>NW_012108563.1:744926-760983 GCF_000951045.1 Mandrillus leucophaeus | reverse complement strand
CCAGCTAATTTTGTATTTTTAGTAGAGACGGGGTTTCTCCATGTTGGTCAGGCTGGTCTCAAACCCCCGACCTCAGGTGACCCACCTGCCTCGGCCTCACAAAGTGCCGGGATTATGGGCGTGAGTCACCGTGACTGGCTGATCCTAAATCATTCTTAAAGTCTAGATTTTGTCCCAGATTATTCTACATCAATTCCTGATCCTAAAATACAGATCCATGCACCTGTACTGTGTATTGTCCTGCTGCCTCTCTCACTATTATTATAATTTTTCTAATCAGACTTTTCATTACTGGTTTTCAAGGCAACTGAAACTAATGATGCCAATTAGTTATTATGTATTCAATTTAATAAAATTGTACTATATACCTACTCTTGCAGTGTTTCTATCACACCTGGATAATTATCCCTTCTTTATTTATTTAAATATTTTTTATCTTGAATGGTGGGTATTTTGTAAAGCTTAATATAATTGCCTTCAGAATAAAGATAAATGATAAAAGAAACATGTATGTTGATTAAAATATTTTGAAAAACATATAACAGATAAGAGAAAATATTAACATATGTTGTAATTTTAACAAAAGAAAACCTTCCCTACCCATTTTCCTTTGATATAAAGCAGAAAAAAAATAAGGCTTGAGAGGTAGCAATTAATAAGAATTAGATAGGTTCTCAATTGGAAGAAATAGCTATGTCTATTTTATTCACCCTTCTATTCAACGCATGGATTGCCTTTCTAAAGTTTGGTGTCCAAACAAGATAAAATTCAGACAAGTCTCAGATAAAACCCTAAATCAGCTGAAGAAGAGTTATGCTTAACTTTTATAAGAGCATTTCCTGGAAATCTACAGTGAAGACAAATAACAAAAGCATTGAGAATGCAGTAAAGCTTGCTGCACATCAACGATGGTGTCAGCAACTAGTGCAACAGAGATGAGGCACTGGAGCAGAATGCACAATGAAGCCTGAGATGTCAGGCAGCAGGCAAAATAGGTACAAGTTAAACCGAGATCACCTCTGTGCATCTAGGGAATACTTCAGTGACAGTTTTAGCAGCAGTTGATTTAGAAAATGCATAGCAATTATGTGGTCAATTTTAGAACAAGTGTGATGTAGTGATGAGAAGAATGTATATTCTGTTGATTTGGGGTAGAGAGTTCTGTAGATGTCTATTAGGTCTGCTTGGTCCAGAGCTGAGTTCAAGTCCTGAATATCCTTGTTAATTTTCTGTCTCGTTGATCTGTCTAATATTGACAGTGGGGGTGTTAAAGTCTCCCACTATTATTGTCTTGGGGTCTAAGTCTCTTTGTAGGTCTCTGAGAACTTGCTTTCTGAATCTGGGGGCTCCTGTATTGAGTGCATATATATTTAGGATAGTTAGCTCTTCTTGTGGCATTGATTCCTTTACCATTATGTAAGGCCCTTCTTTGTCTTTTTTTCTTTGTTGGTTTAAAGTCTGTTTTACCAGAGACTAAGATTGCAATCCCTGCTTTTTTTTTGCTTTCCATTTGCTTGGTAAACATTCCTCCATCCCTTCATTTTGAGCCTATGTGTGTCTTTGCACATTTGATGGATTTCCTGAATACAGCAAACCGATGGGTCTTGCTCTTTATCCAGTTTGCCAGTCTGTGTCTTTTAATTGGGGCATTTAGCCCGTTTACATTTAAGGTTAATATTGTTATGTGTGAATTTGGTCCTGTCATGATGCTAGCTGGTTATTTTGCATGTCAGTTGATGGAGTTTCTTCATAGTGTCAATGGTCTTTACAATTTGGTATGTTTTTTCAGTGGCTGGTACCAGTTTTTCCTTTCCATATTTGTGCTTCCATCAGGAGCTCTTGTAAGGCAGGCCTGGTGGTGACAAAGTCTCTCAGGATTTGCTTGTCTGTAAAGGATTTTATTTCTTCTTCGCTTATAATGTTTAGTTTGGCTGGATATGAAATTCTGGGTTGAAAATTCTTTTCTTTAAGAATGCTGATTATTGGTTCCCACTCTCTTCTGGCTTGTAGGGTTTCAGCAGAGAGATTTGCTCTTAGTCTGATGGGCTTCCCTTTGTGGGTAACCCGACTTTTCTTTCTAGCTGCCCTTAACAATTTTTCCTTCTTTTCAACCTTGGTGAATCTGACGATTATGTGTCCTGGGGTTGCACTTCTCCAGGAGTATCTTTATGGTGTTCTCTGTATATCCTGAATTTGAATGTTGACCTGTCTTGCTAGGCTGGGGAAGTTCTTCTGGATAATATCCTGAAAAGTGTTCTCCAGCTTGGTTCCATTGTCCCCGTCACTTTGAGGTACACCAATCAAACGTACGTTCGGTCTTTTCACATAGCCCCATATTTCCTGGAGGCTTTGTTAATTACTTTTTATTCTTTTTTTCCTCTAATTTTGTCTTCATGCTTTATTTCGTTAAGTTGATCTTCAATCTCTTATATCCTTTCTTCTGCTGGACCGATTCAACTATTCATATTTGTGTATGCTTCACAAAGTTCTCGTGCTGTGTTTTTCAGCTCCATCAGGTCATTTATGTTCTTCTCGAAACTGGTTACTTTGGTTAGTAATTCCCCTAACCTTTTTTCAAGGTTCTTAGCTTCCTTGCATTGGGTCAGAACATGCTCCTTTAGCTTGAGGAGTTGGTTATAACCCACCTTCTGAAGCCTACTTCTGTTGATTCATCAAACTCATTCTCAGTCCAGTTTTGTTCCTTTGCTGGCAAGGAGTTGTGATCTTCTGGAGGAAAAGAAAAGAGGCTTTTGGAATTTTCAGGCTTTTTGTGCTGGTTTTTCCTGATCTTTATGGATTTATCTACCTTTGATCTTTGATGCTGGTGACCTTCAGATGGGGTTTTTGTGTGGACATCCTTTTTGTTGATGTTAATGCTATTCATTTCTGTTTGTTAGTCAGGCCTCTCTGCTGGAGGGCTGCTGGAGTTTTCTGGAGGTCCACTCCAGACCCTGTTTTCCTGGGTATCATCGACAGAGGCTGCAGAACAACAAAGATTGCTGCCTGTTCTCCTCAGCAAATGCAAAAGAACAGAAATAATAGCAAACAGTCTCTCAGACCACAGTGCAATCGAATTAGAACTCAGGATTAAGAAACTCATTCAAAACTGCACAACTGCATGGAAACTGAACAACTTGCTCCTGAATGACTAGTCAGTAACTAATTAAATTAAGGCAGAAATTAAGAAGATCTCTGAAACCAATGAGAACAAAGACACAATGTACCAGAATCACTGGGAAACAGCTAAAACAGTGTTTAGAGGGAAATTGATAGCATGAAATACCCAAAGGAGAAAGCGAGGAAGATCTAAAATCAACACCCTAACATCACAATTAAAAGAAGTACAGAAGCAAGAGCAAACAAATTCAAGAGCTAGCTGAAGACAAGAAATAACTATGATCAGAGCAGAACTGAAGGAGATAGAGACACAAAAACCCTTCAAAAAAATCAACGAATCCAGGAGCTGGTTTTTTGAAAAGATTAACAAAATAGATAGAAAGCAAGCCAGACTCATAAATAAGAAAAGAGAGAAGAATAAAATAGACACAATAAAAAATGACAAAGGGGAGATCACCACTGATACCACAGAAATACAAACTACCATCAGAGAATACTATAAACACCTCTATGCAAATAAACTAGAAAATCTAGAAGAAACGGATAAATTCCTGGACACATACACCCTCCCAAGACTAAACCAGGAAGAAGTCAAATCCCTGAATAGCCCAATAACAAGTTCTGAAATTGAGGGAGTAATTAATAGCCTACCAACCGAAAAAAAAGTCCAGGACCAGACGGATTCACAGTCAAATTCTAGCAGAGGTACAAAGAGGAGTTGGTACCATTCCTTCCGAAAGTATTCCAAACAATACAAAAAGAGGGACTTCTCCCTAACTAATTTTATGAAACCAGTACCATCCTGATACCAAAACCTGGCAGACACACAACAACAACAAAAAATTTCAGGCCAATATCACTGATGAACATCGATGTGAAAATCCTCAGTAAAATACTGGCAAACCAAATCCAGCAGCACATCAAAGAGCTTATCCACCACGATCAAGTCAGCTTCATCCCTAGGATGCAAGGCTGGTTCAACACACACAAATCAATAAACATAATCCATCACACAAACAGAAGCAATGACAAAAACCACATGATTATTTCAATAGATGCTAAAAAGGTCTTTGATAAAATTCAACACCCTTCATGCTAAAAACTCTCAATAAACTAGGTATTGATGGAACGTATCTCAAAATAATAAGAGCTATTTATGACAAACACACAGCCAATATCATAATGAATGGGCAAAAGCTGGAAGTACTTCCTTTGAAAATCAGCACAAGACAAGAATGTCCTCTTTCACCACTCCTATTCAACATAGTATTGGAAGTTCTTGCCAGGGCAATCAGGCAAGAGAAACAAATAAAGGATATTCAAATAGGAAGAGAGGAAGTCAAATTGCCTCAGTTTGCATTTGACATGACTGTATATTTAGCAAACCCCATCATCTCAGCACAAAATCTCCTTAAGCTGATAAGCAACTTCAGCAAAGTGTCAGGAAACAAAATCAACGTGCAAAAATCACAAGCATTCCTATACACCAATAACAGACAAAGAGTCAATCATGAGTGAACTTCCATTCACAATTGCTACAAAGAGACTAAAATACCTAGGAATACAACTTACAAGGAATGTGAAGGACCTCTTCAAGGAGACCCACAAACCACTGCTCAAGGAAATAAGGACACAAACAATGGAAAAACATTCCATGTTCATGGATAGAAAGAATCAATAACATGAAAATGGCCATACTGCCCAAAGTTATTTATAGATTCAATGCTATCTTCATCAAGCTACCAATGACTTTCTTCACAGAATTAGAAAAAACTACTTTAAATTTCATATGGAAACAAAATGAGCTCATGTAGTTAAGACAATCCTAAGCAAAAATAACAAAGCTGGAGGCATTATGCTACCTGACTTCATACTACACTACAAGGCTACTATAACCAAAACAGCATGGTACTGGTACCAAAGCAGATATATAGACCAATGGAACGGAACAGAGTCTTCAAAAATAAAACTACACATCTACAACCATCTGATCTTTAACAAACCTGACAAAAACAAGAAATGGGAAAAGATTCCCTATTTATTAAATGGTGTTGTAAAAACTGGCTAGCCATATGCAGAAAACTGAAACTGGACCCCTTCCTTACACGTTATACAAAAATTAACTCAAGATAGATTAAAGACTTAAACGTAAGACCTAAAATCATAAAAACTCTAGAAGAAAACCTAGCCAATACCATTCAGGACATAGGCATGGGCAAAGACTTCATGACTAAAACACCAAAAGCAAAAGGCCAAAATTGACAAATGGGATCTAATTCAACTAAACAACTTCTGCACAGCAAAAGAAACCATCATCAGTATAAACAGACAACCTACAGAATGAGAGAAAAATTTTGCAATCTATCTATCTGACAAAGGGCTAATATCTAGAATCTACAAGGAACTTAAAACAAAATTACAAGACCAAAACAACCCCATCAAAAAGTGGACGAAGGATATGAACAAACACTTCTCAAAAGAAGACATTTATGTGGTCAAAAAACATATGAAAAAAAGCTCATCATCACTGGTCATTAGAGAAATGCAAATCAAAACCATGATGAGATACCATCTCACACCAGTTAGAATGGTGATCATTAAAAAGTCAGGAAATGGCAGGGCGCGGTGGCTTACGCCTGTAATCCCAGCACTTTGGGAGGCCAAGGCAGGCGGATCCCAAGGTCAGGAGATCGAGATCATCCTAGCTAACATGGTGAAAACCCGTCTCTACTAAAAATGCAAAAAATTAGCCGGGCGTGGTGGCGGGCACCTGTAGTCCCAACTACTTGGGAGGCTGAGGCAGGAGAACCGCGTGAATCCGGGAGGCGGAGCTTGCAGTGAGCCAAGACCGCGCCACTGCACTCCAGCCTGGGTGACTGAGTGAGACTCTGTCTCAAAAAAAAAAAAAAAAAATTTAAGTAAACAGCACATGCTGGAGAGGATGTGGAGAAATAGGAATGCTTTTACACTGTTGGTGGGAGTGCAAATTAGTTCAACTATCGTGGAAGACAGTGTGGTGATTCCTCAAGGATCTAGAACCAGAAATACCATTTGACCCAGCAATCCCATTAATGGGTATATACCCAAAGGATTATCAATCATTCTACTCTAAAGACACATGCACACATAAGTTTTTTGCAGCACTATTCACAATAGCAAAGACTTGGAATCAACCCAAATGCCCATCAGTGACAGGCTGGATAAAGAAAACATGACACATATACACCATGGAATACTATGCAACCATAAAAAAGGATGAGTTCATGTCCTTTCCGGGGACATGGATGAAGCTGGAAACTACCATTCTCAGCAGAGTAACACAGGAACAGGAAACCAAACACCACATGTTCTGATTCATATGTGGGAGTCGAACAATGAGAATACATGGACACAGGGCGGGGAACATCACACACCAGGGCCAGGGCCTGTCAGGGGGTTGGGGATTAGTGGAGCGACAGCATTAGGAGAAACACCTAATATAGATGACGGGTTGATGGGGGCAGCAAACCACCATGGCATGTGCATACCTATGTAACAAACCTGCAGGTTCTGCACATGTATCCCAGAACTTAAAGTATATTAAAAAATGTAAAATTACAAAAATTTAAAAAATAATAAAATGCATAGCAAGTGCATGAAGCAAAGAAGAACGGTAGAGAAAAAAATGGCAATGATATTGAGCAACAAATTTTCATTCTCACTAAGCATGCTGTAAGGCTGTATAGTAAAGTTATTGAAAGTGTTTACACTGTGCTTATTTTAAAATCACAAATAAAGTTGAAAATATGAGTGTTTTATTGGTTTGGAGTTAAAAATGTAATGTAATCTGAGAGTCTCACATACATTCTTTCAAGGTCCTAATAAAGAGGTCTGAAGAATACAAAAGAGAGGAGTTCACCCTCTGTTTTAAATGGTTGCAGTTGTGGAGGAAGCAAGCCACAAGTTTGATGTGAAATATATATGTGATTAGGCCTTTTGTCATACTCTCAAATGTCATTTTTCGTAAACCATTTCCTTTTTTGGCCTTTGGCAAGGAAAGTATATATAACATTTCAGTAAAAATAGCTAACAGATATGCATCAGCAACAATTAATTACTGACAGAATATAAATATGCTTTAACTATTTTACAGGTGTAATTGTGTGGGATAGGTAACAAGCTAACACAATGTTTTACACACTGATTTCTTTATCCCTAAAGCATTGACAATTATTTTACAGTACAGACAAGGACAAAGCGTCAATTGTATGATAGGGAAATAATTACTCTAGTATGTATAACTTGTTACAAATATATTATATATCATTTCATTAAATTCTGAAGTATGAAAATAGCAATACAATATAATACTTACTTGCTTTCCACATTTAATAAGTATTTTCCTCTTATCTTCCATACCAAAGGAAGCATCAGGCTTTCATATGTCCTTGCCTAAAATGTTTTAGCAAGACAGATAGAGGAAACTATTGAAAACAAACCTTATTTTTGTATGCATATGAAAGCTTGAGATTAAGCCTTTGCTTGGTGTCCCATTAGGGAAGTGCCTTACACTTTGGAATCCATTTGACTGTGAATTAATTCACCTAAAACAACCCATTATGCTTGCCAAGTTCCAGGTTATCAAAAACATGTTCTCGTTAAATATTTACAAAGTTTTTAAGCAAATTGTACAGCATGCGATGGTTTCAACCACCTTTGAATATTTTGGAAGTTTTAATTCAATTCAGTTTTAATTTTAATGTGATTCTTTTAAAATCCCAGGCCTTTGATTTAGCTAATTAGCTGTGGTTTTGAGGGATAGCTGAATTGTATGCCAGTGTATAGTCACCTTTCAGACACTGAACATCTCATTTTTTTTCCAAAATACACAAAATGAACATCTGATCGAGTTAGTTACATTTCTGGACGGAGACTGAAAATGTGTTTAAATTAGTAGCATTTCATGATTTATAAAAGCATTGACATCCAACCACTGGAAACACTTGAAAATCAAAACATACAACAAATGCATTCCCAAATATCAAACCAATGTCTAGAAAAACTCAGAAGTGTAGTATATTTTGTCCACAGTGAAATTGGTGTCATAAAACTGCTGCAGGCAAATTTTAAAAATTACAATTAAAATTAAACTACACTGAAACTCTAAATTGACCAACTGTAATTCAGGAGGAAGACTCAGAAGCTACTAAAATTACCTCATTCTATATAATTTGTTGTGAACTGTATAAATACTTAAAATATGTGTTGTGTCAGTAGGTAAACCTTTAAATTTAATAATCATGCAACTTAACAAATTATCTTTTAGCCAGTTACATTTTATTACAAATTTTCACAAGATTTTTGGCCACACATCATATTGGCAATTGCACCTGGCAGGTGGTATATCCTAGGAAGGAATATATTCACTTATTGCCTAGGGAGACTGGACACTGGGCAGGTTCCCGTTCTCTCAAGAAGATCATAGAAACTGAAAACTTGGCACTGACTTTCAAAGGAGCAATTAGCATCCCATGTGTAAACAGAAATACAGGACATTCTCTGGAGCTTTGACAGATTATAAGCACTCCAGGATCTCTGTAGGAATCTGAAAACGTGGTATGACTTTTTTAAAAGCTCAAGTTATTTACTGAAATGAATTTTCCCTGTACATCAAGTAAATTTCTCTAGGAAACCAACTTAATATGGATCTATAATTTATTTTATATTTTTTCAAACACTATAGACCAAAGTGGCATTTCCTCCACATCTAGTTCTATGATTGGTATACTTTCCAAATGATTTTTGCAGATGAGAGGAACCTAACATGACAGGAATTCTAAGTGATAACTCATTAATACTTGACAATCTGTCCTATATAAAAAGAGACTCTCGATAGAAAGCAATGTTGCATCTGATTACTTACAACTGTAGTTTTGTTAGTTTGAGTTTAATTTTATAAGCATATTCTAAATATTTTGTTGATTATTTTACTGTGTATTATGAACAGAGGCAAAATTGTGATATTTATATGCAAGAATTACTTTAAAAAGTGCAAAAATAATGACCTATTACATGTTATAAAAGTCATGTTTGTTTTAGCAATTTAATTTCTAGAGTTAATAGACTTTCACTACAGAAGCACTGTAAGGCAGTTTAATGACTAACAATTAGTAGCTTTGTTGACTACAACAACCTACGAGTAGATAGGGTAGCTATAACTCCTATGATGGGGGAGAGAGGCAAACTATAAAGGCACCAAGTCCTGGTCATAAGGTACAACTGGTGTACTTGTATACCAATTCCCTCAAATTTCAGTGATGTCTTGAGCCTCATATAAATGTTTTAACTTGAACCAAGGTGTAGGTATTGTCAGAATTTCTGCACAATCTTCTTTTTGAAAAGACTTACTAGCATTCTATACAATTTGAAGTACATCTCTCCTAAGGAATACTGTATAGGCCTTTCGGGTCAGAGTGAAAGAATGGAGAAACAGGAAATTATTTCTATTCATGTTTTTGTCCATGGTACTAAATGATTACCTGTAATTAACTGCATGATGCTGTTGGGCCACAATCATGATAAATGATAAATCATTTTTCAATGACCCTAAGTTTCTTCATTTAGTCATAGTCTTTCTCGAGAAAATATACACATACTACACAGAGGATGCTGTACCCAACCTCTCTAAGTTTTGTAAGATTGAATTTCATGAAAGCAGCATCCAGATTTTTTTGTTTGTTTGTTTGACACAAGTTCTATGCTCTCTCACCCAGGCTGGAGTGCAGTGGCACAATCAGGGCTTACAGCAGCCTCTACCTTCCGGGCTGAAGTGATGTTTTTGCCTGAACCTCCCCAGTAGCTGGGACCACAGGCATGCACCAACACGCTCTGCCTAAATTTTTTGCATTTTTTTGGAGAGACACGGTCCTACTACATTGTCCATATTCTGGACTCAAGTGTCTGCACACCTTGGCCTTCCAAAGAGCTATTTGCAGGGTGAGCCAGTGCAGCTGGCCCAAGGTGCACCTGAGCCAGTTCACCTTGCTGGGTCTCATATCATATGACTTCAACTTCTTCTTGACAAGCAGGTAAGGTAGTATTTAATAAACACTTAAGATTAATTGAACCAAACACCTGTATACTTAGCATCTAGTATGGGCGAGGAATCCTTACAGATTCACCAACTGAGTGTTTTGAGATATATTTTTTCCTACCTGATAGGTAAGAAATTGAATTTCAGTGTTCTGGCCCTCTGTTCACAGGCATTTGTCCTAAAGTTTTGTTTGTTTATTTAGCTTGCTAGGTTCCTTTGTTTTAGATTGCAATGTCTTAGCTGATGATATTTTTGTTTATGTTGGGGATGGGTGCTGTTTATTCTACTTCAGTGACAGTTGTTCCTTTATGACTCTTGAATTCTAAAATTTGTTTCTGTTTCCTTCTTTTCAACATCAAGATTCTAAGGGATGCCTCATTTGTTCCAACACACTATCCTCAGAAAAGAAAACTTTCTAAGACTGTCACCTGTTTTGACACATTTTAGCTATTTCCCTACAAAAGTCTGGTCGCCAATGCTATAATAATAAACAAAAAAGCTTCAATACTGTTTCAGTATTCTATTCAGAATGGGATACTGAAATGATTAGAAAAACAGTATAAACTTTAGAAGAGTAACATGGCAACAATTCATAGCGGCGGGGGGTGGGGGGAGCAGTATTGGCAAAATATTACTAAAATTTGTTGCTAAATATCTTAGAAAATAAAGCTAAACGCGGTGGCTCAAGCCTGTAATCCCAGCACTTTGGGAGGCCGAGACGGGCGGATCACGAGGTCAGGAGATCCAGACCATCCTGGCTAACACGGTGAAACCCCGTCTCCACTAAAAAAAATACAAAAAACTAGCCGGGCGAGGTGGCGGGCGCCTGTAGTCCCAGCTACTCAGGAGGCTGAGGCAGGAGAATGGCGTAAACCCGGGAGGCGGAGCTTGCAGTGAGCCGAGATGCGGTCACTGCACTCCAGCCTGGGAGACAGAGCCAGACTCCGTCTCAAAAAAAAAAAAAAGAAAATAAAGCTAAAAAAGCATTTCCAAAAGTGTTGACCTCCCTGGTTTTGCTACCCTTATTAAATACACGTAAACAAAGTATTACTGAAGTATTTCTAGCTAAGCAGATTTAGAAATGCCTCAGAAGAAAGTAAATATTCTGTAAGTTTCATGTTAGTGTGAGATACTATCTACCACTGGTAAGTTGGTGGTCTATACAGGATGCTGCTAAAACGTGTGTTGAGTGTTACAAGTTAAGAGAAGAACCGAAAACATAACAAAATGTTACAAGGGCTAGCTACCAGTGTCATAATATATGGTTTCTAGCAACAAGAAATAAATGCATAAATTCCAAAAAATGACTGAGGCTGCACATGGTATACTGTGTTTAGTCTGAAACTTTTAATTATGTGTTAAGTATAAAGAAACCAGAGACAGTTTAGAAGAGACTGCCAATAATAAAAAAAAAATGAAGAGCTTATTAAAAGAAGATACATTATAAATATAAAAATTGATTAGTTGCTTTTCAAAGTCATAACTTAAAATAATATCTTAGTTTCAAAGAAATTGACATTAAAATCTGAATAATTTAGAGATAATATTTGTGGCATAAGAGATAATATTTTTTGGCTGAAGGATAATGAAGTAACTGAAATGGAAATAATAACATATTACGGGATACATAGCAAGAAGGCTGTACATATTATAAAAGAGTCTTTAACTTTCCACTTTGTCGTTTTAAAAATGCTTACATTTCTAAGACTATAATCATAATTATTGCACAGAAAACAATTGCTTTACAGGTACTTTCTGAGATACGAACTAAATGGTCAATTCTTAGATATAGTAAAATCAGCAACTACAATTAATTGCAACAAGGCAACTGGTTATTCTTCTAAACTTAGTTCCAATAATATCAACATTTTTCCATGTGACATTTACAAAGCATCACAAAAATAAGAGAGCATGGAAACGTACCTACACAGAAACAAAATATTTAATGCACTTCCTGGAGCCATACACAAGTCTATAATAAGTTCTGTTAACATAAAAATGCCTGAATGAGAAAATACTCAAGTTGCAGGCACAAAGGAACATATTTCACGTAAGTTTTGATACCTGCAAAATACTGTTAGTTTTTTAAAAACAAAATTATATAATGCATTTCCATGAAATTTTATTTTCAGTTTTATCAAATGCAATATCCTCATTAGGCAGATGAAACAATTGAAACACATAGAAATAAACGTTTTCTTTTCTCTTCAATTGCTATATTTTTCTCCTTATTTTCATACTATTGAAATTGAACCAGGAATGCCCCAAAGCAAGTTAATTCTATTTTCATGTTGACGATAGAACAAAAATTTGTAGAAGCATTTGTATAAGTTCTTGCACATACAAGAGAGTTAAGGACATAGTGATGATTGTTTATAGATGGAAAATATATATTATCACCATAACATTTTATGCAAATGCATTGAAGATAAGATTGCAGAGCAAGAACGATAATCAGCATAACTCTCAGAAAACTGTACACTGGTTTTGATGAGATTCCGCATACATTTTATTAACTTTTTGTGTTGAGATTTTTAAAATTACATTCTGTCTCAAGCATTTTTATGAGCTTTCCTTTATTTTTCAAAGCTTATTTGTAGAAGGAAAACACCATTACCACATTTATATAAAAATCAGAACTTCCTGTTTTCATTTACTTCTCTACATCTTAGACTTTACCCTATTTTAAAATTTTCCTTTGAACTTGGCTTCTTCAAATTTGTCTGTATTTCTTAAGACATCATATATTTCATGTAAGGTTTCTTTTTTTTTTTTTTTTTTTTTGAGACGGAGTCTCGCTCTGCCGCCCAGGCTGGAGTGCAGTGGCCGGATCTCAGCTCACTGCAAGCTCCGCCTCCCAGGTTCACGCCATTCTCCTGCCTCAGCCTCCCGAGTAGCTGGGACTACAGGCGCCTGCCACCTCGCCCAGGTAGTTTTTTTTTGTACTTTTTTAGTAGAGACGGGGTTTCACCGTGTTCGCCAGGATGGTCTCGATCTCCTGACCTCGTGATTCGCCCGTCTCGGCCTCCCAAAGTGCTGGGATTACAGGCTTGAGCCACCGCGCCCGGCCCATGTAAGGTTTCTTAATGCTACCTTTTTAACAAAGCTAAAAATAGAATTTTTATGTCACATTTAATTTAAAAATACCTTATAAAAATGTAATAATCTACTTTGCAACCAGTGAGTGAGTTCAGTGCATATGATAACTAAATTTTTAAAAGGTTATTTCAAATTGTATTTGAATTATAAAAACAAAAGATAAAATAGGACAAAATAACTTTTATCAAAACCATTTTCTGCTGACAGGTTTTCTAAGTTATTGATTATCAACATGGGTAATTTAGCATGCCCTACAGGGTTCATTTGGCAAGGTCTGCAGTTCGAGAGGGGAACTGGAGTTATTTGAACGTAGCGGGTGGTGGCCAGGAATGTTACTAACCATTCTACCATACACAGGACAGACCCCCACAACGAAGAGTCGTCCAGTCCAAAATGTTAACAGTGCTGAATTTCCCTGCTTCCAAGTAGTCTTGAGATTAGTCAGTATTTAGAAAACATAAATTAGGAGGTTTACTGCACCTATTTATTCTCCTCATTCAATTCCCACTTAGAAGTGAGAACATGCAGTGTTTGGTTTTGTGTTCCTCTGTTAGTATGCTGAGGATAATGGCTTCCAGCTTATCCATGTTCTTGCAAAGGACATGATCTCACTCTTTTTTATGGCTGCATAGTATTCCATTGTGTATATGTACCACATTTTCTTCATTTAGCCTACCATTAATGGACATCTGAATTGATTCCATGTCTTTGCCCTTGTGAATAGTGCTGCAATGAACATATGCACACATGCATCTTTATAATAGAATGATTTATATTATTTTGGGTATATACCCAGTAATGGTATTGCTGGGTCAAATGGTATCTCTGGGACTAGCTCTTTGAGGCATTGCCACACTGTCTTCCACAATTGTTGAACTAATTTACACTCCCACCAACAGTGTAAAAGGGTTCCTATTTCTCCACAGCCTCACTAGCATCTGTTGTTTCCCGACTTTTTAATAATTACCATCTGACTGGCATGAGATGGTATCTCATTGTGGTTTTGATTTGCATTTCTCTAATGATCAGTGATGTTGAGCTTTTTTTCATGTTTGTTGGCACAGCTTTACCTATGTAAGAAACCTGCACATCCTGCACATGTATCTCAGAACTTAATAAAATAAAATAAATTTTTTTAAGAAAGAAAATGTAAATTAGGAAATAAATTGATTTATTTTCTTTTCAAGCTGAGAAAATTTCAGGTGTGATAACTAAATAATCAACACTTTCCTGAATAGACTTTGCCTGTTTTGCTCTCCACTGATCAATTATATTTTAATAGTTTTGTCAAAGACATAAAACATATCTAAATCAATTTTAAAAGCTCTTACTGATATAAACTGAATTCACTTTTTACAATTTTCCAGGTTCTCATATGCAAAATTACACATACACACGCATACACACATACTAAGAAAAAATACTACCTAACCTGTATAACCCTTGAACATTTACTAAATTATTTAAGTGTCCTCATTATGCCTATGAATTCAGTTACCTCCAATGTGCTGATTATTTTCCAAATTGCCTCTAATGATAATCTTTCTTCTTTATCTTTAGAAGTACTCAAGGACTATTGGTGCTTTCCCATAGACACTCTTAGTACACTGTCCAGTGTAAAGTAAATTACACAGTAAACGCTATTGACAAGACCATAAATAGCATGAGATTATGAATGTCTGCCTAATTCATCAGTGTATCCAAATACCTTGCATAATGCTCACCATGTATAGCTTACTCTCAATCAATATTCATTAAATGAATAAATGAATTAAATGGAAAGCATGTTGATTCATTTTTAATTCCATACAATATCTCTGCTTTTTTGAGACTAATGAAACTAGAGAAGCCAAAAGATATAAAGTACTTATATTTTGTATACTTTGGAATGCAGGAAATATTTAAGGTGGAAAATAGTTGAAGTAGTTGGCCATGTGTGTTGACGTTACTTTAATTGTTGAGTCACACAATGTAAAAATAGAGTAGCAAAGTTAATAAAATGACAAGTAGATTATAGCACAACAACCTGTGATAAACAGTGAGAGACTGAAGGAGAACCTATTGACTTCTCACGTTGTAAACTGCTGAGATAGCATCCTTTGTTAGAACATTTCTTTGACTTTAGAAAAAAAAAATTTCAATCTCTCACAGTATATGTGTGCTTTTTTGAGGGAAAAAAAAAACCATATTATTTTACATCTGTTTACTTAGTAAACGGAAACAGGTCCAAATCAGACTTATATGATGCACCAAAACTTAGATGCCACCAAAGTCTATTCACAAAGTTAAGAACAAACATAAAAAGAACCTTCTATTTTTATTTACATCTTGCAATATTAACCATACTATGATACTAAGTAATACTGATTATACTTAAAACTAAAATAAAAAGAAGACTATATTTTACTACCATCAGAGTGAACAGGCAACCTACAGAATGGGAGAAAATTTTTGCAATCCACTCATCTGACAAAGGGCTAACATCCATAAGCTACAAAGAACTCAAACAAATTTACAAGAAACAACCAACCAACCAACCCCATCAAAAAGTCGGCAAAGGATGTGAACAGACACTTCTCAAAAGAAGACATTTATGCAGCCAACAGACACATGAAAAAATGCTCATCATTCCTAGTCATCAGAAAAATGCAAATCAAAACCACAATGAGATACCATTTCACACCAGTTAGAATGGCGATCATTAAAAAGTCAGGAAACAACAGGTGCTGGAGAGGATGTGGAGAAATAGGAACACTTTTACACTGTTGA
>NW_012108563.1:737395-744561 GCF_000951045.1 Mandrillus leucophaeus | reverse complement strand
TAATAATAATAATAATAAAAGATCTTCACAAAAAAAAAAAAAGAAAGAAAGGCTTTCAGGTACTGCATGCTGGGACTCATTCTACCTAGAACATACCAACATGGCACATGTATACATATGTAACAAACCTGTACATTGTGCACATGTACCCTAGAACTTAAAGTATAATAATAATAATAATAATAAAAGATCTTCACAAAAAAAAAAAAAGAAAGAAAGGCTTTCAGGTACTGCATGCTGGGACTCATTCTACCTAGAACATAATAAAATATAATAAAATGCTAACCTCGAAGACAGAGGACATATCCCAGAAGGATTCTCTTCCTCCAGGACCTGACAGCACCCTCCACATCTGATAAGTTAGAGGGTGGAAAAAAAGAGGAAAAGAATTCTGCATTCAGGTAAAAGTATTAATTAAATCAATAATAAAAACAAAATAAAAATTCCGTAATTTTGTATTGGAAATTACACTTTCATGTTCTTTCACACTTGGGGGTTATAATGAGGATGTGTTGGAGATGGCCTAGGCATGGAATTTATTCTTGTTTTAATTAGTTACTGGACTTATGACTTTATATTTGATAGGAATTAACTGTCATTTGAAAGCTACAGAGATATATAAAATGTGCAGTGTATATTTACTGTTCTTTTTAAGAATATATACTTATTTTTCAGACACTCAGGGAAACATATAGTAGATTCTTTCTAAAATTTTCTTTAAAACATATTGTTCAATATTATCACATTTTCTCTCTAAGTGGTAAATTAGAACAGAAGAGCTATGCTATTTGCAATATCTACTTTACAAATGTAGATTTTTAACCACTTTTTCTAACTACACAATACTTATTTCAGATTGTATTATACAATGTGATTTTAAAATTATCCTTATTTTCATTAAATGTTTTAGTTGAATTTTTTTGTGCTTGTGTATGTAAGAGGATAAAACTTATCTTTTGGAAATAACTTGTCTTGGTTTAGGAGAATAATTTTATATACCACTTGTAAGTAGGGAGTGCATGTTTTAGAAAGAAATAGCCTGAAGAGAGATAAAAATCACTGTTAGTAGATTACCGAGAATCAAGACAGGGATAGACAATTAAGTGGAACTTGTATTAGGGATTTACCACCACAAATGGTTTTCATAATTACATGTAATAAAGTTTTAACTGTGAGTGCCCTCAACATCCTATTCACAATCCATTCTTACCAACACACAAGAAGATGCAGTATCTCCAAGAAACTAGAAAGGCAACATGTCCCTGCCCACAATTACAAATCATTTCACCTATTAAAATACCCATTTGCCAAATGTTATAAAATCTTCACATTCATCAAGTTGCTCAGATTCATCAAGCAGTATATTAAAAAAGATAGCATATACAGGTAACCTGTTCTTTTCAGTACTTTAATTAAAATGTAATTCAGATTAGATTCCAGCTCTGCTGAAACTACTGGATGCTTCCCATTTCCATCTGAAGATATTCCAGTATCTTTACACAGAATATAAGATCCTGCACTGTCTTGGATATCTGCTCTTCTCTCAAACCTCATCTCACCATTCTGCCTCTTTCTCAATGGACTCCAAGCACAGAGGTACCTCCACAATTAACAGCCTACCAGGATTTACACTTGTTCCTCCTGTCTGGGACAATCATTTCAGATATTTCCATGAATACTTTCAAGGAGCACTTGAAAACTTGAATAACTATAGGTTTGACAAGTTAATAAGTACTTTATTAAACTTATTTTGGAGTTTGGGAAGTCTTCATTTAGACAACTACTTCAATTGCACTGATTCAGTCAAAGGTTTATTTCCTTTTCCAGGAGAGAGTGGATATTTTAAACCATGAATCTGTTTCCTTAAAAAGATACCCATTAGCATACAGTTTGAAAAAATCCTCTGAAACATAGAGTTATTTAAAATGGAGAATTTAACAATTCTCTAGATGTATGATTTCATTTCCTGCAGTCAGATAGTATAAAAGGGTGTTCTAAAAAGTAACAAAACAAAATAAAAAGCTAAATGAAAATTCCAATGTAAATATCAACAGTAGTTACCAATTTTTGGAAGACACATACTCTGAACTTTCTCTAAGAGACTTTTTTTAAAAATTACTTCTTGGTAAAACAATATTTCCTATTCTTCTATCTTTAAATGCATATTAATTCCAGACTACCATATTAATATTGAAAATGTGATAGTTTTTCTTCTAAGGAGATTATTAATATTTGATTGCATACAATCATACATAGCTTTTTATATCTCACTTATTACATACTGTTTTATACCTCACTTATTTTTTGAAAAACAGTGGATAATTCAAGTATATATTCAGCAACACTTTTGCAACAAGCAAACTGAAAAAAATATCTTTTGCTCATTTAAATATATTAGCTCATTCAAGTGTATCAGGAATGTGAAAAGAGCTAAATTATTAGTGTTTCTTTATTTTTGTGGATATATGAGGTTTCACACATTATATATTCTTTAAAAAAAACATGTTCATGCAAATACTTTGTTAGTCTTAAATTTCATTACCATTATATGCCAGAAACTGAATATATTTACTGATTTACTAAAAGAAAAACTACACTACTTCAAAACTAATTTTGAGTAACCATGATGGCATAATATATACTCTATAAAAAAGGTTGACACAATGTAGAGATTTTAAAATTGTTTATTTTTGTTTTTAAATGTATGCATTTATTTATTTAAATTGACAAATTTGCAGGTATTTATGTTATACAACATGATGTTTTGAAATGTATATACACTGTGGAATGGTTAATCTAGCTAATTAATATATGCATTTACCTCATATAGATAGTTATTATTTTTTTGGCGAGAACACAATATCCACTCTCAGCATTTTCCAAAAATATACTATACTGTCAGTGACTAATCACCATGCATTACATAAAGGGGTGTAATTCTCAGGTACAGTCTATGACAGCTGGATAACTGAGAAAGAAAAAATAAGTAATAAGCAACATTTTGTTTTAAGAAATTTTGAATACTGAATGTGCTGTCAATTTATCAATACTCAAAAATCAATAATTTAATTATTTTATTCAGTTACTTATCTGGAGTAAACTAGATTAGTCCTAATTTCCATTTATGTGTTTTGTAGATATTGTTATGACAAAAAATAATTGAGTGATATAGATATAAATTTTCAGTAAAAATGTTTTTGACCCAGACGCATACCTTTCAAGCTCTTAAATCTTTTTATTATGAAATTTTATTTTAAAAAGTGTATCATATATTCTTCTTTAACCATAAAGACATTCTTTGCTATGAAATATGGGGGTTTTATTGTAATTTGAATCACTGTAACTCTTGCTTAGATTCTGCTGTAATCAATAGGTCACAAACAGCTAGGAACTTGCACTTAGGTCAGATAGAATATAAGATTTTAATATTTCTACAAATAGCAACTATCGTCTTTTAGATGCTCAGGTCAAAATATGTGGTGGCATTTATCACTCCTCTCATATTTTACATCCAATTCAACAATAAATTTCTGTTGACACTACTTTCAAAACAAATGCAAAATCTTACCACTTACTATTATCTCTACCACTACTCCTTTGGTTCAGGATACTATTTTCTCTTACCTGGTCTATTTAAAATGTGAACTATGCAAAACACTTAACAACTAGCCTGCCTGAGCAATGATTTCTTGGAAAGTGCAATTATCATAATCAGCAAGTATGGTCACACCGGTAAATGGTAGTGACATAAAATGAAGGGAAGTAATTAAAGTTTAAGAGAAAGTGACAACTGGATTTGGGAGTGTATTCTCCGTAGAGAGGAAGGAAGAGAGTTTGATGAAGAAGAACCAGATCTTGGAATATTTGAATTCTAATAGACGTTGCTTAAAAGTAAATTGTAGTTAATGCAGTTTTCCAATGAATTCTATTGTATACTTTGAGCATAAGTCTGATGGAAAAAAGGTCCCTGCATGTATTTAACAAATTTATGAACAGCACCAAATAACCCCTATTGCTAAGCAACTGACTTTCAGTAGTAAATATACTAATCTTTCTTATGCATGAAAAATAGTACTGATATAGTTGTCAAAACTCTGACAATACAAATAGAAATAAACTATAGAAATGTATATAAGATGTATCATTATTTCACTCATTCTTCACTCCATTTACTTTTTGTAAAACTCTCCTGGGTGCCAAGGTCCTGTTATACAGCAAATGTGAGGTATGAAGTTAGTGCATATACAATGTAGGCGAAAATGTTTCCTGTTCTGCCTTTTTTTAAAAAGTAGCAGTATCTTGAGGGAGACAGAAGTGGTTTCATGTAATTTCAAAATTTTAGTAAATACCAAAATAGAACATAAAGAAGCTCAAAGTTCTGACAAGACAAAGTTAGTAACAGCCCAGAGAAATACGGCAGATGCCAACTAAGGGTAATATCTACTCTCAGTGTGGAAGGTACTCAGCGTGCAGGAAAATTTGATGTGAGGGGTATAGTAACTGTATCTGGTGAAGAAAATGTCAAAAGAATGTCAATAAAATTCTCACAGCTTTAATAGTATTTTAATGGAAATTTCAAAATAGGTATCAATATTTAAAAGCTAAAATAAATACTTGATTTAAACGTTCTTTTTTAATTCTTTTCCAGACTTTGTATTTTCTAGCCATTTACACTCAAAGGAGAAAGTAGGTAATAATATTTGCCTGTCTAATATTCACATGCTTATTTTAGAGTAGTATGTATTTAATTATTCATATTCACTTATACCCGAGACTAGTATTTACTAGGCAAAATTTCCTTTCTTCTTGAAAAATTTCATTTCTGTATATTCACCAAAGTTTTTATAAATAAAATAAACATTTCAGACTTATCCTCATGAGTAAATAATATTTTTTTCACTTGAAAAATTAGGATTTGCTTCTATAGATCACACTGAGTTTGGCAATAAAGCTCATTGCTACAGCTGCACTCACTTCAGTGAATTACTTTTTAATTACCAACAATTCTTTTCATTTGGCTTGGATGACCAGACTAGCATCTGGGACTTAAGGGAAAAAAAAATGGCTTCTCCAAACAACAAATTTTCTTAGCTGTACAAATCCTTTTTTGTAGTTATTCTTATTTTTAACTCAGATTTTAGTGTTATTACTTTTTCTTTCAATACTACTAATTTTAGGCAAAATGCCAACAAAAAACTAAAAACTAAGTTCTGGCAAAGCCTTGTAATTAAATCAGCATTGAGATTTCTCCTCAATAGAATTTTCAAACTTCGATGCCAATTGGCACAACCTATTTCAGAAAAGTGTAGACCCAGTTTTAGAGAAGAGTACTTTTCAGGTGAAATTATTTCTGTCATAGAGGTCTGGGTCACCTTTCAAGCTGTAACATTTCTACTTCCTTTAGTCTCTTCCAAAATTCTGGGAAACAAGTTCCCTAGATAATCTACTAGACTGGAAATAACTAAACTAGCCAGCCTGAAAAAAGAAGAGCTTCAAAACAGTGTTTTCCATCTGAGAATCAGGAAAAAGAGAGACAATCTCCCAGAGAGGTTTTAACATCTTTGGATACTCTGCTTATAGAAAAGTCTCACACAGAGTCTGTTGGTTAGTTCCCAAATCACACTCTGCTATAAGAGCTTTGCACTTCTCTGCTGTTCACAGAGGAGTCATTATGTTCAACCATTATGTTCAGCATCTGCCTGGGCTTCTCTCCCCTCTCTTATATATCTTCTGACTGTATTAAAAAAAATCTTTCTAAAAGAAACCACCCCATTCTCTTTAATATTTTCGAAATAATACATTTGATAAATCAAGTTCTAGCACAACATACAATATTTTCGTCATTTCAATTTAGAAGGCAAAACAGCATTTACTATTTCACAACCAGGTAGAGGTATTTAACATTCAGGATTATTTACTGAATGGTGTCCTTCAGCCTCAAAAAAATTCTTGACAATGGAAGTTAAAAACTGTGTGTATTAGCAAAGATCTTAGTTCTTATAGATTCTACATTCTAGAGGGAAGCATTCAAAGCCAACAGAAAGAGAAAGAACAGCTTTGGAGACATGTATAATCAGAAAAATAGAATTAGGTTAAGGTTTAGAGAGGACATTCCAGAAAAGTCACCAAGAAGGAACTTCTGGTATATTCAAAGAAACTGAAAGAACGCAAATATGGTGGAAGCCGAGGGAAGGTAAAATGTTACACTACCAGAGAAACAGCTGGTGGCAAGTCATAATGGGCCTTGTAGGCAAGGGATAAGTATTTGGTTTTTCTTTTAAGGGCACTGGAATTCAATAATTCTATGCCCAAGAATAAGAAAATGTAATTTTTATTAAGAAACATCAATGTATCTTCAGAGCAAGGATTGAAGCAAGAAGGTCATATAAATGCTAATATCACTAGTCACCATAAGAAATGATACTGGATTGCATTAGATTGAATTGAATTAGGATGGAAGCAATAAATTTGAATAAAAGTAAATGGAAAATTGGGTGTTTTGTTTTGTTTGTTTGTTTTGCCTTTTGCTTTGAAAGTAAAGCTATCAAAATTATCTGATGGTTTATATGTAGGAGGATCAGTTAGGAGATATCCATATTGAATTCTAGTTTTGCCTTTAATAGTTGTCTGGATGATAGTCGTATTTACTGAGATGAAAAATGCTTAGGTGGGAGCACATTCAATTGAGGACAAGGTTCTGTTTTGAACACATTAATTCTAAGGTGGCTAATAGACTTGAAATGAAAGTATTGACTAGTATTAGGAAATTTTGACTTGAATTCACAGGTGAGGCGAAACCAGAACATTTAAATTTGGGAGTAATTAATAAACGGGTAACATTTAAGCTGTAAGATTGGATAAATATACATATTTCAAACTATATTGTGCCATATAAACATATACAATTACGATATGTCAATTAAAATAAGAAAGCAAAAGGTTGCATGAGTTAATCTAGGATAAGTTATAGAAAATAAGGGGCTAACAAGGCTCAAGCACAGCGCATTCTACAATGTAGGATCCAGCAAAGAAGGTTTAGAACTAATAGTCATTGAGATAGATGTGAACTTTTAGAAACAAAGAGAAGGAATGATTAAAGTAGAGA
This sequence comes from Mandrillus leucophaeus, assembly GCF_000951045.1. Classification (NCBI taxonomy): domain Eukaryota; kingdom Metazoa; phylum Chordata; class Mammalia; order Primates; family Cercopithecidae; genus Mandrillus; species Mandrillus leucophaeus. The sequence continues at coordinate 737,456 of NW_012108563.1, read as the reverse complement.
ATAGTACAGAGAGTTAAATGCTGCTGCATTTATTTATATATATATTTATATATTTATTTAT
>NW_012108563.1:714027-737096 GCF_000951045.1 Mandrillus leucophaeus | reverse complement strand
AGATATCAACACTTCTTACTGATGATTTCTGATAATATTTAAAATTAAAACATAACCTCAATTTTTCATATAAGAAAGTAACATTAATAGATACAAAAATCACTTTAGGAATAAGTATCCATTCTCTTCCAGAATAGTCCTATTATAATGAAACTCGATAATATTTATTAACCATGACCTCAATTCAATATAGAAAGCTATGAACTAGACTTAAAACGTAGGAACTATCATTCATACCCTTTGAAGACCTGCTTCTGTATATAGTACTGCACTTTATTAAATTCTCAAATTTAAGGTTGTAACTTCTGCTATTCATGGAGAACACCAAAGTTTCAAGTGCAGATCTTTTCTTATCCTTAATTTCACAGGTTTTGATCCCAGTCAGCATCTTGCACCCAAATTCCATCTGAGCCAGTCTCTATTTTCAGAAGGCCCAGCCTGAGAAAAGAGTCTTGAACATAATATTTATTCTGTAATGTCAACACTATAGCTTTCTTTTGCCTATGTGTTACTTTTAAAAGAAAATTAGAGTATAAATTATTATTCTTAAATGTATATCATTTCCTGCAGAGTTAAGTAAGCTCTTTTTGTTATGTTTTCTTCTCAACAGCCCTAAGTATCATGCCTATTGAATGATGGTATTCCTGGCATAAATTCAAAAAGAATTTTCTTTACATTTATTTATCTAAGCCATGATACATATTGACTTGTCTTATATTGAAAGTAGGTCTTTCCTATACAGTTTGGGATTTTATTTGAATTTTCTTACTGATGTTGTTTTATTATTGGGAGAATAAATAGGTTCTTTGCCTAATTTCTAATATTACTTACCTTTATTCTAGCTATTGCTTGAAACCATTCTTTTATACTGAAATCATTTGTTTTATTTTTCAGTATGGAAGATTTGCTTCATGTTAGGTCCATGTATTTGCCCCCTGGAATTTTCAAGTGCTGTGTATATATATGTGTGGACATATGCGCACATATATGCACATGTCTTATTTATTTTCTCATACTCTCTATTATATCTTATACATTTTTTCCAAATTGACTCCCATACTACCCAGTCTATGGCATCCTTACTACTTGATATGGTTTGGCTGTGTCCCCTGCCCATATCTTATCTTGAATTGAGACTTCCACAATTCCCATGTGTCATGGGAGGAACCCAGTGGGAAGTGATTGAATTATGGGGGCTAGTCTTTCCTGTGCTGTTCTCATCATAGTGAATGAGTCTCACAAGATCTGACGGTTTTAAAAAGAGGACTTCCCCTGCACAAGCTCTTTTTGCCTGTTGCCATCCACGTAAGATGTGACTTGCTCCTCCTTGCCTTCTGCCATGAATGGGAGGCTTCCCCAGCCATGTAAAACTGTAAGTCCAATTAGACTTCCTTCTTTTGTAAATTGTCCACTCTTGGGTGTGTCTTTATCAACAAGCGTGAAAGCGACTCTATTTCCCCTTTAATGGGGAAATGCTACTCTATTTCCCCTTTAAAAGCAAAGCAAAACAAACAAAACCCACCTCTCTCCTGGAATTTTAAATTTTCTTGCTTTAATCTGTGCTGAATTCTTATCAGGTTCCTACAAACCCTCATTGCTTCCTTCATTGGATACTTGTTTCCTTTACCCTTTACCTTATCTTGCTTCATTTGATCCCTCAGTTATCTATGTATACTCCCTTTAATGTATTTTAATATATTTTTAATAATAGGTATTCAAAGTTAAATTTCTAATTCCCTTCAGCTCTGAAAATGTATGTCTAATCAGCCCGTTCTCACTACTTGGTATGTAATTTGGTAGGAGAAAGAATTTGAAGTGAAAAATCATATCTCCTTCAGTATTTGAAAACCAATCTCCACTGTCCTCTAGGATTTAGTAATATTAATGAGAAATCTAATACAGTAAGTCTTCACTTAATGTGATTGACAGGTTCTTGGAAACTCTGACTTTAAATGTAATATTATATAAGGACACCAGTTTTACCACAGGCTAATTGACATAAACAAGAGTTAACCTCATAGGGCATATTTCTGATCACAAAAGCATCACCAAAACACTCCCGATAAAGAGTCAAAAGTACTTTTAATATTAAATATTTGAATAAATGTGAGCTATACATTCATTTAAGAGAAATTAATAGAAACTAGTAAGATAATTATGTACCAATTTTTTTGGTGACTCAGTGAGTGATGGCAGTCATAGAAGTGTGGGGGTAAAACAAGGGATATGTTTGGAAAGTGAGCATTGCTAGGAGCAGCTCCTCCCACTATATAGTTCAAAAACAATCACAACTATCCAAGGCTTGCTGAGCCTTGTGAGACCACGTTTATTTATTTATGTATTTATTTAGGCAAATACATGCATGTTAATAAACAAATAACATTCTAGAGGTGGCTGCATGCAAACATTTAAAACTTTTGAGAGATTACAGCACACCAGGGAAACTATTTCTATGACTATTGGAAGGATAATATCAAGAGTTCGGAGTATGCTCCTTACCCAGAATTCCCATAAATCAAGTGACTTAAAATCAAGTAGATCAAAGAATAAGCTAGATAAACAGTTTACTCACTTAAAGCAGTTTCTTTGTTAATTCCCTACAACTGAATCCCTATAATCTTCATTTGATGTATTTATCTACAGGCCACAAGGGCCAGCAGCTGCACAGATACTTCTTTGTTTAGCCAATTCTATTATTTAGCATAACTTTCCCAAGAAAATTTAAAGTCTGCTGTGTAACGAAAACCTTTACATTAGAATCTGCTATATAGCTTATCATGAGGAATATCTTTCTAATCATTGCTTATTTTACTCCAAACCATGGAAAAAGGACCTAATAAATGATGCCCTTCTAGAAAAGTGAAGGCCTCCTGGCAATGTTCTCTTTAACCCATGATGTAGACCACATCATTTATTGTCATGAATTTGTATGATTATTGCCTACAAATTTTTGTTTTACAATGATTGGAATTTATTCATTCACACATTTCTAATCTGCTTATTTCATTTTAGGGTTGCAGGTGGTTGGAGGCAATCCAGGTAGCTCAGAGCACCAGGTGGGAACCAGCCTGGACAGAAATAATGTAAATACACCAACTCGCCTAACAGGCACAACTTTGAGATGTGGGAGGAAACCAGACACCCAGAGAAAACCCACACAGACATAAGAGAATGTGCCAACTCCACAGAGGCAGTGGCCCCAGCCAGAAATAATTTTCTTTTCTCATGAAAGTTATAACAAAACTACTTTGACAACCTGCTTTATTACTAAATTATTGCAACTTTGTAGATTACCTATTTTCTCTATAAAACTCAAAACTTCTACAGGTTTATTTGTTGTTCTGGTTGTTCACAATGATTTTTATAGGTATTGGTATAGGTTATTATATTTATCCCATTTGGCAATTCTAATATAAAGATTGCTTTTTTATGGTCTTTTAAAAAATTTCTTTTGAAAAATGTTTCCATTTTTTGGTTTTTCATTTTTACTTTGAAAAATATGTTCTCAAGATATTGAACCAATGGTGGAGTCTTCATCTTATATTCATTTTGGCACATAGTAAGGACTTGATATTTTGAATCAATATCTTCATCTTTTTGTTATTTTATGAGCAATTTCCTTGATGTTATTTAGCCCTTCTATTGATTTTTTTAAAAAAAAATTCTGATGAGCAAAGAAAATCTAGCAACTTCATTTTTTAAAATAATTGATTTAATCCTCAGAAACTCTTAAGGAATAGATAAGGAGGAAATCAATGGTGTAGAATGTAAAACAGAAATTCTCAGTTTTAGGACAGCCAACTCTAAATGTTCAGTTACTTTAATGGTTAATTCTATTATTGGCTGATTCTATTTCTTTCTTTTTCATTCTCTTTCACTTTCTCTTTCTCTTAGCCCAGATGGTGTGTGAGCACAGGGGTGTGTAGGAAATAAGCTTGAATGATCTCATACCAGCCATGAGAAGAGTCTGTACAGCAGCATGTGTGCTCTGGCCCCACATTGTTTTCCACTGTGGTAGGGGTGGGGATAGATATGACTAGTCTGTTCCCCAAGGATGGTATCTGGCAACAATATTTGTGGCTGATGACCTCCTTGTTTCTTATTCTAGTATGGCCAGAGCCTACCTAGATCCCACAAACTATCTTATTTTTACACCGTGCTGTGTGCGCTCTCCTGTGGGATGACTATGCTTCCTAAGATGACTCTGTATTGCTGCTGTAATGAAGTACCACAAGCTTACTGACTTACTACAATAAAAAATTATGATTTTACAAATCTGGGGTTCTAAAGCAAAGTTTAAACTTAACAGTGTTGGGTGGGCTATGTCCCTTCTGGGGGCTCTAAGGGAGAACTGGTTCCCTTGCCTTTTCCAGTTAAAAGTTCCTTGCATTCTTTGATTTGTGGCCAGCAGGAGTGTATTATCTTACAGTCTCTCTCTGTCTCTCTCTCTGCCCTGTTTCTGTTGTCCTACTTTTTTTTCTGACTCTGACTTACCCTTTTCTAATCAAGACTCCTGTAATTACATTGGCCCCCAACTAGATAATGCAGGAAAATTTTCACGCCTCAGGAACCTTAACTTAATCACAGCCCCGAATTCCCTTTGCCATGCCATGTGGTACGGACTCACAAATTCCAGGCAATAAGTATCCTTGGAGAAAGTTGGGGAGCACATTTTCTATTTACCATTTACCATGGTCTTTGAGCTACTGGTAACCTTGCCGCACCGATAATGATTACTTCATCAGTTTTGCCAGGCAAAATTAGCAGTCACATGTCATATACCTCTATGGGGTACTGGAAACTGAAGCCATAAGCTTGGATGGCTCAATTTCTGTCCTGTTATAATTTATTATCATATTCATTTTGTTCCATTTACTCAATGATTGCATGTATCATCTCCTGGAAAAATATACTCTGAGTATCTAAACTGGGATCATGAATCAGATACAATCTTATTTCCTTTTAAATTACTTTATTTTATATTTTTAGAGACATGGTTTTGCTCTGTAACCTAGGCCGGAGTGCAGTGGTGCAATCATAGATCACTGCAGATTCGAGTTTCTGGGAGCAAGTGATCCTCCTACCTTAGCCTCCCAGGTAGCTAGGACCATAGGCCACTAAACCAGACTAATTTTTTATATTTCTCTTTTGTAGAGACAGGATGTTGCTATGTTGCTCAGACTGGTCTCAAATTCCTAGTCTCAAGCTATCCTCCCGCGTTGGCCTCCCAAAGTGCTGGGATAACAGGCATGAGCCACCACACCCAGCCTACAATCTGATTTTGATTGTCCCTTCACTACATCTAGAAGCCTGTTACTTCCTACTCTAGGTGAAGGAATTATACAAGAACAAATGCATATTTCTAACAATTTGATTCTAGTTGCTCCCCACCCCAAAACCCAGGCTATTCCTTTCCTTATTTTTGTTTCATTTTCTCAAGATGGCCTTCTTTTATATAATAACTTCTTTTGCCAGTGAGTTTGTGATCAGCTTTTTGGATGCATATCACTTGGTATTTTATAATCTCTCCTTTAAAGGACCTCAAATATTAATCCTGAGTTAATTGCCATTAATGATTTTATGTATTTGCCAAAATTTCAAGATCAATTCTCATTTTATGTTACCCACACTGTGGAAATATCACAGCATTGGCAATCATATGATTTGTGTTCAGAGTCTAGTTTCAAATGTGTTATCTGACATTGGGAAAATCAATACATTTTTAGGGCTTTGTTTTTCTTTGGTATCAAATGAAGTTATCTAACTAAATATTATTTGAGATGCAAAGTTTTGATTCTCTGATCCTGAGAAATCCACTATATGTTTATTTGTAGCTAGATGTATGGAACTACTCATATTATGAACAAATTGTGAGTAACCTTGGGGTATGTCAAAGAGAACCAGAGCTGAACACTAAAGTGATACTGATAGATTTTTTTAGAAACTATTGCAATAGGGGAAAATAGACTTCAGTATTTAACTGAGTTAAATCTCAATATAGCAAGGGCAAATAGGAATTTATAGCCAACGGGAAGGAGGCAATGGATAGAAAATTACCAAGAATAAATATTAAGGGAATTCTGGATAAACTGACTTAAGCAGGGTTCTTGCTACAACTGGGCTAGGTAGGCTTGAGGTCAAGGGCCAAGGACAAGACCTAGTCCAAGAAAGAGCTCAGAGGAACCTGTGGAAAGTTCAGTCCCAGAGTCTTACTAACAACACCCACCAATGTTGTGCCTGGGAGAGAATGAAACAATGTATTGGTAAAAAGTTATATTGGGAACCAAATATAAATATGTAGCAGTACAATGTTTCTCAAATTGTCTTGGTTACAAACAGCAGAGAAGCTTAGTAAATATGAGTGCCTTGGCCTCCTATGAGAAATTAGCTTATGGCTAGAATTGAGAACTATTAATATTTGTGTAGATTATCATCAACATATTTTTAGCTTGTTTTAAATTACTTTGTCCTCTTGCTTACAATGGCAACATATGCTTTTCTTTGTTGGGGGAGGGTAGAGAACATTAAAATAATACAAAATATAGAATATACAATTATCATTACCTTAATCTTATATTCCAATCCAGAAAATATTGCCCTTAGGGCATTCTGGTGATGAAGAGCATGTTTGAAAGAGAAATTGCCAAGAGCATATAAAACAAACAGCATAGGGATTATACCCATAGATAAAAGGAAGTCCCATATTTTTTTGCTAATCTTGGGTCCTAAGTTGCTCAATAGGTTCATTGTCGAAATCTGAAATTAAAGTTTTAAAAAGCATGTGATGATTATTTTATGTGTCTCTACCAATTATAGTTTAAATTATGACACCTCTGTGCATGGAAATAGCATCCCTACCTTCTATGGATCATTGAACAGGTTCCAGAAATGAACATAGAACTGTTTCTTATTCATGTGTTTAGGAAAAAAAACTATCTGCATTGTCACGGTATACTTCTTTTCATTTTTTATTTAGTTTTTTTTGAGAGGGAGTCTCGCTCTGCGGCCCAGGCTGGAGTGCAGTGGCGCAATCTCGGCTCACTGCAAGCTCCGCCTCCGGAGTTCACGCCATTCTCCTGCCTCAGCCTCCCAAGTAGCTGGGACTACAGGCGCCCGCCACCACGCCTGGCCAAGTTTTTGTATTTTTAGTGGAGATGGGGTTTCACCATGTTAGCCAAGATGGTCTCGATCTCCTGACCTGGTGATTTGCACACCTCGGCCTCCCAAAGTGCTGAAATTACAGGCGTGAGCCACCAAGCCCGGCTGTCATAGGGTATACTTCTAATGTGCTTAGAGCTAACTTTGGGATGTGATAATTCTTCCTAAGACTTAACTATAATAAAAGTACATATATGTGGTACCTAAAGCCATCACAAAAGCTTAAAAAGAAACAATTCATACCATTAATTTTGGGCTATAATTTTAGTAAGAACTAACGTATTAATTGATTCCTAAAATTGCATATTTTATACTTGACTATTAATGATGTATTATTTATATTTAGATATTCTGAATTACAAATTAAAAGCATGATTTGCTAGCATTTTTTTTACAATATTGTGTTGTGTGAGTATAATAAGCTATGACATGCTTGTGTGATGTAGGCCCAGTTTCATGTCAATTATATGAAACTAAAGCTGTTTCCAAGCCAAATGATCGCCTTTGAGTTCAAGCTCTCAAACTGTGAATACCCTGGGTGGTTTCTTGGCATGCAGATTTCTTCCACCTGTTCTTAGATGAAACATAAATGTGAACCATAGGAGATGTGATTTTCAGTGCTAAAGAGAAACCATTTACTTTATAACTTTGCAATGGAAAACTACCAGTATGGCCAATTAGGTGTTGAATACTTTAAATATTTTTCTCTACCAACATGAGATTTTTGCGTAGAAAATGTCTTCACCAAAACAAACAAGGAAACAAATCAGTTGTTTAATTGGAATAATCAAGTTAGACAAATACAATAGAAAAAACTGAGGCAATAACATAGAAAATTCAGGTTAAATAAGATTCTATTGGGTATAGTGTTTAATCTTGTTGAGTTTTATTAAAGTTTAATTTGAATGATTGGAATCTTTTGATATGCATTTCAGTTAATCTATAGAAGCATCTTTAAGGAAATAGTCAAGTAGATCCACGGTAACCTGAAGGAGTTCCTTTACCTTTCTCTTGTATATTATTTATAAGTAAAGATAATAATAAGAAGTGGTAGAATGAATTGTATCCCCTCTTAAATTGTTAATGTAAAAATCAGAACATTCAGTGCTGAGTGCTTTGAATTGTCCTCATTCCTTTAATAAGTGTAATGAGATAATTGCCTTGTTGGTTGAATTGTTTGGACCAAGGGTGGTACCTGACTCAACTGGACTCAGAACTGTTAAGCACATTAATATCAAAAGTAATACTTTTCACTGGGAAAAGAAACTAAAAATAAAACTTGGAGTTTTTGGTATCTCTCTTAGCCTGGGCATAAATCATACCTCAACAAAGGAAAAGCAGAAACTTACTCAACAGAAAAAATATATATATTTGGGAAAGAGTCCTTGGGAGCACACAGGTCATGGTTTCTCAGATGCATTGGCCCCCTTTCTCTTGTTAAAATGTTCTTTGGAGTGTAGAATTTGTATATGTCCATACCTTTTTTTTTTTTTTTTTGACAGTCTCACCTCTGTCACCCACGCTGGAATACAATGGTGCAATCTTGGCTCACTGCAACCTCTGTCTCCCGGGTTCATGTGATTCTCCTGCCTCAGCCTCCTGAGTAGCTGGGATTAAACGTGCGTGCTACCATGCCTGGCTAATTTTTGTATTTTTAGTAGAGACGGGGTTTCACCATATTGGTCAGGCTGGTCTCAAACTCCTGACCTCATGATCCACCTGCCTCAGCTTCCCAAAGTGCTGAGATTACAGGTGTGAGCCACCACGCCTGGCCTACGTCCATGATTTCTTAAGCTACCTTAAGGATTTCTATCAATTGAAATCAAGAGTACTAATATAATTAGCTTAAGATTAAACAAGATTTGGTTCCCTTTGTTTTAATAAGAAATTATCTTTAGATTTGAAATGCACATCTTATCAAAACTAAGCATGTACCTGAATAATAAATAAACCTCATTATATTTACATTTGAAAATATTAATATTCTTAACAAATAAAGATACATCTTTAGGAACCAAATTGGCAAAGTAAAAGAACAGGCAACACCAGGCCATTATGAGGCTACAGAACTACTAAAAAGAACAAAAAATAGGATAATTATATGAAAATATTACAGTTTTTTCAATTTGGATGTGATAAAGATAATATGTCCAAATATCTGGTAAAAAAAACAAAAAAAACTGTGATTAGCAGCATTACCACTGGGAATGGGTGGAAACATGAGTGAATCATTTTTAAGATAAGCATTTTAGTCATTAATTGCAAGAGTCTGGAAACATTTATTCTGAAAGCCCTTTTAAATAAAATGAACTGCTCAACCATATATTATTTTGAGGATGGAGTGAAAGAAGTAAGTAGACTCAGCTATTACTACTGGTAATGAAGACAGTATGGCACGGGTACTCTCACAAAATTGTAATCAACTTCCTTGTGCATTTTTAGAACACTTCATCATGGTTTAGTTGACATAATAATCAATTGTCATATTGAAAACACTACACAACTACCTAACTAAATTCTGGAATAAATTTGTAAACACAATAATAGGTTTTGTGGGTTTTCCTACACATCCAACGAACTTCTTTTTCTAATAATGGAACCCCATATTTACTTTAAGTTACTATTGCTCCCTAATTGTTTCCATGTTTTTTTTCAAGCAAAGTCAATTTGACCTGTAACTCCAGAGACAGGGATATGGCCCGGTGTTGATAACTCAAATTAGCTGACCATGAAAGAGGTCATGTAACCCAATCAGAGCCTTTGAGACACTGTCTCTGAATTTTCCTCGGTCTATGCATAGAGGGTGGCTTCACTTTTTACATAAGCTTGGTGTCTGGAGGCCATGAGTTGGAAATATGTTGGTATGACAGTCTGTGGATACTGCATGGTAATGGCCTGTCTGAATGAAATGACTGCAATAAAACCAAACAGTGGGGCCTAGGGTCACATTGTAGCACCTAGATTCAGCTTCACTAAACTCTGGCTTTTGAGCAGCATAACTTCCAAGTTCCATTTTACTTAAATAAATTTATATTGGCTTTTCCTTGACTCGAAACTCAAAAAAGAATTAATTGGAAACTCGAGATTCTAAAAACAATGTGGAATCTAGGGAATAAATACGTAGAATTACGAGCTATAACTACCATTTGGAGCACTGACATCTCTCGCAACTCTCTCTCTCTCTCTCTCTTTTTTCTTTTGTCAATTCTTGCTCCCAAAGGTCAGACCTGTGATTTGTGTGTAAAATCTCCAGCTTCCTCAATGGAACTGGTTATATGACCCAAGCTGTTCCAAACATATTCAGATTAAGGAAAACGCATATAATATTGGGAGATTTTGGATTATCTTCTGTTTGCAATACTGCTTAAGAAACATAAGCAAAAATGAAGGAAATACGTGGAACTGTGTGGTTATAATAAGCTTATATCCTCCTTTTTACATATATGTACACTAAAACAATTTGGTACTAAATACTTATTCTGTCCTATCAAATATTTTACCAACTTAAATGCAATTTCCACAACTTTTATGAATATGTTGGAAGAAGCAGAAACCATAGGATGTGGAGAATCTGTTTTTTATTCCTACATGATGACACATAACCTCCAAGTTCATTTTCTCTATTTTCCTGCCTTTACTTCCTTCCTTTGTTTTATTTTTCTTAGACTCCTATCCCATGCTGGGTTTGATCTATGATCTTCTAGCAGCATCAGAGGGAGTTGGAACAAAAATAAAAATTTTATAGTGTAGTAATTAGAGTAACAGGTAGAGAGATCAGTAAACACATGGCTCAGTGCTAAATTCTTGCAGATGTTTCTGACTGAATTCTTGCCAGAATTTGAAAGCAATGTATGACTGTTTCTGGGAGCTGCAGACAATCAACTCTCCCTTTCTGCACTTTTAAGTACAAGGTACTTACAAGCAACATAATGAAATAACTTACATCTCTCTAGTTTGTTCAGCCAGAGACAACATCTGAATCTTGATTTTTTTCAAATCTCCTTTATGAAACTTTTTCAAAAGCACCATTGTGTTACTGTTGTAAACAAAAGTTCTTTTAAATCATAATTATCTGAGTTTCAAACATCTGTTGATAATTAGTACTCTTATTCACATAAAATTATTTTTAGTCCAGAATCGTCACAGTCATTTTTGATTGTGAGATTATCTAGGGACTTTGGCAGAATTATGGCTGTCTTTGGACCTGTCCCAACTCTAATATCTCCCAGAGATATTAGAATCTGGAGGGTCTTGTAGCCATAATTTGAATAAGGCCTCCACACAATTCTTATATTCAGAAAATATTGTTAAACACTGATTTAGTCTTGACATAAATTTAAACCATATCGCTCCACTTATGCTGTACCTTCTACATCTAGTCAGTAATCAAACGCTCCTGTGTCTTTTGTTCCTCAATCTACTCCAAAGCCAACATCTTTCCCGATGTCCTTCACATAAATCCTTCTTCCTAAAATTGTACTCTTCTCCCATGACTTAGTTTGTGCTGATGTATCATAGCATAGATTGGGCAGCCGAAACAGCGAACTTTTATTTTTCTCAGTTTTGGAAACTGGGAAGTCCAAGGTCAAAAGGCTGGCAGATCCACTGTCTATTGAGTGTCCTCTTACTGCTGTGTCTCTTCACATAGTAGAGAGAGAAGAAGCAAGCTCTGTCCTCTTTTTTTATATAAGGATATTAATCCCTTCACAAGGGCTTACCTATTATGGAGTCATTCCAAGAGTCATTATCTCCGAATACCATAACATTGGGTATTAGACTTTCAACACAGGAATTTTGGGGAAGACACATTTTTGTTTTCTTTATATATGATATGTAGTTAATTTTGTGAAATTACGTTCTATTCATGTGTGCTGCATAATATGAGATTAAATCAGTTTCTGACTTTTATATATTGACTTTTACTTCAGTTTTGCAGCAACTCACATTCTTTATTCTCCAAAGCAGTTTGGCTTCTGGTTTTGGAATAAGAGAAACCAACAGTAGCTAACTTAAGCAGAAAGGAAATTTATTGGAAGGATATCTAGCTGCTTAAAGAATCATCAGAAAGACCAGAGGGATAAAGTTGAGAAAATTAGCAGGAAAAAGGAAAGCTAGGCCATGTACACTTGACAAATAGCGTATCACAGAAGCAGACTTTTTTTTTTTTTTTTCCTTTTTCTGGGATTCTCCCAATGGACACACTTTACTGGCTACCAATATCACTTCTACTCTAACTTCCACACCACTGCCATTGGACATATTTTCTCAATTGGCCATTTACTTTTCAGCTATTTCCTTAATGTCCAAGTAGCAAATAGGAGCATTTAAATGGATGATTATTGGTCATGCACTCATTTTCAACACTAGAGGAGATAAAAATAGATAATATTTGAACTCTTGTTCTCTCATAGTACAGGTAGAATAATTCAGAATCACATAATGGGAAATTAAAATAGGTAGTATCTTCACATGCTGATTAACTGTTGATTCTAATAATACACATGAGTAACTCTTCCAATACACAAATTTTCAAACTAAAAAATTCCCCCAACAAACATAAAACAACTATCTTCTGTTCAATGTAAAATTCATACACATCTGACAAAGTGACCTAAAGGGAGGCAACCCACAACACCTTTACAAACAATGCTAAGGCCCACATATCTTGGTGTTGTCTATTTTTCTCTAGTTCTGACCTGTTGTTATCTAAATATTGTCTCATGTACATAATTAAATTGCAAAGCTAGCCACAATCGATACACTCAATATATGATTTGGGGAAAATAAGTAGTAAAGACTATATATCCATACACACACACACACACACACACACACACACAGAGATATAAAGGAATACAAATAATTTTAGAAAATAAATTCTCTCATTTTACAACTGAATTTTAGGGGGAATTCCTGACCTTTCTTCTCCATTAACTATACCGTCTTCCCTACGATTTCAATAAAGAGCTCAAGTGGTCAGGTTCTAAGTCTTCTCTTGTAATATAAACTTTCCTTTCCGAAAGACCTGTGTCTACGGTGGCCCTGCTTTTATACTGTTGCAATAGTCTTCCATTAACATTTACCATTAGATACAAAAAAAAATAGAGTCTGCCCAGAGAGAATTTGGACTCCCTTTGAACTCTCCTTGCTTCTAAACTTTGGAAATCACCCTAACCAAAATCAAAATTTCCATTTTTCCCCAAATGGTGTCAGAAACTACAGAAGACAAGCTGCTGTTTCAGCTTTCAATTCAATGGAATCATAGGGGAAGTCTATCTGAGGTAGAAAAATCTCTAAATTGCACAAGAGGAGAGTCATGGAAATAGTAAGCAAGGTTTTTTTTTTTTTTTGAATGGATACTTAAGGGTAGCCATGGGATGTACCACCCCTTACTTCTGCTTATGGACTTCCAGACCCATGTAGAATTTATTCTGTACCTTACATTGTGTTGCTTATAACTGACACCTGACTGGGGAAACTAGTGATCCCCATTGACTACTTCCTTTCTTATTTTGCTGTATAATAAATTTCTCTGTCAGAAGCAATGCTTTATAAAATACTAAAGTGGTTTGTCATCAATTACTAACTGCATAGATAGTAGTACTAGCAGAGGCATAAAGAGGCAGAGAAATAATTTTTAAAACCCAAATGAGTAACTGAGTTATCACAAATTACTACCCTCTCCAAGGTAAAATGAATAAATAAAATTGAACCTTTTCAAGGTTATTCTAAGGATGTAATACAATATTAGGGGCTTCAGTCTTCTTACTTCTGCTAAGTTGAGCACCTGGTGGCAGCAATCATTAAAATAGTTTTAGTCAGCCAGGCGTGGTGGCTCACGCCTGTAATCCCAGCACTTTGGGAGGCCAAGGTGGGCGGATCATGAGGTCAGGAGATCGAGACCATCCTTGCTAACACAGTGAAACCCCATCTCTAAAAAATAATTAGCCAGGGGTGGTGGTGGGTGCCTGCGGTCCCAGCTACTTGGGAGGCTGAGGCGGGAGAATGGTGTGAACCCGGGAGGCAGAGCTTGCAATGAGCAGAGATTGCGCCACTGTACTCCAGCCTGGGTGACAGAGCAAGACTCCATCTCAAAAAAAAAAAAATACCTTTAGTTATGGGAAGACTATGCCATTGATTTTATGCATAGCCTCCTATTACAAAATAATCTCCTTATGAGGTCTTTGTGAAAGTACTTCAGTAGCAGATGAAGGAGACATACGTACTTCCTTAGCTTAAGTAATCTTGCCGTGTTGATTATTAACATTTCTTCTGTCATAATTGCTTTTAGGTGAGCATTCACATATGACCCAAAAATGTTTATAGACGGGACCATTATACAATATCTCTCTAAAAAAGTCCTCCTCGTTGTTTAATAATACCTTTTACTTTCTTGACCACCCAACAAAATTGATTACTTGTGCTATGAATTGTAAGATACCCCTATCTCACACCATTTTCTTTCCAAGCAAAGTGGGCCAAACATATACTACTCTAAAAAATATCTCTGGCAAAACATTGCTTGCTCTCATGGCCTTCAGAACCACTCCTGAGAAGACTATACTGCTATCACAGTTCATTTTTCATTATTTTACTGCTATATAAGGTAAACTCATCTATAAAATGTTATATTCTGTTTCAAATTATCAAGGAAATCTCCTTATAGAAAAATTGTTAATTGAGAAAGGGGAGGTTATAAAGTTGGATAATTATAGTGGGAGATTAATGACTCAATCTATGATGTGCATCCAAAGTTATGTCAATTCAACAAAAACAATTCATAAAGAACATTTAGCATCATATAAAAATGTGGTAACCATTTGTATTAGTCCATTTGTGTTGCTATAAAAGAATATCTGAAGTTGAGTAATTTATAAAGAAAATGTTTATTTGGCTCATGGTTCTGCAGGCTGTATAAGAATCACAGCACAAACATCTGCATCTGGTATCCACCTCAAACGGCTGCCACTCATGGTGGAAGGGGAAGGGATGCCAGCATGTACAGAGATCACAAGGCAATAGAGGAGACAGAGAAGTGCCAGGCTGTTTCTATCTACCAGTTCTTGTGAGGACGGAGTGAGAACTCACTCATTATCTTGAGGACGGCACCAAACCATTTATGAGGGATCTGCCCCAGAATCCAAATACCTCCCATTAGACCCTATATCCAATAATGGGGCTCAAATTTCAACATGAGCTTCAAATGGGTCAATGAAAGCAGACTATAGTACCATTCAAGGTTTCAGCTGTTGTACTCCTTCATGGCCTATCACCAATCTAGAATCTATGTTGGAAAATGATAATGGTTACATAAGAAAGGTGACAGTCTGGCTTCAAAACTAAAAAGTTTCTACTATGCTTTCAAATTGTGGGTTATTGTAGCCTCCATAGAACATTCTGAAATGTCACAAATGTTTGAGTGATACTAGATTTTCTGTTTCAAAGAGTCCAGTGGCAGAAGAACTTATTTGTCATGAAGGGTTAACTGGAGAAAATTCTCTTGCCTTGACATGAGTCTCATTTAATTTTGGCTGCCTTTCAGATCTCAAAGTAAACAGACTGAGCCAAATCTCTTCTTCTTGTTTTTGTTTTTTCTATTTTTGGTGGTGGTAAGCAAAAGGTAGAGAACTTTTTTTTTTCATGATGTGCAGAAATCATATAAGCTTCCCTAAAATGAAAGTTTTACATGTTCTGTGGGATATGTGTCTTTGTCTCTGCCAAATGTATTACCGTATTATTTAGATTGTTTATTAATTTGAAGTGAACTCAGCATGATGCATACAGTGGATCCATTGGAATGGGAAGACATTAAAGATCACTAAAAATAAGAAGTGATACCAAGTTTGAGAAATAATCTAGCCCAGGAAAAATATTGAATGTATGATCTACTAGGTAAAAGAAAACTGATTGTGATGTTCTATGTTTATTAGGATAAAGGCAAAACCATTGTCATATCAATAGTGTTGGAACAGGAAATGAACTGATTTGCTCTGAAACAAAACAAAAACTAAAAGAAAAGCTGCAATCATTGGTCAATGTACTACCATTCTGCAAGACTTCTAAGCTTTCATTTCAGACCAAACAAGGACATGTAATTGCTTTTAATGGACTATTCTGATACTGAGAAGGAACTGCTATTATTTTAGGGTCCTCTCTTAAATATATATATATACACCACATAAATTAAATATATAAATATACCACACTTATATTTATGTATTATTTACATATTATATATATACACACACACACACATGCATACACACACATAATGTTTCATAATTGATATAAAGTCGTATTTCCTGCTTGGAAACACATACTATATGCACTAGGAATCATATATGACTAGATGTAACTTTAGGACAGATGGAATATAATCAAAATAAATTTATATTATTGACAGACTGAGGGTCTATTAGGAATATTTCCTCTTTAAGAAAAATTAAAGTGACATAAATAAGTTGGTTTAAAAAAGTCAATGCATATATGCTTTCATATGCACTAAATGATTTGGAATAATATTGTATTGAGAAAAACTACTTTCAAGCCAAGTGAAAATGCATCGGAGGTAGTGAGAAACTGTGCAATCAGAGTTTGGGCAAGGAGAGAAGACTAAATGGGATAAAATGGACATTTGGGATATTCTCTCTTGTAGAAGAATTTAATGATGTTGGACACAACAGCTGAGTTTGAGAAGCTGAACAAAGCTTTCTGCAGACTCATGGACCTAGAGGGACAAACTTGGACTTCAAAAACACCTGAAAAATCCACAGGACTTGGAAAAGGGCCCACAAACAGCTACAATGAAGCAATAAAAGTGAACTAGAAACAAGATTTTCACCAAAACTGAAGACAGCTTCAGATTATCTCAGTTTCATAATTATGCCAGAAGCAAGATAAAGTTACAATCATTGTTTAATGTACTACCAGAAGCAGATAAATACTCTCTAAATGAAGATTATATAATACAGAGCCTCAAATTGTTTTCATAAAGTGTAGTATAATATGGCAAATGCTCAATCAAAAGGAGCATGAGGAATAAAATGTGAATGAAAGCCAACAGTAGCAACTGGAAAGAGACACTGACCTATAGAAGACACATATAATAGAGTTGTTAGTCACAGACTAAGCAATTTATGTTTAAGAAGAATTTATTGACAATAAATAAATGGCAGTATTGTCAGAAGACCAGAAATTATAATAAGGAAATGTGTAATATGTAACACTAAAAATTATAATAAATGAAATCAAGAACTCAGTAAATGCAGTAAGATGAAATTAGATGCCAGTGAAAAAGAATTATTAAACTAGAAGGTAAGCCAGAAAAAGAAATATTCAAAATGAAACACAGAGATACATGTCAAAAATTGTGAAAAATCTGAGATTATACTCTGCTTACAAGTTAACAAATTAGTCTTCCAGAATGTCATCGATGCTACCAGAAAGCACAACATTTCTGAATCAGACAAATAACTTCGATAGCATGACAGCAGAATGAACGTCATGTTCATATCTAATCTGCCTCCCTCTATACACCCCACAAATTCCATGGGGATGAGGCTCACGTTGGGCCCAGGTAGATGCTGCACATACAACATGTTTGTTCCACAAAACTGAGGAACACCAAGCTTAGAAAATCTCCAGTCTCATAAGGAAGCTGCAAGCAAACCTACCTAACTTTTTCTCAGGAAGGATATGTTATCTTTATTTTTCTGAACAGAAAACAAATCTTGTCCCAGTGTGAGACACTATCTTTATCTTTTAAGTTTATTTACTATGTAAATAAATCTCTTTGAAAATATAGTCTGAAACAAAATCTACTCCAAGCTATGTAGAAATACTATGGAGAATTGCTCATTAACAATACATATCTCTGTTTGCATCATCACGTTTTCTGAAAGATTTTTCAATGAATATGCTGATCCATCATCCACTTTGATTAATCTGGGATAAAGGACTTCATTCAATGAAGATACCATCAATAGAATTCTAAGCATCAGGCCAAGTGTCAATGCCACCCAATAGTATTTATAGTAATAGTATTATTTATAATAGTCCCCAAATTGGAAATTGCTCAAATGACCATTAACAATAGAGACAATAATAAACTGGCCGGACCCGGTGGCTCATGCCTGTAATCCTAGCACTTTGGGAGGCCAAGGCCAGCAGATCACGAGGTCAGGAGTTTGAGACCAGCCTGGCCAACATAGTGAAACCCCATCTCTACTAAAAATACAAAAAAAATTTGCTAGGCATGGTGTCAGGCACCTGTAATCCAAGCTGCTTGGGAGGCTGAGGCAGGAGAATCCTTGAACCTGGGAGGCGGAGGTTGCAGTGACCCGAGATCGCGCCACTGCACTCCAGCCCAGGTGACAGTGAGAGATTCTGTCTTAAGCAAAGAAAAAGAAAAAGAAAAGAAAATGTAATAAATTATGGTGTATTAATCACAGAATACTTCTGTACTTGTAAAAATTGCAACTTTATAAGCCAATGGAGAGGAACCTCATAAAATAGTTTTGAGACAGAAGAAAAAAGGCAGAAACCAAAGGACACATCCTATATGGTTCAGTTTGCACAAAATCCTGAAACAGAATTGATGCGTTGAGTTATAAATTAGCATAGTGGGAGGAAAGACCAGGTGGGACACAGGCCCAGTATACTTCTTCTTAATCTGTATACTGGTAACAGAGAGTCGCTAGTATGCCAATATTTCATTGAGTTTTACATCTAGAATTCATGCATTTCCTTGAAGGTTCAAAACCCTGATCATGGTATAATATTATATTAACAAAGTGAAGAGACTCCGTCTCTACCAAAAAAAAAAAAAAAAGAAAAAAGAAAAAAAAAGAAATCCTAAATAAAACTTAGAAAGTTATATACATTAAGAGAAAGAAAAATATTGACATTTGGTTTCATACATTAGAATGAATAACTTATTTTCATTAAAAGATGGAAACAAATGCATGAAGAAGCAAGGCAAAGAGCTGTTTCCAACACATGTAATTGAAGAGAGGCTTATATCAAGAATTTAGCACAAATTCCTGCAAATCGATAATACAATGACAGACAACCTTATTTAAAAATTATACAGGTTCTTCAGAAAAATAGGATATAGACATGTTCAAAGTGGTTAGTTTTCAAGGAAATGCAAACGAAAGGGGCCCTATCACCAACATTGGCAGGACTGTTACCAGCAGACTCTGTACAAACTAGACCAAGAGCTTGGCTTTACAAAGAAACATTATCCTCAGGGAAGGAATCAGCAGAAAAATATGTTCTTGTCATGGGATTTGTCTGCAAAAGTTCTAAAGTTTTCATTGACATAACACAGTTATTTATCCAAGCAAAAGAGTTATTATCCAATTACTCTTTTTTGAGTAATTGAAAAAAGAAAAAAAAAAAACTTTTTTATGGAGCAACAAGAGAATTATAGTAGACTTGGGAACGATCCAGAGAAGGTCCAGAACACTCCAAGCCCAACAAGGCAGGACTTTTATTGGAACACAATTTTCCAAAGAGGTGGAGGAGGTGGCACCATGGATGCGACCTGTGAATATCCTATAAGACTGCTATAGTGACCCTCTTTTATGATCACGCTGGAATGGTAGCAAAATATTTTTACATGCAAATAGATATCAATCAAGTCATATTGACTATAATTCTGAGAAAATTCATGAGTTCTAATTCATTATGAAAATTCTTACTATTTCTTTGCTCCTAAGCTTTGCTTTCATTTAGCCAGCTGACTCTAATTTGAAAGGAGCCCTTGGGAAAATCCGCACCCCTCAGGATAAACTAGACTCACAATATGAGACATATATATTTCTTGCTTACTATGACGCTTTTCTGCAAAGGCCTTTGGTTGTTTAATGAACTAAGTCATGAAGACTGAATCACCCACAGTTTCTTAATCACCTTATTTGGACTTTCCTTCAGAAAAGCTAGTTAATTAATTTTGGAAAAGCAGCTGTTTATTTAAAACCAAATAAATTAACACTGTAAACCTTTTAGGAAAAGCTTTTTCTTTTTTTTTCTTTCTTATAAATGAAGCAAGAATTATTTTCTAGGATAAGTTTATCTCACGTCAATTTAAATATGCGACCTTAGTCTGTAATGAACCTAAACAATACCATTTCAAGTATATGATTTCATGAGGAGGAATATTTTTAAAATTCAAAGGACAAGAATGGTTAAGAGTCGAAAAAGATACTTCGGAAAACTGGGAGATGATATGATTCTAAAATCAGACATTCTAAATCAACTTATACAATTGGAAAGGGATCATAAAAAATTCACACTAAAAAATCATGTATTTGAAGGATTTTAACAAAATCATTTTAGAAACTGAAAGTGGGACCAATTTTATACAGGACTGAAAGCCCCGAAATCTGAGTCTGCAACAGAATGTTTTAGGGATGATTTCTGGCTTCCACTTTATATTTTTCCATAAGCCCAAACTGATGTGAAAATAACTCAGCCTAGGTTTACACTGTGATTTATAACCTCTTCCCAGTGGAACACCACTCTTGTCCTGAATCTGAATTTCTTCTCCTCAGCTGTTGAACCCAATCTACTACTCATTTAGTCTCCTTAAACAGATGACAATTTCTCTATCATGGGATTTCTGATTTCTAGTCCATCACGTACCTCAAGAGAGGTTTTTAGTCAGTTCCTAAGTCTCAGGACTTCCTCCAAAGGCAGAAAGTCAGGCATGAATATTAAGCTAGAAAAGAAAAGCCAGGTGTGAATATTAAGATAGAAAAGAAAACAAGTATCTGAACTTAAAATAGTTTAGAATCCAGTATAGGGTGCCTTGCAAATATAAATAAATAAAATGTTTTTTCATTTGTATTTAAATACAAATCTCATTATACTATTGAAACTCATTTCTGGAAAACCAGTTTTGGAATATTTATACATTTTAATCAATATGAATGAAATAAATGCTGAAATGAAGTTTCTGCCCATCTGAGCAAATTAATGTTGAGGTAATTGAATAAATAATGAATTAATATTGAAATGAGTTTTCTGCCAATTTAAGTAAAACCACAAGTCATTATAAATAATTCCAGCCATCCTGCACTAATCTCATAAACATGTCCAATTGACTAATTTAATGCTATCATTTATGCTCCCATCATTTCTAAAATGTTTAATTTTAATAGAAAATAAATTAAATGGCTCATTGAAACATCTATCTACCAGGTTAGAATAGGGTGGCATATTTTTCTTCAGTTGAAAGATGTAGAAATAAGTGAAGACCACTCAAATGAGAACAAGCAAAGGCAATTTATGCAGAACTTGCCATGGGTGACAAAGAGCCAAGCACCATCACTTGCATGTGGCAGCAATTCAAAGGCAGGCAGGTAGGTGTAAAAGCTTTATAGAGAAAAAAGAAAAAAGTTTTAGTATGACCTGATAGGAGGTTGTTGGCAAGGGGACGCAGTAGATGGACTTCCTAGAAGTGGGGCACCCTATCTGACTGGTTGGTGGCACAAACTTGGCTTTCTCTGCTTGGTCCAAAGTTGGAAATGGGAGTAAAAAGGGGAGAAAAAATAACAAAGCTGGCAGGTATCAATTTAGCCCTGACCATTTCAAGTGCTGCAGTGCTACCGAGTGTGAGGCTTGGCTTTCTGGTCTGCAGACTGTAGGACAAAATTCTATGGGTCAGAGTTTTATTTTTATATGTGGTCTGGCCACTCTCCTTGTCCATTTGCACATTCAATCTCTAAGAGACAAGTGCAACTATACTAAAACTCAAGTTTTCTTCGATTAGATATTTTAATGCTACAAATATATGTGTCACTTTTTGAGATATTTAATCCCCCATATATAGATAACACTTACTAATGTAGAGAAAGCTGTTGAACTTCCACACATAGTTGAAAATGTCATACAAAATTGTATTCATTTTAAAGTCCTTAAAATATAAGGAGAAATATATATCGTTTGTTTCAAATAGAACGAAATCATTTTTGACAGTGGATACACAGTCTTGGCAGATTTTTAAGTAGAAACTTGATTTCTAGAGAAATTAACATCTGTGAGACTGCAGTATTCTCTCATTGCTTATAACACGTATTGTTAATAAGCCTTCAGGAATCACCTTCAGTTCCCTCCCTGCCCAGTGCTAATGTTGGTGGCATTTTCCAAATTTAAAGGTACTCAGGCATAACTACTCAGAAAATACAGAGCAAACTACAAAATTCGTTTGGTATCAAAACAAATCTTCTGGGAAGTGGACTATGAAAGTTGTGCAGCTTCAATTCAGACTTAGACACGGAATAACAGATAAGATCCTTCTAGAAGGTGGTGGATCCACAGAGCACAGAGAATAATAGTCAGTGAAGGAGTTTTGTGAAAGAGCTTAATGAGAGTCTATCTCTGGTCTATCGTGGAGTGTTGGGGGATAGACTTTACCCATAGACTTTGGTAAAGGCCCTTTCCTGAGAAAGTTCCTCTCTATTCCTATTTTGCTTTGTGTTTTAGTCATTGACTTTTTCTGTGCTTTTCCAGCATCTATTAAAACGACCATATATTTTTCATCTTTATAAAATGAGTTGGAAAGTGTTCCTCCTCATTAGTTTTGAAAATTTTTTTAGAATTGGTGTTCTGGAATTCTGTTTAAGGTAAAGCTTTTGAAAATGAATTCAATCTTTTAATAGATACAGGACTGGTTAATTTTTTACTTTGCATCTTGGGTTAGTTCAGGTAAGTTGTATTTTTCATGAGATTGGTTTATTTAATAAAAGTTTTTCAGTTTATTGCCATAATGTTTATACATATACATAGTTATATATATATATACACACACACACTTTACATATATATACACACACACACACACGTTTATATAGGTAATTACCTTAACATATGTAGAATTTGTAAGTATAGTTTTTTCCTTTTTTTTT
>NW_012108563.1:709253-713432 GCF_000951045.1 Mandrillus leucophaeus | reverse complement strand
AAAAAATCACATAAGATAAATAATAATTTACTAATGTTAAAATAAGGGAAGATACTCCACCCCCAACTTTAGGAAGTTCTTCTTTTGTCTCTTTGAAATGTATGTGAAATTTTCTAAGAGTTAAACAAGCCTCTTGCTAGCTTTAGAACCCAAAAATGTCTTTGTCAAGTACCTACAAATCATCTCCTTGAAATGCCATCAATAAAGAAGACAGCACAGTCTTCAAGTTTCTGTGAGAGAACAGGCACATGACTTCAATGGGCACCTTGTTCCAGGTTTCAGAACCATATTCTGTTATAAAGATCTAATTTTATTTTTTCTTTAAGTCAATTAACAGATGGCTACTCTAATTACTGAGTAAACTTAGGATAAATACGTGTGACAAATAATGTTACACACGCTCTTACTTGAGGACTGCATATTGTTTATTTTGAGAACACATATGTAATGGGTTGTATCTACTTGGCTATATAAAAGGGTGAAATTTCTTTATGACTTTGCAATCTTTTTAGTGGATTGTCTGTGATATACGTCATTAGTACTTATTCAATAAACTTTTTTTATTTTTCTTTTCTACCTTTGTGGATAATTTTTCTAGATTGGAAGATTTTATTTTTAATTGCATTTCCCCAACAATTGTATGTTGGTTAACATTCATTTTGAATTTTTTAAGTCCCTTTAAAACATTATTTTAAAGTTTCATTCTTTAATGCGTGCATTATTTAGAGATGTGTTTCTTACTTTTTAAATATTTGAGCTCAGTTATTTTATTCTGCTTTATATATTAATGATTAAAATTCTGTCATAATTTAAGATATTAAAATTGTAAATATATTGGATAAAATAGGATATAAAGTCAGTAACTCTTGACTTCGAAATGCAGTTTTGCCAATTAACATGTGTGACTTTTGAAATGTTAGTATCTCTAAGCCTTAGTTTCTCGCCTATAATATAAAATAATACAAAATTGATCAGTTTGATTGAAGATATAAATGTGTGTATGTTTGTATGTGTACTGTAGGTTAAAGCAAAAGTTAAATTACTAGTATTATTATATTGACATGGGAGACTCATCAGCCTTCCACTCTAAAACTAGTCATTGTTATTATTCAAAATTTACTTGCATCTTTGATGAAATCAGTGCACTCACATTAGTAAAGATGGTGGAAAACAACAGTGGTAACATTATTCCTAAAGAAAAGAAAGTAACATCACAAACATCAGAGAAACAAGATTATAGCTAGTGGGCATTTTCCTTAATTGAAATAACAAATTATAGTTTATACCACTGATCAGAAAAGAAGTTGGGGTATTCTCCTTAAGTACTTTAATGAGGACTAGATGGGTTAATGTATTTAAAGCAATCTGAGAGTGACTGAAAAGATGTGCTTTTCAAATCAATCAATAAAAAAATGCATATGTACTACCATCACACCCAATGGCTTAAAAGTAAAGGAGTCTTTGCTATAGCATAGGCATAAAGCTACTTTGCATTGTTACTGTAATATCTATATTTGCTTTTAGATATCATATGCATATAATCTGAAAAACACTGCTCTAGAGAAGGCATAAGTTATTACTCTAAGTTAAAGTCTTCTGACCTAATAGTTAGATATCAAGGAAAAAGCACATAAAATCATCAATAAATAATTTATTATTAAAGGGCATGTATATGAGATAATTATTACTAATTTCTAGTCTCATCATTTACTAATGAGTCAATATTGTTGGAATGATAATATATGAAAGATACGGTAGAAATATTAGAAAATATTTTATCAGCAAAACCTTTCACTATTATGGTAGCAATGATATGCACTGGATTCTGGAAGAAGCTATACATACTACAACAAATATTTTCATTTTGTTGGTTAAACAAGTTACTTTTTTGCTGTATTCCATTGGTAATCTTAAAATCAAATTCAAACAACAAATAACATTGTACATCAGTTAACGGTTTAAAATGCAGTTTCTCCTTGTTCATCAAAAATCCCTATGAAAGAGATGAGTCTACATTGTTAGGTACCTCATTTTATTTACAAGTAAAAAATGACCAAAGTTTGTATAACTTGTATATAACAGGCATTACTTATCTTTGTAGTCAGATAACTTCAAAAGTTTGCTACCTCTTTAATCTGCAATTCTCAAATTTTAATATTCTTAGGAATCTCTGAAATCCTTGAGAAATAAAATTTCGATCCCAGATTCTACTTATATTCTGATAAGATTCATAAATCTTCTTTTTAAATAGGCACCCAATATTATTTATAACTGGGTTGTCTATTGACCATACTTTGAGACAAAAACACTTTCTAGCCTACATTTTTGTATATGTCTAACTGGCATGATTGGCATCATGCATACACAATCCCCTATTAGTCTCCACCTTTGGAAAGAAATGAATAAAATACACGTATTCTTCTTAGGTAATTGTTGAGTGTACCTGGAATACCCAACAAGGCCTTCTGAATGGCATATATTTGCTATCAAAACTTATTTTCTACACAAATAAATGGGTTATGCAAGTTCTTAAGTACTCTTTAATTAGACCTGCAGCCTAAACTCCAATTATTTCTCTCAAATCTTGTTTGTATTTGATTAACATCTATTCTAATCCTACAAAGTAATTTCCACGCTCTGCTAAATTATTGCACTGTAAATAAGAAATAATCGTTTAAACTTCAACCTTCTCTTTTCAAAGATTATGACACTCAGGTTTGATGGTATTATCACAGAAAATGTCAGCTCAATTATTTTTAGAATAATTAGCTTCATTATATACAGAAGGTACACAGATATAAAACTCAGTTTCTTGATTCTAAAGTACCTTCAATAGCAATCAAATCCTAATTGAAAGAGGCTCACACCTGCTACCTTCATCCTTTGTCACTCTCTTATGGAAAGATTTACTATCACAGAATCTAAATAATTATTAACTATCCCCATAGAAATGATTGTTAAATATCAACACATATATCCTTAAGTTACTAGATTGAAATTACCTAAAATTATTTCTTATGATTGGAAAATTTAGTCTTATATAGGGTTGCTGTGTAGCTAAAGTATTAGAGGTACAGAGAGGCTATGCAATTTGATGAGGAAAAAGCTTGAAATAGGACTCAGGTGCTCAGACATAATCACTCCTGTTACATGAGTTCATTGCATTCATAGAACATAGGTGTTTACTTTGTCAACTGAAAATGCTTCTGGGATAAATGGAAGTATTACTCTAGACCAAAAAACATTCTAATTTTTCCATGTGATTTTCCAGGTACACAATTTTTAAAGAACATGCAGTGACTA
Source organism: Mandrillus leucophaeus (assembly GCF_000951045.1). Classification (NCBI taxonomy): domain Eukaryota; kingdom Metazoa; phylum Chordata; class Mammalia; order Primates; family Cercopithecidae; genus Mandrillus; species Mandrillus leucophaeus. Next base: position 710,129 of record NW_012108563.1, on the reverse strand, counting down.
ATATACAGTTTAGGGAAAAATAAGGAAGATTTGGTTTAGTTGCCAGGAAGATCAAGAAACAGGATGAATATAGTCATGTGCAGAAAAAGTTAGGGGAAAAGAATAGCAGCTGAAAGCTATGAGTATGTACATATTAATTCAGAGGACAACTTGGGGCTCAGGTTTGGTACATCATTAGTTAAACAGGTTATGTTTCACATATGAGTAAACAATATGAAGATATACAATAGTTTTAAAGGTTAAACTTAGGTGTATACTCCACTCTTCACAAATATGCTCATAAAATAATGATTTTTGTATGATGAATCAATTTTTGAAATATTTTACGTCAAAAAATTTGGCAGTTTTTCCTTTTAAAATCTGATTTGTTTCATAATTATACAATAATCTAAATTTGGATTTATACCAGGTTCAAATTATTTATTACATAATTATCAGACAATAATGTTAAATAATTTCTTTTTAAATTTTAGTCTATTTATTTATTTGGAAACCAAGTTATGAGACTGGCTCACTTTTGCATTTTTGGTAGAGACAAGGTTTCACTGTGTTGCCAAGGCTGGTCTCGAACTCCTAGGCTCCAGCAATCCACCCACCTTGGCCTCCCAAAGTACTAGAAATACAGGCATGAGTCACTGACCTTGGCTAATAATTTATTTACCTAAGAAATATTAGATACAACACTATATGCACTTTGATTTCTTTTCAATTGTGGTAAGAACACATGAGATCTACCTTCTTAACAAATGCTTCAAGTGTGTAATACAGTATTGTTAACAATGAGCACAATGTTGCACAGCAGAGCTGTAGAACTTACTCATCTTTAGTAAGTAAAATTGTATACCCATTAGCTATTCCTTATGTTCTCCTCCCCTC
>NW_012108563.1:699260-709203 GCF_000951045.1 Mandrillus leucophaeus | reverse complement strand
TCTAATCCTACAAAGTAATTTCCACGCTCTGCTAAATTATTGCACTGTAAATAAGAAATAATCGTTTAAACTTCAACCTTCTCTTTTCAAAGATTATGACACTCAGGTTTGATGGTATTATCACAGAAAATGTCAGCTCAATTATTTTTAGAATAATTAGCTTCATTATATACAGAAGGTACACAGATATAAAACTCAGTTTCTTGATTCTAAAGTACCTTCAATAGCAATCAAATCCTAATTGAAAGAGGCTCACACCTGCTACCTTCATCCTTTGTCACTCTCTTATGGAAAGATTTACTATCACAGAATCTAAATAATTATTAACTATCCCCATAGAAATGATTGTTAAATATCAACACATATATCCTTAAGTTACTAGATTGAAATTACCTAAAATTATTTCTTATGATTGGAAAATTTAGTCTTATATAGGGTTGCTGTGTAGCTAAAGTATTAGAGGTACAGAGAGGCTATGCAATTTGATGAGGAAAAAGCTTGAAATAGGACTCAGGTGCTCAGACATAATCACTCCTGTTACATGAGTTCATTGCATTCATAGAACATAGGTGTTTACTTTGTCAACTGAAAATGCTTCTGGGATAAATGGAAGTATTACTCTAGACCAAAAAACATTCTAATTTTTCCATGTGATTTTCCAGGTACACAATTTTTAAAGAACATGCAGTGACTAATATACAGTTTAGGGAAAAATAAGGAAGATTTGGTTTAGTTGCCAGGAAGATCAAGAAACAGGATGAATATAGTCATGTGCAGAAAAAGTTAGGGGAAAAGAATAGCAGCTGAAAGCTATGAGTATGTACATATTAATTCAGAGGACAACTTGGGGCTCAGGTTTGGTACATCATTAGTTAAACAGGTTATGTTTCACATATGAGTAAACAATATGAAGATATACAATAGTTTTAAAGGTTAAACTTAGGTGTATACTCCACTCTTCACAAATATGCTCATAAAATAATGATTTTTGTATGATGAATCAATTTTTGAAATATTTTACGTCAAAAAATTTGGCAGTTTTTCCTTTTAAAATCTGATTTGTTTCATAATTATACAATAATCTAAATTTGGATTTATACCAGGTTCAAATTATTTATTACATAATTATCAGACAATAATGTTAAATAATTTCTTTTTAAATTATAGTCTATTTATTTATTTGGAAACCAAGTTATGAGACTGGCTCACTTTTGCATTTTTGGTAGAGACAAGGTTTCACTGTGTTGCCAAGGCTGGTCTCGAACTCCTAGGCTCCAGCAATCCACCCACCTTGGCCTCCCAAAGTACTAGAAATACAGGCATGAGTCACTGACCTTGGCTAATAATTTATTTACCTAAGAAATATTAGATACAACACTATATGCACTTTGATTTCTTTTCAATTGTGGTAAGAACACATGAGATCTACCTTCTTAACAAATGCTTCAAGTGTATAATACAGTATTGTTAACAATGAGCACAATGTTGCACAGCAGAGCTGTAGAACTTACTCATCTTTAGTAAGTAAAATTGTATACCAATTAGCTATTCCTTATGTTCTCCTCCCCTCACACCCTGAAAAATCACTACTTTACTCTGCTACTATAAATTTGACTATTTTAGATACCTCTTATAAGTGGAATGATGCAGTATATTTCCTTTTGTGACTTTCTTATTTCACTTAGCTTAATGTCCTCAAGGTTCATACATGCTGTATCATATGACAGGATTTCTTTCCTTTTCAAGGCTTAATAATATTCTACAATGAGAAACCATGTCATCCCTGTTAGTATGAATATTATCATAAACACAAAAGTATTGATGAAGAGGTAGAACAATTAGAACCCTTGTACACTATGAGAAATGCAAAATGGTGCAGCCACAATGAAAAACAGTATATGTTTCCCCCAAAATTAAAAATAGTACTACAATATGATCCCCTCATCTCACTTCTGAATATTTATCCAAAAGAATAGGAACCAGGATCTCAAATAGATATTTACACTCCCATGTTCACTGCAGCATTATTCATAAATAGTTAAGATGTGGAAACAAACTAAATGTGCATCGATGGATGAATGAAGAAACTATTTTGTAACTTAATAAGGATAGTTACTATGAATATTGGAAAGACATTTATATTTTTATAAACCATTTAAAAAGCAATTAAATTACATTTAACTCTAATTTTTATATACTCTTGAAACTGATGAATACTAAGTATATGTAAAATGCATGTTTTCTGAATAAATGCATGTATGTTGTCCTCAAAGCATTACTATTATTAAGATCTCTGTGTGATTTATGAATGAACCAGCGGAGTTACTCAGCCTTAAAGGAAGGGCTTTTAAATTTAATTTTATACCTGTTAAGTACAGTTATCATCCGCCTCAGACTTTAAACTTTTGTTCAATAGAAAAAAGTTGATCATTAAACAACTTAGGAAAGCTTATCTACGTAGGCTTTTTCCCAGCAGGTTTCTGTTGTCAAAGATCTAGTTCAACCATCTCATGAAACATAGTAGCAGAGGATATTTGCCTAATGGTACAAGCATTCAGGATTATTGAGAGGAATTCCTCTATAAATAAAATTTTTTTAAAGATTAATGTTTGAAACAGGCTATAAATCCAGTTTCCAAATTCAGAAAGCAGTCAGGTTTTTTTTTAGATGTTGGACTCAAGGCATCTTTAGATGGTGGAGTGAGTGAGTGAGAATGGTAGTGGCAATCAGATAAATATCCCAGTTATTATTCTGAATGTTTTTTGTGATGGCATAGACATCAGAGAGGATTTGAGACAATGATGATAACACTTAACTTTCCGTGAGAATATGATATTAAAGAATAAAGATAAAATGTTTTTTGGACATAACAAGGACTATGTCAAATGTTATATCATTTCATAAGTGAATAGTATTTTGTTTATATTATTAATAAACTAAATGGTAAACAACATAATCATAAAACTATAATGTGATTTACAACAGCTCTCCCTAAACTTCTAATTTAAATAGGAGCTTTATAACAGGATATCCTGACTTGTAAACTTTTTCCACAAATTGACATTTCTTAAGTAGCAGGAACATATTTCTACATCTCTATACAGGTTTGCATATAAGTAAGGAATTTATAGTCTCCCATAAGAGTATCAGCCTATAAACTGCATGGAGCGTCACACTCCTGAACTAATGTTGTTCCTTCTCCATCGTTCCAGCAATGAGCATAGTCAGAGAAGAAAATATAGTCTCCACAAACTAAGGTCAAATTGTTAATTTTTCATTCAGCTCTTATTGACATAAATGGCATAGTAAATGCTTAGAACACTGACTGAAAATAAAAAGAACTGTTTAGTAAATTTAAAAAGTGTTGAGAGATTTACTAGAGGCCTGGTAAGAATAATTTTTCTTGAAGTGAATTTCAGAATAAAATATAAATCACTGGATCTTATTTAGAGTAGTTTATCACAGATGCCACGAGGTCCTTTTGTAAGATGACCTAACCTCAAGTTTCAGTGCCTGTTTTCTAATAGCATTACATAACCATATCTGGGGTAGTATTTATTAGATAGCAATTCTTTGAAATAAACCTCCAGCTCTGTGTGCTTATTTACGGCATTTATAAGATTAAGGCGTGAGCTTAAATAAAGCAGGTTGGATCAGCGCTTACAGACTTGTGCCCTCATGTCTCACGAAAGGATAAAGACAGGAAGATAAACATGGACTGGTTTACCAAGAGGACATCCTGACTCTTCGTAAGTCACTTTGGAATTTTTCTTACCACTTGATGCCTAACATTTTGCCACCTGTAAACCAATGACTGTTAGGTTCCCAAGACAAGATTTGTCCAAAACTTGTAACCAGGAAAAGTATTGCATCCCATGGAAGGAGCTTAAAAAATATAGCACTCTCTTTATCCAGAAAAACTAAGAATTATTTTAAAACTTTTATTTTAAAAGTGCTTACAGTGATCAGTACGTGAGGAATGTTTAGGGAGAAATTAACTATATATTTCTCTTATTTTTTTTTTTGGTAAAGAATTTCCCAAGTCAACTCAATAATAAGAATCATAAGGGGCAGCAATTTAAAATAAAAATAACTAATAAAAGTAATAAAGCACATATCTGACAACTTCTCCTTTATTCTAATTCATTAAACCTGGGGCTCACCAAAGAATCTATCTTTTTATGAAATAGTTTTAATAAGATTTTGAGAAATATAAGTAATAATTGAAAAGCCATTTAAAATGCCTCTTCACAGCATATATTTCAATACAGGTATTAATACAGTTTAAAAGAAGGAAACACAGCATCAAATCATGGGGGTAAAAATGTAAAGCAAATATAAGAGAAGAAAAATATATTTGAAAATAATGTAAAAATAAAATTCGGAATAAACGGCAAATATATATAGATTGTGTTACGCAACAAAAGAGAATTTATGATATAAAAATGATGTACATCACTTAGCATTTGTAGATGGTCTGAACTGTAGTCTGTCTTTCTGGTGCTGGCCTAAAGATCTAGAACTTATTTCTTTCCTATGTTTTAGTTCTGGTGATATTATTCACACCCAATTAATGCTCTCTTCACTCTTATTTTAAAAACCATCTAAGTGTATAGCACAGTCACAAATTTTAACCCACACAATAATTTCTATATCTAGAAAATTGTAATTGCTTTTGACCTACGTTGAGCTTTCTCAATGACAGCACGCACTCCAACATACACACATAATCTAATTTAAAACGTATTCTGATGCAGTAATTTAAACTTTAATTTCTGTTTGTCCTAGAGAAAATTCTCAGTTCTCCGTGAAGAAGCATGATCCCTGCTTCTTTGTTCAAGAAGGTGCCTATATGTTTGAAAGAAGGAATGTGGAAAGTTCTGGGCATAATGACTTCCATCTTCTGGGATGCTATCTTTTTTCCATGTGAAAGCTATTTGTCCTCCAAATCCCTCTTGTCTAAAACATGAGCATATGGTGCTCTTTGCTCCCTGACTTAGTGTCCATCTCTTGTTCCTGCCAATCCTATGTTCCCTTTGGGGTCTGGGTACCATTTTGGCACAGCTCTGAAAGTCTGCTCTGCAGGCACATTATAGAAACTAGCTTTCTAAGGCAAACTCCTTAGGCACAGTGTCAGCAATATCTGGATCATGTCATTGGTACACAAGAAGCAAAGGCAATATTAAAGCCTCAAAAACTGTCCTCTGCTTGAGCATTAGCCCTGACAGATGTACTTTGATATGACCCAAACTCGATTTAGTATTGAATAGCCTGCAAAGCAAACTTTTCCTATTGTCTCTAACGTAAGAGTCCGACCCTCAGTCTACTCGCAATGTCAACCTCACTTACTGAAAGACTTCCTCATCAATGAGTCAAAGCCTAGAATAAGAAAAATCCAGATCTCATTGCTTTGCTTTCCTTCTTATAATCCTCTTTGCCTAAAAGTACGTTTTTTTAAATATATCTTATTTTGTATACATCTTTGTTATAGCCTTCACAGAACTGTCACAGATGTTAAAAGTTTTATTCAGCACTTTGCAGGAGAACATTATGAGTTGGTCCTTTCTGTCTTGAACCTTGATTTGCTTAAAAGGAGGAAATGATAATCTGGAAAAATTATCTCTCTACCAAATCCCTGAATCTAAATGCTACTGTCTAAATCTATAATCCTATTGTTAAGTCGTTATTATCATAGTCTTACCTTGTAGTTTCTATCATAATCAATACTGATGTGGTTTGACTCTGTTTCCACACCCAAATCTGAACTTGAATTGTAATCTCCACGTATTGGGGGAGGAACCTGGTGGGAGGTGATCAGATCATGGGGACCATTTCCCCCATGCGGTTCTCATGATAGTGAGGGAGTTCTCACAAGATCTTGATGGCTTAAAAGTTGCAGTTTCCCCTGTGCCCTCTCTCGCTCTCTTGCTGCCTTATGAGAAAGGTGCTTGCTTCCCCTTTGCCTTCTGCCATGACTGGAAGTTTCCTGAGGTCTCCCTAGTCATGCAGAACTGTGAGTCAATTAAACCTCTTTTGTTTATAAATTACCCGGTCTCAGGTATTATCTTACTAGCAGTGTGAAAACAGAATAACAAAAATACCAATATTTCTACCATCACCTAAATATCTTTAGTGAACTAGTGTATACATTTTATGCTTACAGATGCAAAAAGAAAAAGCATATTAGTAATTTTTAAAAATGTTCTCAATAAAAAATTTATATTAATGTTTGACAAAAAACAATGTAAATTATACATGAAACCTGAGAAATACTCTAGCTCCTTCTTCAAGCTGCAATATTCTTCCGAAAGAAGTGCTTCCTTTAGAAACAATTACTTAAATAAACTACGTTTTTCACTACAGGTTTTTTTTTCTTTTTGTTTTTTGTTGTTTTTTTTTTTTGGCAACTCAAGTGCAAAAATGCTTTTGGCTGACCATTTTCAGTTATATTTTGTGTTCTCTGCTCCCATTCAAAACCTTCTCCGTTCAGAGATAAAGAAAAGCTGGTTTTATTCTTTCACTGAATGTATCAGTTTCCTTTTCCTTTTAATTACTCCAAAAAGTCAACAATACTTCCACTTACCATCTCCCTTATTTGTTCCTAATAAAACCTCAAATGGCTCTCCCCAGTCCTTCAAATTCCACCTTTTTCTAGAATGTATCCATGTACCATTCAGTTACTTTTTTGGAGGTTTACCTATTTATTTTTTATTCTCTAATGTCCCAGACAAGAAAAGGAATTTCCAAATTGAGAACATTCTGTATAATATGGTGAAAATAGACTAATATCACTATTATCCTTGCTTCAGATTTCTAAAACTCAAAAGCATACTAAAATACTGTGTTTCAGAGGGTATAATTTGTAGTATTTACAGCTATTCTTAGAGGTAACCAAAAAATTGAAAAAAATTATTTAAATTTAAAACTCACCTGAACAGACTACAAATGTTTGTGTGTGTGTGTGTGTGTGTGTGTGTGTGTGTGTATATATGCTATATACATATATATGTTGAGTTTTAAATGTTCGCTTAACCTTTATTTCTCCTTTATTCTTTGATAAACACAGCTCTGAATATTGAAAACACTTATAAAATAGTGAGGAAACAGCTATTTACTTATTATTCATCAGTCTTATAATTAGCTATTCCTACCTTGAATGCTTTTGGGATAATCCACATAACTGCAGATGTTTTGAACCATTTTACAGTAACATCATTTCTAGTAAAGAATGATCAAATTCTGCATTACAAGTTTAAAAGGACTGTTTTGTTTCGATTGAGAAAAAAAGGTATGATCCTTTTAGTTTTAGTTATAAAAAAATAAAGATGTCATTACAAAATTTTAGAGTTGAGTAATAAAATAATTTAAATGTGCTATAATAACTGTCACCTATTTTTTCACATACTTAACTAAAGTTGGTTGCTTCTGAGAGATGACTTTTCTCTTTTATAGAGCTTAATTCAGTCCTTCATTTTTTGTTCTGGCCACATAATGTATTATTTATATTACCCTAAATCATTTTCTTTTCACTTTACAATTACTCCAAAGTCTTTTACTTTAGAAGCTTTGCAAAGCAGGTTTAGGGTCTAAAAAGAAGACTATAGCAATTTCCCTTCAGGGATTTTGCATTGACTAAAAGAGAGCAATCAAACTTATCAGCTGAAAACAGTTTTTGGCTGCAAGCAAACAAACCAGTTCATTTACTGCATTTAGAGTCTTACTGGGGCAGTTCAACTCCACTGTGAAGAAACTACTACCACAGCATAATTAAAGAATCTGTAATTCTGACTGGAGTACTGTGCATCTTAACCAGGACCTCAGGTTAGGATGGCTAAGGCCCAAACAATATGGAACAAAAGAAATAGTATTTTATAACTGGTGATTTATGATAAACCTGAACTTTTAAAACAAGTCTGCATTGTAAGAAGCCAAAATGTTTCTATTTATAACACATTGTTATTGTAATATTTTGAAGGAATGCATTGGAATTACGCTCATATTTTAACTCAGTACATATCCTGTAACAGGTAATAGGAATAACAGAAGTGCAGAGAGTTAAGTTCATTTCTCTGAAAACTTAGTAAATTTTCTTTAAAATATCATTTTCAATATAATTAAGAGAAATAAAAATAATTATGAACAAGGGCTTAAAGAACAAGCATGAAAGCCCTGGTAGCTACAGAGAAGAAATTACAAATATAAGAGGGAGTGGGGCAGAAAGATGAGAAAGCAAGGCATACTGCTCTACAATTACGCTTAAGGGGATACATACTAGATAAAGGAGTTCTTCAAAATATATAGCATCAACCTAAGAACAGAAAAAAATGAAAATCTAGTCTTTTTTTTTCTGCATAGAATAGACTTCTACTGTAAAGAGGAAGAAACTAGCTTCGCACAACCATATCATACTTCAAATAGGATTAAGTATGCTGATTCCACACCAAATGGTCACATCCAACACTGCTGCCAGAAGGGAAGAGAAACCATGTGCTAGTGTTTTCATCAAGGATCTCACAAAGTAATATTTCGAACAAAAAAATTAGATTATAAAGTGGGACTACCTAGGATATATCTGAGACAAAACTGTGACTTCTTCAGTAGCTTTCTAAGACTAACATAGGCAAGTGAATTCATCTTTCTCATTTTCAATTTCTTCTTAGATAAACTGAGACAGTGGAATAAGTTGAATTACAGAGCACTTTGATGCTGTATCTTAAATATTTTCTTGCCTCCAAAATTCATGTGTTAAAAATTTAGTCACTAACCTACAGGCTTGGGCAATGAGCCTGTGACAGGTGTTTAGGTCATAAGGACTTCACCATCATGAATGGATTAATGACATTATAAAAAGGGATATTGGGAATGAGTCTTTTCTGCTTCTCTGCCATGTGCAGGCACAGAGTCCCTTTCTTGGCCCTTCTATCTTCTATGCGAAGAAGCAACAAGAAGGTCCTGGACAGATGATGGCAACTTGATCTTGAATTTTCCAGCCTCCAGACTTTGAAAAAATATATTTCTGTTCTTTATAAATTACCTAGTCTCAGATATTCTGTTATAGCATGCAAAATAGAGTAAGACATTTAAAATGAACCATGCCAGTGATTTCATACATCAGTAATTAGTGACTTTTCAATAAATAATAGTAGTTTGTTCATCTGTACTTCAATGGCAGCAAATAATATTTTTTAATGTAAGTGTGGTGTTGTCACAATTGAAAATATACAGATATGGTTGCTTAAAAGTTACATATCTCCTAAATACTAAAAACAAAAATAAATAAATAGCAATAGAACTCTAAATAGTTCCAAATTTGAGAGTTTAATCTTAAATAACACATAAACATTCCTTTATTCTTCAATAATTTAATTGACTTAGTCATTTGATTCTTTCAAGCAAAAATAATTAAAGGTTTATTTGCCACATTTTATCTTGTAAATCTGAAAATAAATCAGTACCACTCAATAATTGTTGACTAGTGATTGCCTTTTTGCTTTCATTGCCATGGTTTTGAACTTTAAAGTTATTGTTAAAATTTGTAAAAGTCTGTGATCAAGAAATATCACTTCCAGATGTAAATTAGAAACTATCCATTGAGGTTTCTCTATACGTCACAGTATGATTTCAGCCTTTTTCCTAGGGGAATTTATTTTTGAAGTGCCTGTGTTTCATTTTTACCATTTCCAGGCTTTTGTTTTGTTTCCTTCTTCTGGGTTTCAAAGTTTATTTTTGATATTTCCAATTAAGATTGAAGTTTGCTGTGTGTTTTTTTTTTTTTTCTTTTTGGAACAATGCCATTTTCCTAACCCACAAAGCTGTTACTGTGAGTAGGCCTGCTCTTAGATAACTCCTCCGGTACAGCTCTGTTCATGATTAATTAGCATTTCTAAAGAAGTAAATGAGCATCTTGCTTTTCACATTCTTTGCAAATGTTTGACATATTGTG
>NW_012108563.1:695689-698006 GCF_000951045.1 Mandrillus leucophaeus | reverse complement strand
AACACCATCTAGAAAATGCAAAGACAAACCAAAGACTGGAAGGAACTATTTGCAATAGACACATCTGATAAAGGACTGCTACCCAAAATGCAAAAAGAAAACTTGAAACTCAACAATAAGCAAACAACTTCATTTAAAAATGGGCAAAAGATGTATAGACATTTAACTGAAGAAGACATACAGATGGCAAATAAGTGTATTAAAAATGCTCAATATCCTGTTATTAAAGAATTGCAATATAAAACAGTAAGATACCACTACACACAACGAGGTACCATTTGAACTAAAGGGATGTCCAAAACAAAAAATACTCCACACCACATTCTGGCAAAGATGTGGAGCAACAGAAACTCTCGTTCCAGGTGAGAATGCAAAATAGTACAGTCACTCTGAAAGACAAATTGGATTTTTTTTAACAAAACTAAATATATTTTTAATATGCAGAATTACATTCCTTGACATTTATCCAAAAGAAAAAAATTCTTGTGTCCACATAAAAACCTGGACAAGGATGTTTATAGCAGACTTTTTCATGATTGCCAAAACTTGAAAGCAAACCAAGATATATTTTAGCAGATGAATAGACAGATAAACCTTGCTATATCCAGACAAAGGAATGTTATTCAGAGCTAAAAAGAAATGAGCTATCAATTCATAAAAAGACATGATGGAACCGTAAATATGTATTACTAAGTGAATTAACTAAATCTGAAGAGGCTACCCCTTGCATGATTTCAACTAAATGACATTCTGGAAAAGGCAAAACTATAAAGGCAGTAAAAAGACCAGTGGTTGCTAGGGTTTGGGAGGAAGAAATGAATAGAATATTAGGGCAGTGAAAGTATTCTGTATGATACTAAAATGGTAGATTACTGTATTACACCTTTGCCGAAACCCATATAATATACAACACTAAGACTGAACCTAATGTAAACTATGGACTTTTAGTGATACTGATATATCAATACAGGTTCATTAATTGTAAGAAATACACCATTTTGGTGGGGGAGGTCTATAGTGAGGGAGACTGCATACTGGGGTGCAGGTGGCCAGAGAGTATATGAGAACTCCTTATACTTTCTACTCAATCTTGCTGTGAACCTAAAGTATCTATAAAAATAAATTCTATTTTAAAAAGCAGAAAATATTAGAACTTAAAATATCTGTAAGTTACTCCTCACATTTAAAGGAGAGGAAGTGGACTGTAAAGTGCTAGGTGACTTGCTCAAGGATGAACAAGTAAATAAAGACAAATTATTGTATAGAAACTTGGCTATTTACTGTCCTCAGAGTCCCTGCTCACCACTAATACGGGACAGACATGTTGTTAAATATCTTTTAAATAGTGTCTGAATTATGTTGACCTTTTAGGCCAATGTCTCCATGGTTCTAGTATACTTCCAAAGATAATACTATCCAACATTGATTTCTGGTGTTCTTGATCACTATAACGTTTACACTGGGTATCATACAACCTAGGAAACAAATTTAATTCAATTGTATGCTGTCTGTGATGCAGTCTTTTCATTCTTCAATAGCCCGATTGTAGTATAAACTCTTTTTACAATAAGTAAGCTATTTTAAAAGTTGGTCGATGGCTTACATATACTCGATATCCTTTAGAACTTAATCTCATGCACTGAATCTTATGTGACTTAAGAAATATTTATATAATTTGGAAAATCTACAGAATGAGACTTTTACTAAAAGGAATTATTTATTGCTAAATTTGAACATGGTCTGATAACATGATTTAGCATCCAACAAGAAAAATGTACTGCTTATTTAAAACCAGTGTTTGGATATTAAATGTCATAGTATTTAGTACTGTGTGCTAGGTATAAGACAGGAATAAAATTACCTTCTTTATTATAAATAATGCTTTCTTTGTATGAGATAAGCAAAATTGATATTTATTGCTTAGATAACACTTTCAAAAATGATGACATTTTTAAATCATTTATTCAATATTATTTCTAAAGAGATGGACAACCAAAAATACAAACATATATAAAAGAGCTACTAAGTTAATTCAATTTCTAAAGGCATCTTAATAATTCATATCTACACTTAACTCTTTACTTGAATTTGATTTTTATTGTCTCTGTTAAAATAACTAGAAAATTACTCTTTAGCTGAAGAAAATACAGAAAAGAAATATAAGTGAAGAAGAACATAAGTTTTTATTTGTCACCTTTTTATTTGGATTACACTGAGACTTACAGAAAAGGTAAAAAACAAAAACAAAAACAAAAAACCAGTAGCATACAGATTCCCAATGAGCCCTTAACTTGTTTAAACAAATGTAAACATCTTG
>NW_012108563.1:692675-695639 GCF_000951045.1 Mandrillus leucophaeus | reverse complement strand
TAATCTCATGCACTGAATCTTATGTGACTTAAGAAATATTTATATAATTTGGAAAATCTACAGAATGAGACTTTTACTAAAAGGAATTATTTATTGCTAAATTTGAACATGGTCTGATAACATGATTTAGCATCCAACAAGAAAAATGTACTGCTTATTTAAAACCAGTGTTTGGATATTAAATGTCATAGTATTTAGTACTGTGTGCTAGGTATAAGACAGGAATAAAATTACCTTCTTTATTATAAATAATGCTTTCTTTGTGTGAGATAAGCAAAATTGATATTTATTGCTTAGATAACACTTTCAAAAATGATGACATTTTTAAATCATTTATTCAATATTATTTCTAAAGAGATGGACAACCAAAAATACAAACATACATAAAAGAGCTACTAAGTTAATTCAATTTCTAAAGGCATCTTAATAATTCATGTCTACACTTAACTCTTTACTTGAATTTGATTTTTATTGTCTCTGTTAAAATAACTAGAAAATTACTCTTTAGCTGAAGAAAATATAGAAAAGAAATATAAGTGGAGAAGAACATAAGTTTTTATTTGTCACCTTTTTATTTGGATTACACTGAGACTTACAGAAAAGGTAAAAAACAAAAACAAAAACAAAAAACCAGTAGCATACAGATTCCCAATGAGCCCTTAACTTGTTTAAACAAATGTAAACATCTTGCATAAACAGATTTTATGTAAGGAAAAACTATAATCAAACCAGGAAACATTGCTGTAGTACTAATAACTAATCCATAAACTTTACTCAAATTCCCAATTCATGTGCATTTTTCTGGTCCATGATTCCTTCAAGTATTCTGTATTAAATTTGTTGCCATGTTGCCTTAAATTCTGCTTATCTGTTCCCCACCTCATCCCTATCAGTCATATTGAAGACATTTCCTCAATTTGGGTTTGTCTGATGATTTATCATGCATTTGGGGCATGTCAATATATGTGTTTACATACATAATATATAGTTTTGTGTATATCATCGTGTGTGTCCATTAACAGTGTTTATACTTAACTGCATACACATTTTATCCAATTCAAAATGTACCGTAGTTTGTGTTCTTAACAATGTATATTGAAAATCCTTCCTTTTCAGTAAAGTTCTTCATATATTTTCTATGGCATTCAAAAATTATATTAATTATTAAAGTCTGACAAATCAGAGAATTTGTCTTTTTAATGAAATACAATCAATATTCAATAATATATTTTCTTACTCATTGTGATGTATAAAACCAACTTTACTTTTACCTATTTGCTGATCATATCCCCAAGATTCCCAAGATATCTACAATTAAATACTTTCTCTTACCCCTGAGCATAACTCAAAAATTTTTCATTGATGATTTGTTAAGGAGATATTCTATTTTTTCTAAATACACATACACACATGCACACACACACACACAAACACGTATGTCATGGGTCTAACACTTCTTTCACATCTCTTATTTTTATCTTTATTTGGGGTAAAGTCTCCTGATTTTCTGCTTTAAAAAAAATATGTTTAATGTCCATAGCAAATGCACACCTGATAAAAAGCAGGGGAGTGATACTGAGTTTATGAAATAATGCCCTGCTTTGGTTAGACCACACAGACCAACTTAGGAACTCCAAGAGCCAGTGTTTGTTCTCTTTGACTTGTCCTCAAATCACAGCTGAGTTAATCAGTTTCTCTCCTGTAGCTTTGAAATGTGCAACAGAGAGACACAGAGATTAATTATTATCTTTGAGTCACATTAATTGAAGTGGCCCTCAAACTTTAATGTGCCTATGGATAACCAAAGGACTTGCTAAAATGCAGATTCAGGTCTAGGATACAGAGAGCAGTTCTGCCTTTCTTGTAAGCTCTTAAGCAGTGCTGAGGCTGCTTTTAGCTGGACCACATTGTTAACAGCAAGGATATATGTTAACCAGAAATTTGATGAAATTCTTTGCTGATACTCTTCAAGTGTCCAGGTTTTTCCCCTTCCTTTGGTTATTTTCTCTTCTAATTGCTCGAGACAGCTCACCATCTTTTCAATAAATTCATCTTTTTTTCTACTATACTTAAGTTTTACCTAAAGGTACAGTTCATTCATTTGTAATTCATTTAATTATATGGGCTCCTATAATTATTTTTTAGGAATACAAAAAGAGTATATCTAAAGAAAAAATATATTTAAAAAACTAGTTTTAAAAAATGTGAAATATAAACCCAAATTCATTTTTCTTCACGTTAACCAGAGTCAACTCATTGTGATTAAAACAAAAAAAGTCAAAACCAAGAATACTAATGCCACTGTATGTGTTCATTTATGTCATAGGTATTCAGAATGAGCTTTATTTAAATGAAAGAAATTACAACTCTGGCTTCCCCTGAAAGTACTTGTTCTGTTGTGGACAGTTAACAGTAATTTCTGAGTGTACATTAAATTAAGGTAAACCAATTTATTTCCCTTCCTACGTGATTTGTTGCACCCAGCCTTAGTTTCTCTAATACTTGTAGTCCTATATACAACATGATGTCTCACAATGGTATCTGAGATTTTTGAGGCTTAAGTGAGTATCAAATAATCAAGTACAGTAGTAATTATAAAAAATCCATACAGCACTTTGGGAGGCCGAGGCAGGCGGATCACTTAAGGTCAGGAGTTCAAGGCCAGCCTGGCCAACATGGTGAAACCTCTCCTCTACAAAAACATAAAAGTTAGCCAGGCGTGGTGGTAGGCACCTGTTTCCCCAGCTATTCAGGAGACTGAGACAGGAGAATTGCTTGAACCTGGGAAGCGGAGGTTGTAGTGAGCCGAGATCACGCCACTGCACTCCAGCCTGGGCGACAGAGCAAGACGTCATCTCAAAACAAACAAACAAACAAACAAACAAAAAATCCATACCATAAATCTCTATGTAGGAAAATGAAGAATATATAATGGATAACATTCTAATATGCATGTCAATGAGT
>NW_012108563.1:669592-690665 GCF_000951045.1 Mandrillus leucophaeus | reverse complement strand
CACACACACACACACAAACACGTATGTCATGGGTCTAACACTTCTTTCACATCTCTTATTTTTATCTTTATTTGGGGTAAAGTCTCCTGATTTTCTGCTTTAAAAAAAATATGTTTAATGTCCATAGCAAATGCACACCTGATAAAAAGCAGGGGAGTGATACTGAGTTTATGAAATAATGCCCTGCTTTGGTTAGACCACACAGACCAACTTAGGAACTCCAAGAGCCAGTGTTTGTTCTCTTTGACTTGTCCTCAAATCACAGCTGAGTTAATCAGTTTCTCTCCTGTAGCTTTGAAATGTGCAACAGAGAGACACAGAGATTAATTATTATCTTTGAGTCACATTAATTGAAGTGGCCCTCAAACTTTAATGTGCCTATGGATAACCAAAGGACTTGCTAAAATGCAGATTCAGGTCTAGGATACAGAGAGCAGTTCTGCCTTTCTTGTAAGCTCTTAAGCAGTGCTGAGGCTGCTTTTAGCTGGACCACATTGTTAACAGCAAGGATATATGTTAACCAGAAATTTGATGAAATTCTTTGCTGATACTCTTCAAGTGTCCAGGTTTTTCCCCTTCCTTTGGTTATTTTCTCTTCTAATTGCTCGAGACAGCTCACCATCTTTTCAATAAATTCATCTTTTTTTCTACTATACTTAAGTTTTACCTAAAGGTACAGTTCATTCATTTGTAATTCATTTAATTATATGGGCTCCTATAATTATTTTTTAGGAATACAAAAAGAGTATATCTAAAGAAAAAATATATTTAAAAAACTAGTTTTAAAAAATGTGAAATATAAACCCAAATTCATTTTTCTTCACGTTAACCAGAGTCAACTCATTGTGATTAAAACAAAAAAAGTCAAAACCAAGAATACTAATGCCACTGTATGTGTTCATTTATGTCATAGGTATTCAGAATGAGCTTTATTTAAATGAAAGAAATTACAACTCTGGCTTCCCCTGAAAGTACTTGTTCTGTTGTGGACAGTTAACAGTAATTTCTGAGTGTACATTAAATTAAGGTAAACCAATTTATTTCCCTTCCTACGTGATTTGTTGCACCCAGCCTTAGTTTCTCTAATACTTGTAGTCCTATATACAACATGATGTCTCACAATGGTATCTGAGATTTTTGAGGCTTAAGTGAGTATCAAATAATCAAGTACAGTAGTAATTATAAAAAATCCATACAGCACTTTGGGAGGCCGAGGCAGGCGGATCACTTAAGGTCAGGAGTTCAAGGCCAGCCTGGCCAACATGGTGAAACCTCTCCTCTACAAAAACATAAAAGTTAGCCAGGCGTGGTGGTAGGCACCTGTTTCCCCAGCTATTCAGGAGACTGAGACAGGAGAATTGCTTGAACCTGGGAAGCGGAGGTTGTAGTGAGCCGAGATCACGCCACTGCACTCCAGCCTGGGCGACAGAGCAAGACGTCATCTCAAAACAAACAAACAAACAAACAAACAAAAAATCCATACCATAAATCTCTATGTAGGAAAATGAAGAATATATAATGGATAACATTCTAATATGCATGTCAATGAGTATTTCCCTTATCGCTTAAATTCAGGAGGAAATAATTTGGACACAATTTTTAATCTTATTCAGAAAAAAAAATCTGTAAAACACAATTTTTAGTTGTAAAATAACTTTTACACAATGGGGGAAAGTTCTTACATATTGTAACAATATTAATAATAGCTCAAAGTACATAGAAAATACATATTTATGTTTATATATTTTAACATCTCTAGAATCTACATAACACAACAGAAATATCTTCTTATAATTTAAAGTGAAATGTAATGTTTACAGTATTTTTGCATTCTAATTCCTTGTTATGAGTATCCAAGAATTTAAAAAATGATTCTCAGAAGTGTCCATTTTTTTATCTGGATAACTGCCGCTTTTGCTATCAGGAAATCTTTCATCTTTCTGGCAAAATATTACAGTAACTTTGCTTAAGTACAATGCTACACAACTCTCTCCCTATACACGGTTTGGATGTAGTTGCCATAATTACTAGCTAATTGGTGAGCTCTGATTGGCCTAAATCACGCAGAGTGACGTAAAAAGACTGGTTCAAGTGTGGCCTACTGATCTATTAGGGGCCTATGAGATCTGCACCCACGACTGTTATTCCTCTGTTGAGTGAAGAGAAGAGTTCTTTTCGTTACTGACACTTAAGGAGCTTTTAAAAATAGGGATGTATGGGCCCCATGCCAGACACAGAATCTAAGGAGCTAGGTTTAGGTAGGAGCTTATTCTATATTCAACTGTATGTTATTTTTAAAAGCAACTTCAGTAAGTCTAATAAGCATTCTAGTTTCACTCACTCACTGATTCACGGTGTAGATTAACTCACAGCATCTTTCCATGGTGTAAAACTTGAGTGTGAAAACAATGTAGACAAAGACAGAACCAAGACATAAAGGGAAATGGAGTCTTGACGACGAGATTTGAATCCATGTCTGAATTCAACATTACTGCGAAAACTTTGCTGCTACTTTACAATCAATTCTTTCCTGATGTAAATAAGTTCAAGTTGGATTTTCTGTCGCTTTCAACAAATAGGCCAATAATATAAATAAAGAACATTTTAAGTACTTGATTTTATCACTGCTTTCTTAAGATACTTTATATTCATTTACAAATATGAATATAGTAATTTTCAATAAGTAATGCTATAAAATAAAATCCAGAGTTACTATATACATACTTTTATGGTCCCATCAATTACCCCATACAATTAAGTCATCATTGATCCCAAGAATTACAACTCATTTAGAGCCTAATTATATTTCTCTTCTAAGTCTCACAAAATAAATGATTTTGCATGTTCTGATATTAAATAAATAAAAAAGAGCGTAATATAAAAGGAAACAGGTTAAACTCATTTTGTTTGTTCTAATTAATTTTGAGTTTCAAAGCCATATTACATTATCAAAATTTTAAATATATTTATGATAGACTCATAGCAACTATAAAAGTCATCTTCATATGACAAGTATTTCTTCTATGCCATATATATTTCAACAAATCAAAGAGGCCTGCAACTATATGAACAGCTTTATCATACCTACTAATAATTAATCATGAGACTAAATAAGCACACGACTAAATTAATGCAATTCTAAAATTTACAAGGGGATTTTTCCTTTTGTCTCCCTCATGCATTCATTCCATATTGTTGTTTCGTGTCCAGAACACTTGTTTGTACCAAGAACACTAGGTAAACTGATAAATATATGTATTTTTATGTAATTAAAGGGTAAAAATTACGCCATGCAAAGAACTTTTTTAGGCCCAATATATTGCTCTAATTTGTTCCCAAACCTGAGGTTAAATGGAAATTTTACCACCTTATTTACAATGCAATTATTTTATCTTTAAAACATAATTCTGTCATTTTTTAATTGATTCATAATTTGTAACAATGATTAGTATATATCTATGATACCTAATCATTATAGAGCTGTTTATGGTTATCACAAATGCTAAAAAAATGATAAATGTTATTCTTGCTCTGTTTCGGTTATTCATTCCTACATTTGAAAAAGTTATACTAGTTTGTAGTTTAGGACAACAAGTTATTATTTTTCATGTTTCTGTAGGTCAGAAATTTAAGCAGTGGTGGGTTGGGCAGTTCTGTTCAACTTGACGTCAGTTAGAGCTTATTCTATATTCAACTGTATTCAAGTGGTATTCAACTGGTGACTGAAATGAGCTAGTCTAGAAATATGCAAAACATACACATTCCTCATGTCACTAATCTATCCAAAAACAGTATTAGCAAAAAGCCAAGAATTACATCATGCAAATTAAGTCCAGGTACAGAAACGCCTCCCTAGGGAAAATTACTCAGTTGTAGCTTCTCAGTTTTGCTCTTCTTGTTCCAGAGCTAAAAACACAAATTACTTGAAGTTTCTGTAAATCTAACTATCTGTGTAGAAAAAGAAATTATTTTTCTCCCTTACTCTACCACATAACATATAATAATGAAGCAGAAACGAGAAAAAAAAAATCACAGAAATTCCAAAAAAGAGGTGAATGGAAGCACATAGCAGTCAATGGTTCACACCTGTTTTGAAATCCAATTGTGCATATATCGTTAGCAATTTCTACATCCAGAGCAGGGAACAGTTTTCAATTAATGCCCCATTTTCTCTCTGGAAATGCACTTCCACAGCCATTAGCACTACTTTCTGGGAGTTGGTTTCTGCTCTTGGAGTTCACTCTTAATGTTTTAATGAAACACAGTCTATGTTTACAACTATCTTTCTCAGCTAGTTTCTGCCCTTAAAAGACAGAAGGCCCAGATTCCTCTTTGTTTTTCAGTTAACTCTTTCGCTTTTATTCTAAGCTGTTGATTCTTGGGTATGAAATATTTCCTCCAAATTTTGCTTAAAGCTGAACAGCTCTGTCTTTTATTAATCTCTCTTGCAATATCTTATCATAAATGTGATATATAAACCAACTGGCACTTTGAACATTATGCCTTGAAATATATTTAGTAGTTCTCAAATGCAATAGGTGTATTTTCTATTATCCATGTAATGCAGTCAGCTGTCCTACTGGTTTTTCCATCAGAATATAATGTGCCTACTTTTCTTCAGTCTCCAATATCAATAGCTTCATTGAATTTACAGTTTCCACTAACAATCTTCTCACTGTCTTCCTAGACTTTTCTTACTGCTTGATGCCAGAGCCAGTGCCACATGTATTAGGTCTTTATTAGAGCAACAACCACTTTCAAAGGCAGTGGAAACAAATTCACCTCTTAGAACTGGTATGTACATAGAGATAGAGAAAAAAGTTAAAGGCTGTCTTTCCGAACTACCACATGATCTACCGTAATTGATTATGGTGGTTACAGAACTTCACCCTTCTACATAGTGCCAATTTCAGACTACTACATGATCTACGTCTGTATCAATTTCAGACCACTACATGATCTATATCTTTACATATCTACAGATAGCCATAGATCATGTAGTACTCTGAAACAGGCACTATGTAGAAGAGTTCTACAATTGAAAGCTAAAAACTAAATATTTGAAAAGTCATTAGTGTTTGGAATGGGAATGCAAGGATAATTTAGGCTTTCTTTCCAATATGGTTTTATATATTTTAATATACTGGATGTTATATGTATATATTTATATGTACAAACATATATATATTATGGCATGAATAAACAGTAATATTTAATAACTATTTTCTCTCTATTTCTTTTTATTGTAGAATTCTGAAGGCTATGGTGCTCGAATAGATGAAAGTAGTTGTTTAGGTTGTGAAAATAAATATCTTCCTTTTAAAATTTTGGCAATTGTATTGGGATATCTATATCAGTCTCACATACACTAATTAGCATGATACATATTTCAAAGCCAAAATAATGATTGAGAAGCAATACGGTGCAGCAATGAAGACAGACCTAATTATTGTGAATTCCACTTTCTCAATTTCCTACTGCTGTTGCATTAATCAGCTTGTCAGTGCTATAATAACACCTTATAATTTTTTTAAATGAAGCAAAATGCTTGATAATTTAGCTATTGAATAAAATAAGATATTTTTACTGAAAATGGGGAAAGCACCAAATCACTACAATCTATAGTATCACCTCTGAGAAGTAAGCAGATTTTAATTCTCTATGAGGTCACATTTCACAAAAATACATTAAAGTATTTTACATAAATATTGGTTTAAATATGAAAAAGGAAGTGCTTGTATTCATAGCATATTGTTAATGACATTTCAAAATATATCTAATATTTTATAGAGTATTTAATAGTATATATTTTAAAATATTTTTCAAAGTACAAATGTGCTTTCTCATAAACAGATGTTGACAACACTTTAAACCAAAATTTGTCAAAATTTGAGTATATATTTTTCCAATGCAGAGATTGAAAAAATGAATCTAATATTTTCATTTCTGCCCTCAAACAACTTATTAAAAAGGTCAAAACAGAAGCTATCTGTTGGAGTTTCACCGCTTTTGAAAATGTACCATGATTTTTCAGCGCATCTAATCTTAATGGGAAGTGACAGCATGGCAACGGAAGTAATTTCAACATATTTTCGTGGTATCAGTGGCACACACTATTACTTGTGATCCCTAAGAGTTATATTTGGCTGAATTTCCCTTGACATTTTATAAGCCATTTTTTTTCTTGATATAATCATTGTACTTAAAAAAAAACTCAAATTATCTCAAAGCTTTTATGCACTACTTAAAGACCCAACTAAACTGCCAGAAGTTACAACTTCTCCTTTGAAAATTTTTAATAAATCTGCTAGCTTATTATCTAGTCCAATCAGCAAAATTTTGGACTGTAATATATCCCGTCAGTATTTGAAATGAATAAATCAAGAGCTAAAATTCCAGCACTCTAAGAAACAATATAGAATCAAAGTATATTAAATAATAAATCTAAAACTTACTTTAGATAGTCTGAATTTTCATTTTTGTGTTTTTCTTCTCAATTTGTATTTTATGACAGAGCTCCAACTAACTTTAATTCCCATGATAATGTTCCAATGTTATTAAGTCTATGTGATTTGAAAGAAGTTAGTCAGAACCAAGTATTTGGTTTGGTATATTTAGCTGCAATTTCATGAATGGAATTTTACTAACATAAATTGGATTAGTTTTCATTATTAATAAGTGCACACTACAGTTTCTATTTTATAATATATATATATATATACTAAATTTTCAAGATCAAAAAAAAATAGATCCATGAAACAAAGGTAACACAAGAAACCCCAAACTCATGGTAATAGTTTAATTGGCACTCCCTTAAAGTAGGTATTGTATTTTATTGAATGGATTAATCCATTTTTCAGATAATACAGCTTGTGCTTAGAGATAAAAAATATGACAGGAAGTATTTCTGAAGAAAGAAATCCAGAAGAAAATGGGAGAATGCATAACAATTATTTGGAGTAAATATATTTAATCAATCCAATTGCTTCAAAATTATACTCTGGATCAAGTTTGTTTGAACATATCTTGTGAATAATACTAAATTTGACTAATGCCATTTTGAAACCAATTTGTGCAAGGCAGTATGCTAGAAAAGCATATTAATTCAATCAACTCTACAACTCTACATAGCACCCAAGGTAAAAATTATCATCCTCTTTTGGTAGATGAGAAAGCTGAGGTTTAAGCTGGCAGATAGGAAATTCAAGTTTAAAAATTTCTGTTCAGGATTTATTGAGTAACATTAGATTCAATCTTTTCAGTAAGTCTTTTTAATAAAGTGAGATAAAAAAAAAGGAAGAAATCGAATTCTCTATAGGTTGATGCCCTAGCTTTCCACTTTCAGGTTGATGGCTAGTAATTTTCCCTACTGGATACTCTCTAATTGATTCATGTAAAATTTAGTTATTAAAGTGAAATGCAGAGACCACACAAAATCTTCCAAATATATATTTTATAGCAGCTTTAATTCAAAATTGCAAATACTTGTAAGCAAACAAAATGACCTTCATTAGGTGAATGGATAAATAAACCATGGTACCTCCCGACAAAGGTATTTCCTTTTATTCTGAGCTAAAAAATGACTTATCAAGTCATAAAAAGACATGGAGGAACCATAAATGGATATCACTAAGTGAGTAAGGACAATTTGAAAAGGCTATATACTGTAAAACTGCAACTATATGACATTCCAGAAAAGTCAAAACTAGAAATCCAGTAAAAGAATCAGTGGTTACCAAGGGCTTAAGCCAAGAGAGTGGGATGAATAGGTGGAAAGCAGGATTTTTAGGTTAGTGAAAATACCTGTAGGATACTAAAATGATGGATACAAGTCATTACACATTTGTCAAAACCCACAGAATGTGCAACACCAAGAACGAATCCTAATGTAAACTATGGACCCTGGGTGATAATGACGTGCCAGTGTTGGTTCATAAATTATGACACATGTACCACTCTCGTCGGGGAGGCTATTCCTGTGCGGAAAAGGAGGTTTATGAAATAGCTGTAACTTTCCATTCAGTTTTGCTGTGAGCCACGAATCATCCTAAAAAAATAAATCTATAAGAAAATGAAATGCAGAAACAGAAGTCTCTGGTAATAATGCAAAAACCTGTCCCTCTCTTTCAAAAATTAAAACCTGGAAGTAGGTGTTCAAAAATGAGCTTAGTAAGTGGTAGCTTTCAATGTGAATTGAAAGAACAATTGCAGCACAACTATTTTGAATGATGATGCTTATCTTGACTTCTAATGTTTTTTTGTTTTTTTTTTTTTTTGAGACAGAGTCTGGCTCTGTCACCCAGGCTGGAGTGCAGTGGCCAGATCTCAGTTAACTGCAAAGCTCTGCCTCCCAGGTTCATGCCATTCTCCTGCCTCAGCCTCATGAGTAGCTGGGACTACAGGTGCCCACCACCACATCCAGCTAATTTTTTTGTATTTTTAGTAGATATGGGGTTTCACCGTGTTAGCCAGGATGGTCTCGATCTCCTGACCTCATGATCCGCCTGTCTTGGCCTCCCAAAGTGCTGGGATTACAGGCGTGAGCCACTGCACCTCGCCGACTTCTAATAGTTTTTTTATTGGTAAACCAAGCACAGAATAAAAAACAACTTCTGTTTTGACTTTCAATATGTAAAATGAGTGTCTAAGCCACGGAATACTGGAAACCCTTCAGAAAAATCTATCCTTTATAGGAGTTAACATTTCTCTCCTGAAATTCAATTATGTTCTTTACTTGTCTATTTTTTAAACGCAGTCAGCTTCATAAGAAATTGGCACTTACAGTTCTATAGTTTTTTTATATATCACTTCAAGAAATTCCAATTAAAGTTGTTAAAATTTACATATTAATATTTGTCAGAGACAAAACAGAGACGCCAAGCTATTTGCATTATTGTTTGTAAAATCCCCACCTCTCCCAATCTTGCCTTCATACATGAAAAAGTACCATTATCATTTTCAAACAGTATATCATTTGATTACAATATGCATGACAATGTGAGTTCACCTAGTCCAGGGCCACAGGGACACCATGGTATAGCAGAAGGGCTCCATCTCCTGGCCGAAGACCAGAGTCTCAGACTGAAAATTTACATGTGTTTATTACAATTAGGTCAGGTATTGAGGCTACACAACTTTTTGTCCTAAAACATTGACATTCCTCCTTGCTGTTTTTAATTTCACATATGCAAGTACACAAAGCATATTTCTGAGAGATTAATTATTAAAACCTAGGTAGTAATTGCAATCAAAGCAATGTTTTCACATTTAGATTATCTTCGGTTGATAAACTGTTTTGACTCCAAACCCCAATGATTTAGTCACTAATGAGGATTGTTTTCTCTCTGAGGGCTGTAAGCTTAAGTATGTCTTCATGTAGCTGATTTTTTTGCCTCTGTCTTAAAGCTCATTAATTAGAAGCTAACTTCCCCCAGTTGTAGCTTTTTAATGTGCTGCTTTAGAAGAGCTTTCACTGCTTAGCATTAAAATGTCACTGAATCCAAACAGCTCTTACATTCTCTCAAAGAAAGCATTTTATACCAAGTGCAATATTACAGTTAGCAAAGAACTAAAAGAATAAATTTGTGTTTTTGAATGCATATGCAGCTTTCTTTCTTTTTCTTTTTTCTAATTCCATTGAAGACATGTAGAAACTATTTTTGCAATTCAGGATTTTTCTGCATAGCATAACCCTAGAGCCAAGATGGTATGCCCTGGGCAAGGTGCACCCTAAATTACCAGCAATTACAGAGTTATGTTATATGATTTCCATAACAGTTAACTTAAGCCCGTCAACAGCTCCCAATGAGTGCTTCTCATCACCATCCATCATAATCTAATTTCCTTTTTAAAGTTTATCTTAAACATGCTATTTTTAGACCTTGGGCATGTGCATACAATCCTATGTTTATGCTCACAGTCAGATGCTATTGATATCCTTTGTTCCCTCCATGTTTTATTTCACTCTCATTTTTCACCCCCATCTCTGTTTCCGCGTCATAGGCAACAATTTAAAATGTGTTTGATGTGTGTTATTTTACTCTTGTTTTCATTTTGAAAATGTAGTGTAGTTTTCTGTCCATATATTTTAAATGTTTCTAACTATATTATTTTTAACACTACATTCTTGTTGCTATGTGTACACTTCATTATTTCATTCCCTGCAAAATCATCCTTCACATTTGGCTTTTATATTTGACAGTATTGGATATAATTATTATCTCCTACTCCCTGCAGTCACACACATACTCACACACCCGTCTGTGATAAATGTTCATAAATATAATCTCTTATGGAGCACTATGAAAATTTCTCTGTGGTTCATATCCAAGAGTGAGTGGGTTGGTTCTTATGGTTAGAGCTTTATCAATTTGAATAAGCCTTGCTCTCCAGAATGCCCGGACCAGTCTATATTCACATGAATAGTACACTGGGCTCATATCTACAACACTAATTATCATCCAGTTTTATAATTTGCTAAACTGTCTTAAAATATGTATCTTTCTTTCTTTCTTGTTTTGTTTTGTTTTAGACAGTGTCTTGCCCTGTTGCCCAGTCTGGAACAGTGGCATAATCACAGATAACTACAGCCTTGAACTCCCCAGCTCAAGCAATTCTCCCACCTCAGCTTCCCAAGTAGCTGGGACCACAGGTGTGCACCACCATGCCTGGCTTTGTTTTTGTTTTTGTTTTTGCTTCTGTTTTTGTTTTTGTAGAGATGATGTCTTCCTATGTTGCCCAAGCTGGTCTTGAACCCCAAGGCTCAAGAGATACTTCTGCCTCAGCCTTGCAAAATGCTGGGATTACAGGCATGAGCAACCATGCCCAGCCAAAACACATATTTCTAATTATAAAACAGCTCTTCATATTTGTCCAGTGAATTGGATTTCTTCTCAAGTTACTTGATTACACCTTACACCTTTGGTTTACTTATTGAATAAGCTGTTGGTTTGTAGGACTCTCTTGTGTTTTCTTGATTTTAATCTTTTAACATTATTAGACATTTTGCATATTTTCTTCCAACAGAGCATCTTTGTTATATTTGCTCCAGGTATCGTCCTTTTAACTGAATTGTTTTTATTTTAATGTATTATACATTCCAATTTACTATGATGTAGCTTTCCTTAAAAAGACTTAAGTCTACTTTAATATGTTCCTCTGTGAGGATCCAGATTTTATATAAACAATGAGGCATCATGCAGTTAAATTTCTCAAAGAACAAGTTGTAAATAGAAATCTATATTTATTAGAGGGTCTTGGACTAGAGCAGGTAGCCAGCATTCACCTGCTTTTGTTTATTTGTTTGTTTTGTTTTGTTTTTAAGACAGGGTCTTGCTCTGTTGCCCAGGCTGGAGTGCAGTCATGCTACTACATCTCATTGCAACCTCGAAATCTCACGCTTAAGTAATCCTACCACCTCCCAGCCTCCCAAGTAGCTGGAACTACAGGTATGCACCACCACACCTGGCTAATTTTTGTATTTTTTGTAGAGATGGAATTTCACCATGTTGCCCAGGCTGATTCCAAATTCCTGGGCTCAGGCCATCTCCCTTCCTTGGCCTCTCAAAGTGCTGAGATTACTGGTATGAGTCAATGTGGCCAGCCTTGACCATTTATTTTTTGTTATAAAATATATCATTAGTTTATTAAGAACCCCTTGCTAGTCTACAGAATTTTTTAGAAGAGTTGAGGCAAGTATTAATTTTGAAACTGCAAACTGAGAGCAAGTTTAAAATAATACAAATTAACATGAAAATCCATAATACCCAAAAATTCTATATCATTTTTAAACCAGAAAATTAAATGCTCCAGCTGGTTACTAACAGTGTACAATTTCCTAAATTAAAAAAAAAAAAAGCCTTAACTGTAAGTGTCAAAATTATAGAACATTACAATATCCATGCAACTACTTCTAACCTTATCTAACTTTCAATAAAACTGATGATTTGAGTGTATACATGTTTAAGATGGAAGTTCCCACCTAATATAAATTTGAGATAATTTTTAGAAGAATTTGATGACAGGTAGAAGAGCATATTTGTATTTTAAAAGTCTAAAACAAAATTATAGATGGTATGGGAAAGTTATGTGTTACTCATCAGTGAGAACAAAAGAAGCATATTTGTTAGACCGTTTTACATGTTGCCACTCCAAGTTGTTTAGACTGTTTTAGATGGTGAGCTGAAAACTATTAAAGATTGTAGCAGCATTTGAACCCAAAAATGTGAGAATTAGTCTGTCAGCCAGTAGAAAAAGGTTTACATGGACCACTTAAAAACAGCATGGCAAGATAAATATATACATAAATAAATAAGGGTTATCTACTTATCAATATTTTTTATTAAAAGTATGACATGCCAGGGGAATTTTTAGATAATAGGGAAACAGAATTTTATGAACACATATAATTCTTATCACAAAAAAATGTATCTTCTTCTACTTTGGAAGAAATAGGCAATAGATACATAGTCATATGCTAGTCACCTAGTCACGATTTTTGCAAAACGAAATGAGGGTATATACCACAAAGACCTTAGAAAACTTTCACTGATAAAATAGAGTCCTAAACCAATTGAAACCACCACCTTTGTTTCTGAAATCCACAACTATATAAAAGTCTATTTGTTAATTTTTGATAGCTAGTTAATATGTGAAGCAATTTCTTCTTTGCCTTAGATTCTGTTCAAAACTTGATAAGAAGAAAAAAAACTTGACAGAAATAAAGGATGGGGTTCAGAGTCAGACTGTTCAATGACTGAAAATTAGCAAGACTTGGATCCTTACCAAGTCCAAAGACTTTATCTTACTAATTCAGCAGCCACATTTGCAATACAGACATCTCAGTTGGTCCACTTGATATTAATCCAAAATTGCTAGTATCTCAGACAGATATTTTCTCAATCTACAGTGAAAAGGCTAATAAATTGAGAATTAATTTATAGCCTTAATATCTTTAACTTTCACTGATTCAATGGTAGATCTTATCACTGTTTAAGGAAAGCTCAAATCAAAACACAACCACCAAAGTCAGTGAAAACAAGTGTTGACAAAAAGAATATCTTTAACTCTGATGCCTTTTGCTGAACTAGATGAATTATCCAATACAAAATTGTCACATATTTCTGAGCTTTATTTATTCAATGATTCCAGTGTGATAGAACAAGTTTGCTTTTATTGTATGACCACAGTAAATTGTTTAATTGATCATATTTCCCTTCTTTGCATTAGCTGCTATACAGAACACACTCAAATTTGCAGCCTAATTCAAGGAAGAGTAAATAGAAGAAAGAAAAGCAAATTACAACATATTTTTCTGTACTAATCTCAAATTAGCCTTGTTTTTTATTTTCTGATTTTGCAATACATGTCTCAATTTTCAAAATAATGTATAATGCAATCATCTATTTATTTTTTTTAAATAGTTCTGGAAAGAGTACCAGATGAAGAAGTAAAGAAAGACAGGTTGAAATTGTGGTATTAAATGATATTTAAGGTCAGCCTTAAGAATGATCTGTAAAATTATTTTAGAAGATTTTTTCCTGGGGTGAAATTTCCTATGAAAAGGCTGTATTAAATATGTCTATAATTTTTCTGCCAGAGTAGCTGATTTAATTGAGGTCTCATTTTAAAAGTAATTGATGGTACAAATGTATTTTCCTTTATCCCTATTCTTATTTGACTAATTAGCACAGTTTTTAGTTTTCACACTAATTAAAAACAGTTCGTATTAAGAGCCAAAAAATGAACATAGATGAAATTCTTTTTTCTCAGACTATAACGAAATTTTAATATGAATAAAAATATGCAAAAGTTAGTGATTTCTTCAATATTATGCTTATAACAGAACAAATGTTTCTATTGTTTACTTTGTAATGTTACCACCAACAGCCTTATAAGATAAGCTGATTTATCACATTTCTGTCTCTTAATCCCTCAAATCTAATTTTGGAGCTATCAGTATGAGTTAATTTTAGAAAGGATACATAAAGCCAATTTCAGTTTTTCCTATAAGACAAAACTTTTTCTAAGAGATGAGGCAATTTAATTAATTCCCAACTGAAATCATTTTTCTGAGTCTTCTTAAAACCTTGAGAATGTGTTATGCTAAGTTTGGTGGGTTTTTTTAGCTTGGCATTGATCATTATCATGAAACAAAATGTGGATCTCATCAACACAAGTAATTGAAGAGACTGTAGTTGGTAAATAAATGAAGAAATTACTTAGGCTGATTTGCAAAATGATCATTATTTGGCTCTCTTGGATATTTTATAAATAAATGGCTAGGTTTCTGACTTCTTTTTAGAGGTCTTCTTTAGATGTCTGATTTTATGTAAAAATGCCTGTAAGCTAGGAGGTTTGGGCA
Organism: Mandrillus leucophaeus; assembly: GCF_000951045.1. Lineage (NCBI taxonomy): Eukaryota > Metazoa > Chordata > Mammalia > Primates > Cercopithecidae > Mandrillus > Mandrillus leucophaeus. Next base: position 676,303 of record NW_012108563.1, on the reverse strand, counting down.
GTTCACAAAAGGGGCCAAAGATTTCTTTGTGATAAAAGAAAACCCATCATTTTTCTTAATGCTACATATTCCCTTTTAATTCTGCTTCTAGTACACATGATAGCATAAGAGGATCTACCCTTAACCTCCTGCTTTAAAAAAAATTGGTCTTGGCCAGGCGCGGTGGTTCATGCCTATAATCTCAGCACTTTGGGAGGCCGAGGCAGGTGGATCGCCTGAGGTCAGGAGTTCGAGACCAGCCCGACCAACATGGAGAAACTCCGTCTCCACTAAAAATACAAAATTAGCCTGGCATGGTGGTGCATGTCTGTAATCCCAGCTTCTCAAGAGGCTGAGGCAAGAGAATCGCTTGAACCCGGGAGGCAGAGGTTGCAGGGAGCCAAGATCGTGCCACTGCACTCCAGCCTGGGTAACAACAACAAAAAAGATTGGTCTCTTTCTTTTTTTAACCTTTCTATCATGATCTGACATATTTAGTATCTTGTCTTTAACGCATTAACAGTTTAGGTTGAATCACTTCTGAAGTTTACAGGATACGTACAATGTTCTAAAGCACTGGTATACCAAAATTTTCACACTTGTTATGAGAGTGGTATTACTATTAGCCACATTTTTTAGGTGAGGAAACTGAAGCACAGAGAGTTTGAATTGTGAACATGCCAAAAGGTGACAGAGATTTGGTTCCAGTCTACAGGAGGAATACCCTATTTTATCATCTCTCTTTGATTTCTAGCCCCCGCAGATACCCTGCCATTTTGGTCATTCACTCTACAATCTGTAGCCTGAAGACAAGTACTGCAGAGCCTCCTCCCTTAAACCTGCTTCCATGAGCCTTGGATTCTCTATCCTATTTCTTATTTATCTTAAAGAATGATTAAGAACTTTTAGTGAAATCAAATGAGAAAAAGCACAAAAGTTCCTAACTCTGCCAGCTTCCTTTTCAAAATTGATAGATATGAAATTATGGCACATGCAGAGAGGCTGTTTCAAATCAAACCTAACTAAGTATATATGAGATGCATACCAGAGATAGAAAATGAGCAAGCCTCTATCTGAAGATGTAAAAAGGTAAAAGCAATTTGTTCAAAATTACTAAAACTTTCAGTGGTTTAGCCAGACTATTTCATTTTCTGTTTATGTGAATTTCACCCACATACTTCTTTGTTCTGTTCTTTATCCATCATACTAAAGCCATTCTCTTTCTGACTGTACTCAGGTGTATTTGTCAAAGTGGACTTGGATAACTTTGAAATTACTGGTATAAAGATTTTGCTTTGCTGTGACTAAAAGAATAACAGAAACTAGGCAACCTTCTTTTTGGTTCTACATGAAGTAATTTAAAATATCCCCAAAAGTAACACTATTAAAAAGGAAACGATATTCAAGTAACATGCATGTAATTCTAGGCAGTTATTAGCCCCTAGAGGACACAAACCATGGCTTCTGAATCTATTTATAAGTGGTGGTATCTTGCATAATACCCAGACCACTGTTGACCATTTAATAAATAGTTGTGGATTATGTGAATTTAATAACCTTACAATACCTAGCTGTGATAATTGTTGCCCTAATTTAAACTCCAAAAAGATATATTGCTAATGAGAATTTACACTGTGCAAAATTAGGATGGCTAGTGATGAAGTGTAATTGTTATGAATCTTAGTTTGCATACTTGGTTGGGTACAACACACATTAAAAAACAAAACAAAACAAAACAAAAAACTCCACATTTTAAGGCCTCATCTAATGTTCTGTAGAAAACAAAACCTAAAAGAAACTTATGTGGTATTATTTCACTGAGAAGTACAATCCCACAGACACAGAAATGGGAGGGGGATGGAAAACAAAGTGTGGTCAGAAAGGATGGAGACCACACAGAAAAGAATGTATTAAGAAGCTGATTGTTCTTCATATCAAGCACAGCTGATCACTTGGCCTTCAATGATGTCTTCATTGAGACATTATTAACTGCTGCTTTGTAGAACAGTCCGTGGAGAGGAGGAGAAAAAGGAAATTCATCGTCTTGATTTTTCCTGTTATGCTAGTCTGTTTTCTCTCAGTTGGGAGTTTAATGATAGTTAGGCCATGCTTCCCAAGTTGTGTCATTAAGGCAGTTTCTTTAGCCAAAAGCATAGATTTTCTCCAAGTTCAGAAATGATGGGAAGAACCAATAACATGGCGGTTTAGTTTATCAGTCTGGTGCTTGTCTCTGAGTCTGTGGGTCTTGAACTGTTGTGCCTCAGAGTTCTCAGAAGTCACACACAAATGGTCACCTATTACTTGTTGCATTAATTTACGAAATAGTGGCTATATGGTTCAGGACTCAGGAATTATTGTAGCAATACTAAAGATAGCAGTCTTAGGAGTAAGGAGGGAAGTGAAACAGGTAGGGAAGACGGCAGCGCTGAGAGAATCAAGAGAGACACATAAGATATGCCTAATACATGCAACTTAATTTTAATTTGAGTCAGAATATTATGTATCTATTGCTGAATAACTATTAGCTTACAGGATGTCAGCAAAAGTGGTAGAGTATGCAGCTTCAGTGGCCCATCACTCCACAGAAACTTCAAAAAAATCAAGCAAAAAGGATCAGAATCAACTTTATCAGAACTCTGAAAAACAAAGGATTATGGCCAACAAGCAAATGCTTAATAAATAAAAAGGCAACATAAAAATGATAAGAAAGCTATGTGGCACTTTTACTTTCCCTCGTTCTTCTTCTTGACAGCTTGGTGATGGTCTTGAAGATGGCAGCCAATGTTCCCAGTGTAAACTCTGGTAGCTGGTTTCAGAGAGAGGAGAGGAGACCTCAAGGATAAATAATTGTATTTATCTGTTCTAACTGGCCTGGTGCTAGCCAAAAATTACTCAGGCATTTGTCTTTATTTCACCTAACATGAAATTTACTCAGGGTGGAAAAGCAGCAGGTATTCCTTTAAAACTTCTGAAGACAAACAAACAACCCTCAGATCAAGGAGGAAAAGGTTATGGTTGAGATACACAACAGACCTCCTCAAGCCTCATAGGAAAATCTGGGGAGAGAGTTTCCTTGGAAAATTAGAACATTAAAAATACTTTTTGTATTCTGGGAAACTTAGGAAGCCACATACATACCCATGGCAAGAGGCAAGCTTAGAAAAAACTGAGAAGATACCAAACTTTCAATTCTGTCTGATCTCTAAGACTTACTGAAGGACAAAGTGAAAGATAAGACACAGTTGAAAATGGACTGGCTAAGTATTGAAAAAGTGTGCAAACACCATGCCAATCTAGAAAGAAAAGGAGATATTTTTCTTTTACTTATTTATATTTTTAAATCATTCTCTTCTCTCTCTCATCTCTCCCTCTGGCATTTAAGGAAATCCTTGTCAAAATGTTAATTGATTATATGATAAGGAGCAGAGACTCTAGAGATCATGAAAATAACACAATTTTTTAGAAACGGTTTGGAAACGTCACTAAGCAAATAGCTACAGCCCACGACAGGCAAATCAAAAAACAAGGCTGAAGAGAAAAATCTGAATTTCAGAACCATATTGAAATATTCAGCATCGAAGTTATGAACAAAAAATATGAAGCATGCAAAGGAATAACAAAATATATTCCATTCAAAGAAGAAATTTAAAAAACTGTCCCTGTGGAAGCACAGACATTGTTAGTACTAGACAGTGTTTAAGGAGCTGAAGGAAAGCATGGACAAAGAGCTCAAAGAGATTAAAGAAACCAGGAGAAAAATATGTGAGCAAAGAAAAAATATAAAGATAAATTATTAAAAGGAACCAATAGAAAGACCAGTCTTGTTTCAATGAGAAGACTACGAAGGCTTGAAAAATCATATGTAAGGATTTATTTTAGAGGTAAGTACCCAGTCATCACTTTTCTGAAAGATTAGAAATTAAGTCTTAGCAAATTTGAGGTTGCTTCCTCTTTCACCCAGGTTATGGCTAAATTTCATGGAACCAAGCTATACGGTGGATTTGGACCCTGATATGGTTGGGCTCTGTGTCCCCACCTAAATCTTTTATGTAAGCCCCATATGTCAAGAGAGGGACCTGATGGGAAGTGACTGGGATCATGGTGATGGTTTCTTCCATGCTGTTCTTATAATAGTGAGCTCTCACAAGATCTGATGGTTTAAAAGTGTTGCAATTACCCCCCTCCTGTCTCCTTGTAAGACATGCTTACTTCTCCTTCATGTTCCATCATGATTGTAACTTTCCTAACCCTCCTAGCCATGCTTCCTGTTAAGCCTGGGAAACTGTGAGTCAATTAAACCTGTTTTCTTTATAAATCACCCCATTTCAGATATTTATTTGTAGTAATGTGACAACAAACTAATAGAGACAATTGGTATTGAGAAAAGGGGGCATTGCTAGAAAGATACCAGAAAATGTACAACTGACTTTGGAACTGGGTAATGGGCAGAGGTTGAAACAGTTTGGAGGGCTCAGAAGAAGACAGGAAGATGAGAGAAAGTTTGGAACTTCCTAGAAACTTGTTGAATGATTGTGACCAAAATGCTGATAGTGACATGAACAATGAAGTCTAGGCTCAGGTGGTCTCAGATGGAGGTGAGGAACTTTTTGGGAAGTGAAGCAAAGGTAATTCTAACTGTGCTTTAGCAAAGAGAATGACAGTATTTTGCTCCTGCCTTAGAGAACTGTGGAACTTTGAACTAGAGACAAATGATTTAGGGTATCTGGTGTAAGACATTTCTAAGCAGCAAAGCATTCAAGATTAAATCTGTTTTTTCTAAATGCGTACTTTTACATGCATGAAGAAAGAAATGGCCTGAAATTGGAACTTACGTTTAAAAAGGAAGAACAGCATAAAGGTTTGGCAATTTTGCAGCCTGATTATGTGATAGAAAAGAGAAACCCATTTTCTAGTGAGAAATTCAAGCCAGCTGCAGAAATTTGCATAAGTAACAAGGAGCTGAATATTAATAAACAAGACAATGGGGAAAATGTCTCCAGGGCATTTCAGAAATCTTTGTGGCAGCCCCTTCCATCACAGACCCAGAGGCCTAGGAGAGAAAAATGGTTTCATGGGCTGTGCCCAGGGCCCTGCTGCTCCCTGCACACTAACAACATGGTACGCTGTGTCCCAGCCACTCTAGCCATTGCTAATAGGAGACAAGGTATAGCTCAGGCTGTTGCTTCAGAGGGGGCAACTGCAAAAATTGGCAGCTTCCACATGGTGTTTGGCCTGTGGGTGCACTGAAGACAAGAGTTGAGGTTTGGGTACCTCTACCTAGTTTTCAAAGCATGTATAGAAACACCTGGATGTCCAGGCAGAATTCTGCTGCAGGGGCAGAGGCTTCAAGAAGAACCTCTACTAGGGCAATGCAAAGGGGAAATGTGGGGTTGGAACCCTCCCCCCCCCGAGTCTCCACTGGGGCACTGCCTAGTGGAGCTGTGAAAAGATGCCCACCATCCTCCAGACCCAAGAATGGTAGACTCACTGACAGCTTGCACCATGCACCTGGAAAAGCTTCAGGTACTAACACCAGCCTGTGAAAGCAGCCACGGAAGCTGTACCCTGCAGAACCACAAGGGAGGAGCTGCCCCAGGCCTTGGGAGCCCACCCTTGCATCTGTATGCCTTAAATGTGAGACTTAAAGTCAAAGGATATTACTTTAGAGCTTTAACATTTAAAGACTTCTCTGTTGGGTTTCAGACTTGCACGGGGCCTGTAACCCCTTTGTTTTGGCTACTTTCTCCCATTTGGAATGGGTGTATTTACTCAATGCCTGTATCCCTATGGTATCTAGGAAGTAACTAACTTGCTTTTGATTTTACAGGCTCATAAGCAGAAGGGACTTGTCTTATCTCAGATGAGACTTTGTACTTGGATTTTTGAGTTAATGCTAAAATGAGTTAAGACTATGAGGGACTGTTGAGAAGGCATGATTGTATTTTGAAATGTGAGGAGGACATGAGATTTGGGAGGGGTCGGGGCAAAATGATATGGTTTGGTTGTGTATTCCCACTCAAACTTCACCCTGAATTGTAATCCCCATGTGTTGAGGGAGGGCTCTGGTGGGAGGTGATTGGACTGGGGGCACGGTTTTCTCTATGCCGTTCTCATGATAGTGAGTTCTCATGAGATCCGATGGTTTAAAAGTGTGGCACTTCCCCTCTATCACTCTTTGTCCTGCCACTTGTAAGATTTTCCTCTTCTTGCTTCCTTTTCCTCTTCTGCCATGACTAAGTTTTCTGAGGCCTCCTTACCCATGCTTTTTGTTAAGCCTGCAGAACTGTGAGTCAGTTATACAGCTTTTCAAAATAAATAAATAAATAAATAAATTACCCAGTCTCAGTTAGTTCTTTATAGAAGTATGAGAATGGAGTAATACAACCCATTCCCTTGTTTGTTGATGCCTCCTGGCCACTGCAGAGATAGACTTCAGGAACTCCACTTGGCTTCTTTAGGTGCTGCTCTACTCTTCTACTACTTATAGGCTACCATTGTTCATTGCAATTGTCCTATTCTTTTAAGCTACACTAGATTATGCAAAACATTCTGAGATTCCTTAGGCTCCATCTGGATACAATATCTAGTTAGTCTCTCGAAAATCTTACACCTTCCTAACTGCAAGGCATAGATGACCTCTGCATTCAAATAATATGATTACTTGTCTTCTTCCTAAGGACTTGGTCCAAAAATGAGCAAGTATTCTTTCTCTGGGGACAACCATTTCTACTT
>NW_012108563.1:643532-669532 GCF_000951045.1 Mandrillus leucophaeus | reverse complement strand
GACAGAGTCTCACTGTCACCCAGGCTGGAGTGCAGTGGCACGATCTCGGCTCACTGCAAGCTCCACCTCCCAGGTTCACACCATTCTCCTGCCTCAACCTCCCGAGTAGCTCGGACTACAGGCATCTGCCACCACGTCCGGCTAATTTTTGTACTTTTAGTAGAGATGGGGTTTCACCATGTTAGCCCAGATGATCTTGATCTCCTGACCTCATGATCCACCTGCCTCAGCCTCCCAAAGTGCTGGAATTACAGGTGTGAGCCACTGCGCCCAGCCGAGGAAATCTTTTTTTTTTCTCCCCCAAATATTTTGACATGAGTCATTTTATACTCCTTAATGGATAAAGTTTTTTTTTTTTTTTTTAAATTCTGAAGTCCAGATGAAATCCCTTTTAAATATGTACTTTGTAAACATTTCACTTTTCACTGAATTGTTCACCTCAACTATAAGACCAAGTTATTGCTTAAGAAAGAAGAGGAGATTGTTTTAGTTATATATTGTTGTGTAATACATTATTACACAATTTAGTGCTTTATTAGACTACCTGTGAATGAGGAATCTGGGCTCATTTTTGGCAGGTCTCCTAATTCAGTGTCTCTCATAAGGCTACAGGCATGTCAATCTGAACATCTGACAGGGGAAAGACATTTCCAAGATTACTTATGTGGTTGCTGGTAGCATATACTCTCTTAAGAACAATTTGACTCCAGGCTTCAGTTTCTTACTAGTTATTGGTCAGGGGCACTCTCAGTTCCTTGCCACATGGGCCTACCCATCATGATCACATTTTCCATCACAGCCAGCAAAAGAGCTAATTTGCTACCAAGATAAAAATTACAATTTCTGTAGTCTAATTATAAAGTTACATTTCATCACTTTGCCATATTCTACTTGTTAAAATCTACTCAATAGGCTATACTCAAAGGAAATTTCACAAGAGTATGAATACCAGGATGTGGATATCATTGGGAGCCACCTTGAAGTCTGCTGCCACAGTAGTGAATACGCTTCATAAAAAAAAAAAAAGAAAAGAAAGAAAAGAAAGAAAGAAAGAAATCCACAAATATTGTTATAGGACCAACAGGTTCACATGCCTGCTACACAATAACAGAGACAGCAGGGTTTGTAGCAGAGAAAAAGTTCAATGATGGTAGGGGGGCTGAGAGAGGAGATGGAAGGGCACTCTAATCCATCTCCCCAAGGAGTGCTGCAATGGGCTTTAGAGGAGATTTATATGGTTTGGCTACATCCCTACCCAAATCTCATCTTAAATTGTAGTTCTCATAATCCCAACGTGTTTGTGGGAGGGACCTGTTGGGAGGTAATAGAATCATGGGGGCAGTTACTTCCATGCTGCTCTTCTTACAATAGTGAGTGAGTTCTCACAAAATCTTATCATTCTATAAGGGACTTTTTCCTTTTTGCTTGGCACTTCTTCTTTCTACCATGTGAAGAAGGACATCTTTGCTTCCCATTCCACCATGATTGTAAGTTTGCTGAGGCCTCACCAACGATGCTGAACTGTGAGTCACTTAAACCTCTTTCCTTTATAAATTACCCAGTTTGGGATATGCCTTTATTAGCAGCATGAGAACAGACTAATACACTAAATTGGCCGTGAGAGAGTGAGTTGCTGCTATAAGGCTACCCACAAATGTGGAAACAACTTTGGATCTGCATAACAGGAAGAGGTTGGAACAGTTTGTAGGGCACAGAAGACAGGAAATGTAGGAAAGTTTAGAACTTCCTAGAAACTTGTTGAATGGCTTGGCAATGCTAATAGTCCAGGCTGAGGTGGTCACAGACGGAGATGATGAACTTGTTGAAAACTGAAGGAATGGTCACTCTTGCTATGCTTTAGGAGATCTATGGAACTTTGGACTTAGAAGATTTAGGGTATCTGGCAGGAAACTTCTAAGTGGCAAAGTATTCAAGAGGAAATACAGCATAAAAGTGTGGAAAATTTGCACCCTGACCAGTGCAATGGAAAGGAAATACTCATTTTCTGGAGATAAATTCAAGCCTGCTACAGAAATTTGCATAAGGAATGATGAATGGAATGTTAGTCACCAGACAACGGGGAAAATGTCTCCAGGGCAAGTCAGATAACTTCATGGCAGCCTCTCCCATCAGAGGTCTGGAGGCCTAGATGGGAAAATGGCTTTCTGAACTGGGCCTGGGGCCCTCCTGCTCTGTGCAGCCTCACGAAATGGTGCCTTGCATTCCAGCTGCTTCAGCTTTAGCCATGGCTAAAAGCGGTCAAGGTATGGCTCAAGACATTGGTTTGGAGGATGTAAGCTGCAAGCCTTGGCAGCTTCCACGAGGTGTTGAGCTTGTGGGTGCACAGACATCAAGAATTGAGGTTTGGAAACCTCCACCTAGATTTCAGAGAATGTATGGAAATGCTTGGATGTCCAGGCAAAAGTTTGCTGCAGGGGCAGAGCCCTCATAGAGAACCTCTGCTAGGGCAATATGGAAGGCAAACGCAGAGTTGGAGCCCACACAGAGTATTCACTGGGGCACTGCCTAGTGGAGCTGTGAGAAGAGGTCCAACATCCTTCAGAACCCAAAATGGTAGATCCATCAACAGCTTGCATCATGCACCTGGAAAAGATGCAGGCACTCAACACTAGCCTGTGAAAGCATCCAGGAGGGGGCTGTATCCTGCAAAACCACAGGGGAAGAGCTGCCCAAGGCCACAAGAGCCCACCTCTTACATCAGCATTATCTTGATGTGCCACATAGAACCAAAGGAGATAATTTGGAACTTTAAGGTTTAACTGCCCTATTGGATATCAGACTAGCATGAGGCCTGTAGTTCCTTTGTTTTGGCAAATTTGTCCCACTTGGAACAGTTGTATTTACCCAAAGCCTGTACCTCTGTTTTATCTAGGAAGTAACTAACTTGCTTTTGATTTTATAGGCTCATAGGTAGACTTTGGAGTTAATGCTGAAATGAGCTAAGACTTGGGGTTTTGAAATGTGAGCACATGAGATTTGAGAGGGGCCAGGAATATACTGATATGTTTTAGCTATGTCTCCACCCAAATCTAATTTTGAATTGTAGTTCCCACAGTCCCCACATGTCATGGGAGGGATCCAGTGGGAAGTAACTGAATCATGGGGATGGTTACCCCCATGCTGTTCTCATGATAGTTAATGAGTTGTCATGAGAGCTGTTGGTTTTATAAGGGGCTGTTCCCACTTTGCTTGGCACTTCTTTCCTTCTACCATGTGAAGAAGGACATGTTTGCTTCTCCACCCACCATGATTGTGAATTTCCTGAGGTCTCCCCAGCGCTGCAGATCTGAGTCAATGAAACCTCTTTTCTTTTTTAAATTATCCAGTCTCCAGTATGTCTTTATTAGCAGTGTGAGAACAGGGATCACGGAGGGAAAGAGTCTGGAAAATTGGGGTTCCTGATTGGTGGAGTTAAGGGGGATGAAATTATTAGGATGTGGAAACTGCATTTTTTAGGGAATCAGCTTCTTATCAGGTCCTTCAGATCAGCAGATGTCAGTAATTTAACTAAGAGACAGGACCTTAAAGAATATTTCAAATGGGAAACTCAGTGTTTCACAATGCTTAAGTCATTACGTATAGGACAGTTAAAGAAAACTATAATCTTGTGACAAGACTGATATGATTCTGAAGCAATAGGAAGCAAATAACTAGGAGGAAGCAGGTCAGAGAGCAAGACGGCCTAATGAGTAATGCTGAATGTGCTTCAAGCTTGGTTTATTTTTCTCTGCCTCCCTTCTTCACTAATTAATTTTACAAAGTTTATAAGGATTATTTCAACATTTGAAAATTATTTTTCACAATGAATATGTTAAAGGTGGAAAGTTGTGGTGAGAAAAATAACAGCTGGTCAAATATTTCCACATCCTAATCCCTGAAACCTGTGAATATATCACATAATAAGGGAGAATTTAGATTGCAGAAAAAATTAAGGTGGCTAGGCCGGGCACAGTGGCTCACGCCTGTAATCCCAGGACTTTGGGAGTCCAAGGTGGGCAGATCACAAGGGCAAGAGATCAAAACCATCCTAACCAACATGGTGAAACTCCGTCTCTAATAAAAATACAAAAATTATCTGAGTGTGGTGGTGCCTGTCTGTAGTCCCAGCTACTCAGGAGGCTGAGGCAGGAGAATCACTTGAACCTGGAAGGCAGAGGTTGCAGTGAGCTGAGATCGTGCCACTGTACTCCAGGCTGGTGACAGTGCAAGACTCTGTCTCCAAAAAAAAAAAAAATTAAAGTGACTATAAAATGGAGTTAAGACAGATTATCCTGGGCCAGCGCAGTGGCTCACGCCTGTAATCCCAGCACTTTGGGAGGCTGAGGCAGGTGGATCATGAGGTCAGGAGATTGAGACAATCCTGTTTAACATGGTAAAACCCCGTTTCTACTCAAAAAAATACAAAGAAATTAGCGGGGCGTGGTGGCAGGCACCTGTAGTCCCAGCTACTCGGGAGGCTGAGACAGGAGAATGGCATGAACCCAGGAGGCGGATCTTGCAGTGAGCTGAGATCGCGCCACTGCACTCCAGCCTGGGTGACAGAGCGAGACTCCTTCTCAAAAAAATAAAAACAACAACAACAACAATAATAATAATGATAATAAGATAGATTATCCTGGATAATCCAAATGAGCCCAATGCAATCAGAAGGGTATTTAAAAGATAGTAGAGGCAGAAGAGTCCATGTCAGAGTGGTATAGTGTGAGAAAGACTTGCTCATCCATAAATGGCTTTGAAAATTGAATGGGACCACAAGAAAAGAAAAGTGGGCAGTCTTTTGGAGCTGTAAAAGGTGAGAAAATGTGTTTTTCCCCAAAAGCCTTTGGAAGAAATTCAGTTCTTCCACTACTTTGATTTTATCCCAGTGGAACTCATCCTAAACTCCTGACCTCCAGAAATGTCAGATAAAAAACTTGTGTTGTTTAAGTCTTAAGCTTTAAGGCACCAAATGTATGGTAATTTGTTATTTCACCAAATGGGAAAAAGATACAGAGGTGATTTGCCAGTATTCTAATGGGGAAAAAAAAAATAAGAAAATGCTAACTGAGGCAATATAGACATAGATTTAAATATTTAGATTTATGATTAGATAAGAATATATATACATATATGAGTATGTGTATGTATGTGTGAATGATGAGTGATTACGGTTAGATTAGACAAACACAAAGTTTGTGTAGCTGTTATAATTTAATTTTTAAGTGGTAGGTTCTCACTCTGATGCCTAAGGCAGAAGGAGGGTGCATTGGCATGATCATAGTTCACTGCAGCCTTGAACTCCTGGGCCAAATGGGTCCGCCTACCTTAGCCTCCTAACTAGTTAGGACTACAGGTGTGCACCACCAGGTCTGGCTTTATAAAAAAAATTAAGTCACATTAAATAGGCCCAACATAAGCCACAGAGCCTAATTTTAAATCATTACAATTAATTAACATTTATTTTAGCATTTCTGAAGTAAGTTTGAAATGGTAGAAATTATATTTATTAAATAAATCAAAAAAATGCCTTTAAAATGTGATCAAAATTTGTTCTCATAACCTCATCTGCTTTTAATCACAGGTTTTTAATTACTGCTTCAGCCACTCAGGGAAATTTTCACTTCAATGAGGTTACTATGCTAAGTGACTTTGGCTTAACACCAATTAACAAACGAGCCTACTTTCTAGTACATTTCTAATTTTCTGAATTTTCCTGTATTTTAAAAATTTCTATTAACTTATTTATAATCATCATCCCCATTCAGCTTCAAAAACTTGGAAATGTCATGCCTCGATGTTAGAGAATAATATCTTACACTTGTTATAACAGGAAAATCACGTTATTAATAGCAACTGGAAGCTGACAACATGTATTGTACATTGCGGATTAGACTTGATTTACAAACCTCAGGAACTCCAAAGAAAATGTGTGAATTTATACCATTTGGGTATTGAGCTATATTTCTAAATGTTATGATATTCCAAGGGGACTTCCTTTTTTCTAATATACAACATCTGTGAAATTTTTAAGAAAACTTTTAGCATAGTCTGAGCAACACTCCCTTGGTGTATGATAAAAATTAGTTATAATGTACCATAGTTAAGAACACAATAAATTTATTGCAATTAAATTGACTGAAGAAAATTTACCTGTATGCTACTGTACAGATGACAAAAAGTCTGTCTTTCTATATAATATTATTTTTATGTCATAGAATCTAAAATTGTTAATTCATGATAAAGATGCAAGTTTTCTAAAACAAGACTTGTGTTATTAGCCATACTCATGTGTTTATACTGCTTTTGATAAAGTAAATAATACTCAATGGTACTTGTTAAAACATGGTAAGGAAGATTTTTCTCAGAACCACTGAGATAGGTGGAGGACCAATTATAACAGAGTCTTGCAGTGTGGGAGAGAGATTTGGCCCAACTGCAAAACAGCATGGGCAAATGGAAATTTATAGCTAACTAGCACTGTGGAAATCAATAGATGGAAAATTACTAAGACCAAACCGAAGTAAGCGGGATTTTGCCTAAACTCACCTAACAGGATTCTTGCTGAAGCTAGGCCAGGGTGATCAGACATCACCTGAGAAATGGAGGATTAGAATCCCATTCAGACATTGAGGGTAATCAAGTATCAAGTGTGGAGAGTTCTTGTCAAACTACCTTAGTAGCATTCTTTACCGACACTGAATTTTGTAAGGAAGTACATAGACAGGGTTAGAAAAAGGTTCAGAAGCTTGACTAATCTATGGCCATGCAAGGAATCTTTGTCACTTTGAGATCTGTAGGATATTTATGTACACAGGGAATTACAGAATGTCGGATTTAGAGGAATCTTTAATGATCATGCAGGCCAATATACTCATTTTCCAGTTAAGAAACCAAATCCTATGGAGATTATAAAAGGTACCTATACAGAGTGAATTTTTAGTAGGCTGAATATGCAACACAGCTACTAATCCCCAAGCTAAGTCCCTTTTCGTTCTCTATGTCATTTTTTAAAACCACTCATCTATCTCAAGACATTAATGAGGATGCTGGCACACTGACATAGAATATTATCTATCAGAAACAAATACTTTAAAACTTTATTGTTTGTAATGCAATCCTGTTACAGGAAAAACTCACTAACATATTTCATTCTTTGTAAAGGAAACCCACAAGTATGTTGTACCCTGGTTTGCTTGGGGCAATTCTAACTTGCTCCCATTATTCCAGCCTAAATATTAGAGACTTTTATTTTCTCAGTCAAGCGGGATGCAAAGCCATCAGCTGAGTGTCAAAATAGCATTGTGAGGATGATAAAGGAGGAACGATAAAATAGTATTTATACAAAGTAAGAAAATACATTTTCTAAAGACACAGCATAAGATCAACAGGGAAGTGCAAGTACTTATTTGAGGTATGTTATTATTAATTTAAAATTAAACCAGTGAGACTGTGTTTGGTTTTGTCTCTAGCAAAATTCACCTGCTTGGGTAAAGCACATAGAGAATAGTTTGTTTTGCTTTTGCTTGTGGTCCACCAGTTAAGTGTGATGGTAGGACAGAGGGTGGTGTTGTTTGAAGACATCTGCAATAGTTTAACTATAAAGAACAATCCACAGAATCAAATGTGGGAGAAAGAAAATGTATAAGGTCAGTGCAGAGGATATTTAGATGCCAGAATGATGACCGAGGAGTGTTGCAGAAGGGAAGGGAAGGGATGGCAGGCAGTCATCTGGGAGATTCATAAACAGTGAAGTTACCTGTGATCACAGAAGCGTGGCTATAGGAATTAATAAATATGCACCAGGAGCTTAAGTGAGAAGCATGGGTGACACTGAAGAAGTAGGAGGGGTTAAGAAATCTACACATGACAGCAGAGCAGAGAGGGTTTGAAAGCACTATTGAGATAGAACACCAGGTGCACACCACACAGCCCCTTCCTTCTGGCTCTGAGGATAAGTAACAGTAAAAACAGGTTCCTCTGAGAATGCTACAGACAGGAGATATCATGAGGAGCAGCTGTTAAAAAAGGCTGGAAAGTGTAGAGAATATTCAGAAAAGAGGTTAACACAGTGTAAGAATCACTGCTAGCAGTTACGGGGTTCTCAATGGTAGAAAGGAAAGTATGGGTTGGTCGGATTTCAGGGATTATAAAAATCATGATAATGATATGTAATAATTCTGCAACTATAAAAATCTCAATGAAATGGGATATTCCCACATAGAACACTGTATTTAGTTAGGCAAGAACTATATAGTTATGTCAAACACTAAACATCATGTAGTTTATTTGTAGAACAGCACACCCCCCTGCTGGCTCTCAAGGATATCCAATTTACATTGTTTTTCAGCTAAAATACAGATTAAAAACAGTAAATTGACAGGGGAAAAAGGCAGGAGTTTTTTGTTGTTGTTGTTTTTGCTTATTTATTTAAGGCAAAGACAGTAATAAAATAGCTGGCAAACAGTTCAGAAAAAAAGAAAGAACGAAGTCAGGAGGAAGTGAGAGAGAGACAGGAGGAAGGGAGGGAGAGAAGAAAAAAGAGGGAAAGAGACAGAAGAGAAAGAGAAAACAAAGAATAAGAATAACAAACATATATATTGCAAACTGCTATGCTAGTTAAAGTTCCTTTCTACACCTGTCCACAGTTCTTAAGGGTAGTGTGGTAGTATTCATATGGCTTTATCTTACAACACTTCAGCTCTTTGTAACACTCTTATAAACTTCAAGGTGCTATATTGATACAGAATTACTAGTAGACATCCAAATCACCGAGATCAGTCCTGTATAGGAGCAGGTAAAACTCCTGAGTGATAAAAACGTTCTATATTTTAACTTCATTTCTAGTTGCACACATTAAACTATGTTCTCTAAATTCACAAATACTTTGGTTTGTGATTTATCAATCAATTTAGTTGATGAAAAACATTAGCACCTGGATATCAACCTGAAGTTTCTAATTTAAATTATCCTGGGTACCAGCTGGGAATCAGATGTGTTAAAAGTCCCCAGGTGATTATAATTGGGAACCACTCCACTCAATGATCTTCCCCAACAACCTGCCACAGGAATGGAAGTCTCAGACTGTTTCTACTTGAAAGTACTGATCAAATGTAGCATTACTAGGCATGGACAAATTGATATTATGGACTATATTACTCATCTAGGGCTGCCATAACAAAACACCACACACTGCGTGCCTTAAACAACAGAAACTTATTTGCTCACAGTTCTGAAGGCGTGGAAGTCCAAGATCATGGTGTCAACAGGCTTGGTTTCTTCTGAGGCCTCACTCCTTGGCTTGCAGACAACAGCTTTTTTATTGCATCTTCTTATGGCCTTTCCTCTGTGCATGAGCACTCCCAGTGTCCGTCTCTCTCTCCTGTTGTAAGAACACCAATCTTATTGGATGCTATAGGCCTCCACCCTTACGACGTCATTAAATTTTAAACACCTGTTTAAAGGGCTTATATCTAAATACAGTTACGTTGGAATGTAACATAAGCTGCTGAAGGCTGTCTCCCTACTTTGAGTTCCTCCATAACCAACTGGAATCTAACTTAGTATGTTAAAAAAAAAAAAGCTAATTTAAAAGTATAGTTATGTAACAAATAACCGGGGCTTCGGCCAATCACAAATAGTTAAGCTTAACTAATCACAGCTAGTCAGTGAACACACTACATCCAAATAAGGCAGATGCCTGGCTGTAGTCAATCAGATGATTTCTCCATTTTGCATCCCTGTTTGACCTATACGAGCTGACTGTTCACACGGCTGGGTGGACCTCTCTAACTTCTTCTGGTTCTGAGTGTTTCTAAACCATTCTTTGCTCAAATAAACTCTGCTAAATTTGTTTTGTCTTAAGGTTTCTTTTAATAGTGGGTTAGGGCTTTGACATATCTATTTTGGGGACATATAATTTAATCCACCATATGTACCTCCTGTATTAATAAGGCAGAATCACCTCTTAAGTAGTCTTGCTAATAAATTGAACCTAGAGCTAATCAAAATTTTGTATCTACCAGTTTACAGGAAACACAGAGACTAAATAAAACCTCTGTGACAAGGAACTACAAAGATGACTTCGGAGGAATGGGCAGGCTTCAGGATGTTAACAGAAAATTGAACTGGACAAGTTAAACAGGTAAGGAAGACCTTATACAAGACTACTGCAATAGGAAAGGGATGTTGAATTCAACTGTCCTGAAACAAAAGGCTGGAGAGCTTTAAGCACCAGGACATGCTAGTGGAACAGTATTGGAAACTTTACAGCATTGCTTGGTAAATAGGATTAGATCACCTGTGTTTCCTAATTGGTACCTAATTGGCACCTCCCCTCTCACAGAGACTGAAAGACAGGTGCTATCACTCTTGATAATTGCATTTCAATAGGATGGCTCCCAGATCCTTGAGAAAGAGATTCCTAAGTTGTAAATTTGGCAAGAGGCTTCATGATTTGCATCTCAAAGAAGCAGATAAATGATTTAAAATTGCATACTTTATAAAGCAAATGCTATAAGAAAAGGTAGCTCAGAAACCTATGGGTAAAATGTAACTTGTCTAATGTCTACTCCAGCTGAAGGGGAAATTAACACCTTTTTGATCAAGGACAACTGATTCTGTTTCTTCAAGAGTTAATGGAATAAAAATGTTAGAGGAAAGACCTCTCTAATTTAAAAAATACTTAAATACAACACAATGCAAGACATGGACATTTATTAGAGACTGAACAGAACAGACCAACTGTAAGAATTTTCGGCGGGGCATATCATAAATATTTTAAATCATTGTTTTAATTGACAAGCATCTATGAAGGACAATGTGATGTGATAGATGTATAGACTGCAATAAATCAAGATAATTTATATCCCCATTACCTCACATATTAATTTTTTGCTGTAAGAACATCTGAAATGTACTCCTTTAGCAATTTTGAAATATGTTATTATTAACTATACTCTGCTGTGCAATAAACCTCAAAAACGTATTCCTCCTAATTGAAACTTGTACCCTTTAAACAACATGTCTACACTTAATGCCCCATCCCTAAACCAGCCTTCGATAACCACTATTCTCCTCTCAACTTCTATGAGATCAACATTTTTACATTCCACATACAAGTAAGCTCATGCAGTAACAGTCTTTTTGTGTCTGCTTAATGTCACTTGGAATAAAGTCCTCCAGGTTTTATCCATGTTGTTGCACAAAACAGAATTCCATTATATTTTTGTAAGACCGAATGGTATTCCCTTGTACATATAATCACACTTTCCTTATTCATTCATCCTTTGATGTATACTTAGGTTGATTCCAAATCTTGGCTATTGTGAATAATGCTGCAATGAACATGGAAGTGCACATATCTCTTCAAACTACTGATTTCAGTTTCTTTGGATATATGCCCAGTACTGGGATTGCTGAATCATATGGTAGTTCCATTTTTAGTTTTTAAAGGAACTTCCAGACTTTTCCATAATGTCTGTACTAAATTGCATTCTTGCCAACAGTGTACAAGAGTTCCTTTTTCTCTACATACTCACCACTTGTGATCTTTCACCTTTCTGAATATATTCATTCTAACATGTATGAGACAATATTTTATTGTGGTTTTAATGTGCATCTCTCTGATGACTGGTGATGTTAAGCATTTTTTTTTCTCATATGCTTGTTGGCTATTTGTATGTATTATTTTGATAAATGTCAATTCATGTACTTGCCTATTAATTTTTATTTTAGGTTTGGGGTACATTTGCACGTTTGTTATCTAGGTAAAATGCATGTCACAGGGATTTGGTATACAGATTATTTTGTTGTCCAGGTAATGAGCATAGTACCCAATAGGTAGTTATCTAATCTTCTTTCTCCTCCCAACCTCCATCATCAAGTAGGTCCCGATGTCTGTTGTTTCTTCCTATCCATGTGCATAAAATGTTTTCCCATTCGTTGGTGTTATCTCTGTTTTCTTTGAGCAGTGTTTTGGAATTATCATTGCAGAGCTCTTTCACCTTCCTGGTTACCCATATTTCTAGGTATTTCATTCTTTTAATGTCTATTGTGAATGAGCTAGTGTTGTTCATTAGGTTCTCAGCTTGGATGCTGTCGGAGTATAAAAATGCTATAGGTTTGTGTACATTGATTTTTGGATCCTGAAACTTTGCCAAAGTTGTTTATCAGATCTGGGAGTTTTTGGACAAAAACTATGGGGTATAGAATCATAAACCTGCAAACAGATATAGTTTGACTTCCTCTCTTCCTATTTGTATGCTTTTATTTCTCCCTCTTGTCTGATTGCTCTGGCTAACACACCTATTACTATGTTGAATAGGAGTGGTGAGAGTGGGCATCCTTGTCTTGTTCCAGGTCTCAAGAGGAATGCTTCCAGCTTTTGCCCATTCAGTATAATGTATGCTATGGGTTTGTCATAGTTGACTCATTATTTTGAGGTATGTTCCATCAATGTCTAGTTTGTTAAAGGTTTTTTACATGAAGCAATGTTGAATTTTATTGAAAGTTTTTTCAGCATGTATTGAGATGATCATGTGGTTTTTGTTTTTAGTTCTGTTTATGTGGTGAATTACATTTATTGATTTGCATATGTTGAAACAGCTTTGCATCCTAGGGATAAAACCTACTTGATTATGGTGAATTTGATTTTGGATGTGCTGCTGGATTAGGCTTGTTAGTATTTTGTTGAGGATTTTTGTGTCAATTTTTGTCAAAAATATTGGCCTGAAGTTTTCTTTTTTTGTTGTGTCTCTACCAGGTTTTAATATCCGAATGATGCTAGCTTCATCCAGTTGGTTAGGGAGGAATCCTTCTACCTCAATTTTTTGAAATAGTTTCAGTAGGAATAACACCAGCTCTTCTTTATACATCTTGTAGAATTCATCTGTGAATCTGTCTGGTCCTGGGCTTTTTCTAGCTGGTAGGCTTTTCGTTACTGATTCAATTTCAGAACTTGTTATTGATCTGTTCAGGGATTTAGATTCTTTCTAGTTCAATCTTGGGAGGCTGTATGTTTCTAGGAATTCATTTATTTCTTTCCAGTTTTGTAGTTTGTGTGCATAGAGGTGTTCATAGTAGTCTCAGAAGATTTTGTATTTCTGTGGCATCAGTGGTAATGTCCCCTTTGTCATTTTTGATTGGGTTTATTTGGATCTTCATTTTTTCTTTATTATTCTTGCTAGCAGTCTATCACTCTTATTATTTCTTTCATTTTGACCTTGTAGAATCTGACAACTGTGCCTTAGGGATGGTCATCTTGTATAGTATCTCACAGGGGTTCTCTGAATTTCTTAGATTTGAATGTTGGCCTCTCTAGTAAGGTGGGAAAAATTTTGTGGATGATATCCTCAAATATGTTTTCCAAGCTGCTTGCTTTCTCTCCTTCTCAGGAATGCCAATGAGTCATAGATTTGGTCTCTTTACACAATTCCATATTACTTGAAGGCTTTATTCATTCTTCTTTATTGCTTTTTGTTTATTTTTGTCTGACTGAGTTATTTCAGGAAACTGGTATTTGAGCTCTGATACTCTTTCTTCAGTTTGGTCAATTTTGCTGTTAATATTTGAGACTGTATTCTGAAATGCTTGAAGTGAGTTTTTCAGCTGTATTAATTCAGTGTGGTCCTTTCTTAAAATGGCCCTTTTGTCTTTAATCCCCTGTATCATTTTATTGTATTCTGTAAATTCCTTGGATTGGGTTTTGACTTTCTCCTGAATGTTAATGATCTTCATTCCTATCCATATTCTGAATTCCATTTCTGACATTTCTCACATTTCAGCCTGGTTAAAAACCAGCGCTTAGGAACTAGTGCAGTTGTTTGGCAGTAAGAAGATATTCTGGGTTTTTTAATTGCCAGAGTTCTTATGCTGGTTCTTTCTCATCTGTGTGGGCTGATGTTCCTTAAATCTTTGAAGTTGCTGTCCTTTGCATTTTTTTATGCCCTTGGGAGTTTGACTGTGGTAAAAGGTAAGTTCACTCAACTGGTTTTGATTCTAGTCTGTTCCTTGGTCTTGGAGAAGCCTCCTCTCATTACTGTCTCCGCAAATGTGTTTCTCTTGTTGGGTGTTCTGGTCAAGGTCTTGGAAGTCTGGAGTCTTATAAATTAATTAAATCTGTTTCTTCAAAACCTTGGAGTAAAACTGATGCTACAGATATATGTACCACAGATATTCTCCTCTTGTGCATCATCCCTGCAAAGACTTAAGGTTGCGGCTACTCCAGTTACAGAAGCATGTAGTAGTGGAGTACTTAGAGTTAATCCGAAAAACGGGAGCTTCCTGCCTAGACTCTCAAGAAGCCTGAGAACTGCCAGGACCCAGGGCAGTTAGAACCTAGGCCTGCCCCTACCTACTTTGCCCATTTTTATTGTAAACTGAGTTATTTGTTTTCTTGCTATTGAGTTGTTTGATTTCCTTATACATTTTGGATATTAATCCCTTATCAGTTTTATGATTTACAAGTATTTTCTGTTACTACTAGATTCTCTCTTTACTCTGTTAATTGTTCCCTTTACTGTGCAGAAACTGTTTAGTTTGATGCAATACTATTCATCTATTTTTGCTTTTATTCCCTGTGTTTTGGGGGTCAAATCCAAAAACTTATTGCCCAGTCCAACGTTGTGGAGGTTTCCCCTTATGTTTTTGTTTACTGGTTTTACAATTTCAGGTCTTACATTTAAGTCTTATCCATTTTGAGTTGATTTTTCTAGATGGTGTAAGATGAGGGTCCAGTCTCATTCTTCTGCACACGGATGTCCAATGTCATTTATATATTTTTTAAAAAACTGTCCTTTTCTCATTTTGTGTTCTTAGAACTTTTGTCAGAAAACAACTGACTGTAAATGCATAGGTTCATTTCTAGGTTCACTATTCTTTTCTGTTGGTTGTTGTGTTTACTTTTTATGCCACTGCCATGCTCTTTTAAGGACTATAGCTTTGTAAAACACATTTCAAAATTAGATAGTTTGATGCCCCTAGTTTTGTTGAAATATACATTTTTTAGTCAATCAGTGGTACAGTAGTCACCCTTATCTGTGTATTCACTTTCCATGGCTTCAATTACCATCAGTCATCTGCATTTCAAAAATATTAAGTGAAAAATTCCAGAAATGAACAATTGATAAGTTTTAAAGTGCATGTGTTCTGAATACATAATAAAATCTTGCACTCTCCCAACTCTATCCCACCTGGGGTATGAATCATCTGTTTTATGACAGTTATATTACTGTAATTGTTCTAGTTCTTATCCGATATTGTTGCTAATAACTTGCTATCCTAAATTTGTACTTTAAACTTTATAATACAAATGTTTGTGTAGGGGAAAACAAAAAATATGTAAATTGGTACTATCCTTAATTTCCTGCATCCACTGAGGATCATGGAATGTATCCTCAGAGGATTAGAGGAAACTAGTGTATTTTGTTATTAACTGGGTGCTATATAAAATCAATATATTATTTTAAATTTTGGCTAAAAATGCCATTATTTTTATTATGAAATTAGTCATATGTTCTTACCATTTGGAGATATATGCTGAAGTATATAAAGGGATGAAATCACCTGGTATCTTCGACATGCTTTAATATACATCCATAAATTGAAGACCCTCTTTTTCTCTCGTTTTTTCTCCCTTCTTCCCTTCCTTCCAGCCTTCTGTCCTCTGAGCATACCTGGGGGTAATAATAAGGACACTAAGAACTCAGACCTTGATTTTTAAATACTTTAGAAAAATGTTCAATTCCAGGACAAAGGAAAAGAAAGAGTAATCTGACCCTGAAATAATTTTTTGTGTGTGAGAAAAGTAAAAAATTTCTTATCAAATTATAGGAACATATTAAAAGAACCCAGAAGCCAGCTTCAATTAAATCTAGGGCAATTTGAGCATTAAAATACTACTAATATTAGATTGTTCTAATTAAAACAGAAATATATGGATCAACACAGATACTAATAGAGAATAAATAGAAGTCAAATACCTTCCTTACCATAGGACACCAACTATAAAGGTAGAATAAAATATTATATTAGAAAATCACATTTGACACCCATCATATTAATAATTCATTAATTTACCTGAGAAATATCAATGGATGCTAAAACTCATGTGGAAAGGGGCATGAAAATTTGAGATGTACATGGTTTCAAAATACCTTGTCATAAAGGACTCATTAATTGTAGTGGGAATGGGACGGGGAAACATCGCTTTACGATGGCAAAATCTGGCTGATCCATCTTGAGTAGCCCAATTTAACTGCAAGTAATCAGTCCAGTAGACATTGGGTGTCACTTGATAGAATGTAATGAAATAGCCATATTATTTAATAATGTAGCTAATATTAGCTAATTTATAATCTAATTATAAATTAAATTATTTTTAATTATAATTTAATTTAAATTATAATTTAATTAATAAATAATTTATTATTTAATTAATAATTTAGCTAAACAATGCATCACCTGAATCTATTCATGAAGAAATATCCTATACACACGGATGAAAAAATATTCTACAAAACTATTGCTTTGTAATAAAAATTTCATAGTCATGTAAGCCAATAAAGGCTGATAAATTATTCCGGATTGAAGGAAACTAGAAAGATATAAAAGAAAGTCAAAATAAGTGAGTGCGATATATGATCCTAGTTTGGATATTTTTGCTGTTAAAAAAAGGAATACACTATGAAATCAGTTAGAGGTTCTCTATATGATGGATGTATAGATTCTTTGTATTATTTTTGCAAGTTTTCATTGAATATGTTGTCTGAGAATATGAATGCATTTAAACAATATAATGGGTATATAAATACAAGGAATTTCAATGATTTGGGAAAATAATCATTCTGAATTGCTATATTTTCTATATTCTTCATATGAAATTTTGATCATTTAGGTAATGTAGAAAAAAACTTAGAAAACATAAAATGTGTTCCTACATTAAAAATGTTCACAGTTGCCCTGTGCTAGGGTTATACCTTGTCTTAGTTAACTTAATCCTAAAAGTAGCCATATGGAATGGGTACTGTAATTATTCCCATTCAACATACAAGGAAACCCAGGAGTAGGGATGTGAAATATACTTCTCCGGGTCATACAGCTGACAAGTAGTGCTGTAGCATTTTAACCAGGCTAACTAGCTCCAGAGCACTTTTCTGCAAGCATAAAAACTAGAATTTTGTCTAAGCATGCTTGCAGCTTAAGGAAATATGTCTAAATCAAATATTAACTACATTACATGTTAGTTATTTAGCTCATTTATAGTAATTTCATTTTTTTAGTATTGAAACTAAATGACCTAATAAGTTTGCCACATATTGCTAACTTTCCTTAAAATTTTTAGAATAGATTTACACATATCTTCATTTTAAGTCTGTGTGTGTGTGTGTATGTGTTTGTAATTTTTACTTGATGGATGAGGTAATATAACTTTGCAAATTACATTTTTAAATGTTTATTGATCTATATAAAATAGAGGAAATTTCAGTCAACATATAGCATTTTATCTCATTTTTCTTTTCCTTTACTTTCTCTGGTTTTTAGCCTATTTTATGCTTATACCTTTCCCTGTTACAAAACCTCAAGGAATTTGAGTGTATAAAAAATGAATAACTATAGTTTCTGATTTTACCTTATTGATGAAAAGGCTTCCCAAATATTTGACTCAATCTAAGATTCGTGAACTGTAAACAAGGTTTATGATTCATCTTGCTAGTTAATAGAGGATGTCTAAAATGTGGCATTCTATTTTATGATTTTCCACAATTTAATAAATTTCTCTCATGTAATAAATGGGTAAGCAAATGAAGGTGAAATGGTGATATATGACGTCAGTTATAAATTGCTTTGGTCAGCGCTGGCTTCTTTGTGGAAATGATTGAGATTGTTTATTGCATTTACATCAGATATTATCACTTCAAAAATAAGAGACTCTATGGAAGTTCTATACAATTTCCTCTCTCTCAAGTTTATTATTTGACTGATTTAATGTCATTGCCTTTATATTTTATACATCGATACCAGGTTCAAAAAATAGGTAAAGCAGTAAAAAATATATATTCTTCCCTTACCAAAGTGCTGAAAAGTAGACTTCAGGGTGCTGTATCAGATTGCAGTAACTCCAAAACATCAATATTGTCAAAACATTACGTTCTACTCTTTTCTCACTCTATGCACATGTCTATCACTGGAATCATTGGAACTGCCTCTTAAATGCATCTACCTAAAAGTGGTATATATCACTGCTACCCAGGTTTCACTGGGCAGAGCACATCACTTGGTCATACTTTATCAAGGTACCTGTTACGTTCCAATATGCCTGGAAATAGAAGAGAACAAGACATTGGCAAACAGTGGTGATATCTACCATAGGTACCAAGATGATAAGGAAAGACATCTGTCCTATGCTCGGATGGTTGCTTCTATTAGCTTTTTCCTGCTATTTTTGGTATTTTCATATTTTGTTCTAACGTATTTTTTTTTCTTTCTGAAATAGGTATTATTGTTAATAACATGTTATTGCAATGTACTATTGCAGATCCCTTTCTTCTCTTTAATTTTTGGTCTGCTTAGTACTTATTGAAGACCTAGGAGAAACACAGAAGTGTTATATATATACATAGATATATGTTTGTAAAAGATAATTTTATTTAATAATATTTGTAAAGGTTCATTTGCTGTTCAATATGGATTGAAATGCATTTAATTAAAACAATATTTTAATAAAAATTACTTGCTGGTAATGATTCTTTGGAAGGAAGAGATATTAAAGACCAGAAAATCAGCTTGATTTCCAGCAATACAAAAATACTCATAAGAACAATATAAGGGTTTTGACCATGGGAAGAAGCAAATATGAGATTAAAGGATGATCAGAACAAGAGAATAAATTTCCTGCTATAGTCAAATTTTGAGATTAAAATAGAAGAAAGAAAAATCCAAGAAGCACCCAACAGTATCCAAAACATCTAAGTAAATGTGAGGAGGTACATTTGAGCATCATCTGCCTCTTACTATATTCTCTGTGGAACTTGAGGACTTGAGGTTTTTTGCTTAGTACTACTCTCACATAAGCAAAAATATGTAGAAATTATTAAATAATAAATTTTTATGTTTATATGCTTTACTGTTAGATACAAGGACTGGAAACTAAATCCAATTATATAAAAGAAGTTACACATTATTTCAACTAAATCAAGCCACTTCATTGCTTTTTATAGTGAGGCCTGTGACAAGGCACTCTTTGCAAAATGTATATTTGACTTACCTGTGTACACAGTAACAAGATTACTTGCCCAGCTGGAGCAGAGTCTTTGCAGAATGCTGAGTTGCTACAACCTAAAGGCTGAAACAAAAATAAAATAAAATAAACTTTCACTTCTGAGAAGATAGATATCAATGTCCCCATGAGGCTCTTAAACACACTCACCATTTCAAATGTGTTTTGCCTTATTCCCCATATAACATGAAAATTATATTAATAGCTACAGGGTTGTAAATGTATCATGCAGGGTCAAGAATACAAATTTAAAAGAATAAAAATGCAGACATTAAATAAATACATTTAAATCCTTTTTAGCGCAATATTACTTTGCTTAATTTTATTAAGACTCAAGCCATGCTCCTTGCTAAAGGCCAAATACAATATTATTTATTTAAATATGACAGTGTGTCATTTAAATAAAATTGTATTGAAAAACAATACAATTGTTTTACAAAAGTAAAGCATACCTTTACCTGTTTACAAGAATGAAACTGCTTTTGAGCTATCGTGGTAGCACTATTAGATACAAAAGAAAGTGCTTAGCAAATGAAAATGCATTATAAAGTTGCAGCATATTATTACTCAAGAGGTTGATTGTACGTGTACCCAGAATTAAGCCCATCAAATTTTGCTTTAGAGTCCATGCCATAGATCCCAATTATTAATGATAATTAGCAATATCACCTATAACAAAAACACTGGATATTTCAGGAGTTTTTCCCCCTATGAAGATCCAAACACATCTTTTTTATTGAAATGTCTTAAGTGTCAAAGTAAGAATTTAGTGTATTTAGGTAATAAGTTATTACTATTTATAAACAGTCACCAAATATTAAATATATGGAACAACTTAAATAAATATATTAGTTTTTCAATATTTGTATCTCCTGTGTAACTCTCTTCTCATTTCTGCTTCTTTCAAAGTGTATGAATATATATACTGACAGTTTATTTCAGAAAACATTCTTGAAGATTTTAAATAACCAACTTGAAGTTTAGGAGTTCTTATAAATTGTCAAAAGTTGCAATATCACATGGACAGCCTAAGTAAATTATATTTGCATATATGTAGGTTTTATTAATAAAAAAAGGCATGAGTTTTAAAAACATAATAACTATGATACTAATTTTGGGTTAAAATAAAACAAAGCAAAACCAAATCAATTCCCCAAATAGTCCTTCTACTGAAATCTACTTAATTTTGTATGTTGAAAAAATAAAATCTCCTTTTTTATAGTCTTTTTACCTGGATCTTGAGACGTTGTTCAGTAAGAAATGAAATAACCATCAAAATCTGTTGGGGGAACCCACCCCCAATATTTAAACGTAGATTCTTTCTATTTTCCTTAAGTGTAGGTTGGTCTGAGAAGTAAAGAGAAAGAGTACAAAGAGAGGAGTTTTACAGCTGGGCTGCTGGGGGTGACATCACATATCTGTAGGTCCGTGATGCCCACCTGAGCCACAAAACCAGCAGGTTTTTATTGAGGACTTCAAAAGTGGAGAGGGTGTAAGAACAGGGAGTAGGTCACAAATATCACATGCTTCAAAGGGCAGAAAGGAGAAAAGATCACATGCTTCTGAGGCAAATAAAGATCACAAGGCAAAGGGCAAAATCAAAAACTCCTGATAAGGGTCTATGTTCAGCTGTGCACATATTGTCTTGATAAACATCTTAAACAACAGAAAACAGGGTTTGAGAGCAGAGAACCAGTCTGACCTCAAATTTACCAGGGTGGAGTTCCCAATCCTAGTAAGTCTGAGGGTACTGCAGGAGGCCAGGGTGTATTTCAGTCCTTATCTTAACCGCATAAGACAGATACTCCCAGAGCAGCCATTTATAGACCTCCCCACAGGAATGCAATTATTTTCCTAGGGTCTTAATATTCCTTGCAGGAAAAGAATTTAGCGATATCTCTCCTACTTCCACATCTATTTATAGGCTCTCTGCAAGAAGAAAACGATGGCTCTTTTTGCCCGACCCCACAGGCAGTCAGACCTTATGGTTGTTTTCCCTTGTTCCCTAAAATCACTGTTATTCTGTTCATTTTCAAAGTGCACTGATTTCATATTGTTCACACACGTTTTACAATCAATTTGTACAGTTAACATAATCATCACAGGGTCCTGATGTGACATACACCCTCAGCTTATGAAGATAACAGGATTAAGAGATGAAAGTAAGACAGGTGTAAGAAATTATAAGAGTATTATTAGGGAAGTGATAATAAAAGTCCATGAAATCTTCATGATTTATGTTTCCTCTGCCATGGCTCCAGCCGGTCCCTCCATTTGGGGTCCCTGACTTCCCGCAACAAAAATCTGAGATTAAAAAAAAAATCTAAAGTTTTAGTATGAAAGACAATTGTGTTATGAGAGAAATACCACATTTGTGGGAACTAGAATAGAAATTAGACTGATTTTATTCAAAGGAGAGACATGATCTAGAAATTAACTTTAAAACACATACATAATTTTTTTCTATTACAATATTAAGACCATTTATTTACAATTCATTATAACTATGAATTGTAACCATTTCCATATAACTATTTCCTTTTATGATGTCCAATTTGTTGCTACAAATTAGGCTCCAAACTCAGGGCTACTAAGGCCCGGGGTCAAATCTTAAACACTACTGTATTGCTACTGCCTAGAACAATGGATGGCACAATCAGGGGCTCCAACAGCATATACTGAATGGAGTAACCCCAAGTCCATTCGCTTTTGTTCCTTTCTATTTACTTTGGAACTTTTCCCTTCTCTTATATTCTAGGTTATTTTTAGAGTCCTCAGGATATCACAGATGCTGAAGATATTCTCCAGGTTCAAATGGAGCAACCCATTTGTACTTTGTTGGATGTTGTCTCTTCAATTCTAAACCACCATTTCATCATCCACTCTGAAAGACATCACTTCCATCACTTTCCAAAGACCAGAATCTTCCATTAGTTACCTGATCATCAACAGATATTGCCACCACTGATAGAACACTCTTACCTAGGAACACCAAAGCATGCAGAGGCTTAGATAAATTACAGCTTTCATTTCATTAACCAGATGTCCCTATTCTTCAGCTCTTTTCCTCCTCATAAAACCCATAACCCTTAATAAATACAGTTGGCCCTTGAACAATGCAGGTGTTGGAGTGCTGACCACCTGCAGAGTTGAAAATCCATGTACAATTTTTGACTCCCCAAATATTTCACCACTGATAGTCTACTGTTGACCAGAAGCCTTACTGACAGCATGGATAGTCAATTAATACAAAATGTGTATATGTAGTACATACTGTATTCTTACAATAAAGTAAGCTAGAGAAAAATAAAATGGTATAAAGAAGAGAAACTATATTGACTATTCATTAAATAGATGTGGATCCTCATAACAGTAAGCATCCTCATCATATTCACGTTGAGTAGGCACAGAAAGAGGAGGAATAGGAGGGGTTGATCTTTCTACCATGGGTGGTAGCAGAGATGGAATAAAATCCACATATAAGTGGGTGAGCATAGTTCAAATTTATGTTGTTCAAGGGTGAATCATAAGATCATCAAGAATGGCAAGAGGAATAATCTTCTAACCACTTCCAAAACATGAAGGTGATTGATATTTGGCATTATTTTCTATTAATTTTATCTTTTTGTGGAAGCATAGCTTTACATGACATATAGTATTAACTGAATTAGCCTAGAAAGTACCTTCTGACAGTTTAGAAACAAGGTTGAAAATTAGATCAACATTTTCAAAACTGGTATTGATTTGATAGATGATAATAGTTGCCAGGCTGAGGGGGACAGATCACCTGAGGTCAGGAGTCCAAGAGCAGCCTAGCCAACATGGTGAAACCCTGTCTTTGCTAAAAATATAAAACATAGCTGGGTATGGTGGTGCGTGTCTGTAATCCCAGCTACTTAGGAGGCTGAGGCACGAGAACTGCTTTGAACCCAGAGGTGGAGATTGCAGTGAGTCGAGATCATGCCACTGCACTCCAGGCTATATGACAGAGCTAGACTGTCCAAAAAAAAAAAAGTTTTCAGGCATTCATTTCATATAAGGTAATATTTGCCATTAAAAAATCCCTTGGTCAGGGGACCTCCTCTTTCAGTTTTGGAGCCCCCCTCCCTCTGTCTCTGTACAGGAGGGCTTCTACCTTCTGTCTTCTCCCTTCAGTCTTGCCTATTAAACTCCTTAAAACCATTCCACGTGTGTCCATGTCATTTTATCTAAACCGGCATGAGGACCAACAGCCCTGGTGTTCCTCCACTCATCAGAGCTGTATCATTCTGGGGCATTGGCGGGGAAAGGAAATTCAATCATCCTCTGGTGAGTATGGAGTGGATTTCAACTTGAAATCTGTCCTTTAATCTCAAGGTTCTCTTACAGCTACCCTGTCGCCAAACTTTCTCTCCCTTTTTATCCACGGTCTCTTACCCTGTGTGTGTCTAATGCACAAGAATCTTTACAGTTCAGGGAAACAGGTCTGTTAGAAAAGATCACGAATCACGGCAGGCAGTAACTCAATAAATGTCTCTCTCTCTGTTTTCTCTGACGAGCACATTGTATTTCTAAGCCACCCAGTAGAAATAAGGCTCTAGGCCTCTTCTGGGAATGGAAAGTTTCTGCCTTTAGCAGTTAGGAGTAAGAGATCTTCCATAGCTCAATCTTAGTCTCGATATTGTCTCACTGGCAGGAAAATGGCCATTCGATTCCTATGTTCTTTTAAGGCATCTACTCTGTCTTCTAATAAGACCATACTTAATTAGTAAGGGGATTTTAAGTCTGGAAGTTAACCGGAACCATTCATCTATGGGTAAATGCTTTAGCATGGGCTATAATAGCAGGATATAGAGTTCAATCTAGCACACCCCTTCCCTTAAAGAGGCCTTGCCCAATGACATAGCATTTCTTTGAAATCCATTTTTTTGGAAGGCACACAGGCCACACAAGTCTAGGAGGTCAAAGGGAAAGAAAAGGCAGAGGACTGATTGTTTGGGGACAGTGTGACTAAGGCCTAAAAGTCAGTTCCTCTGGTGCAATGGCTTGGAGGGTCATACCTGCAGTCACGGGTGGCACATTTAAGCGGGTGCCAGGAATCCAGGAGTGACGGAGAGGAAATAGTTGGGGGTACACCCTCTATGTTTTCATCTCCATCCTAGATCACATACCAAAAGGAAGGAGACTAAAAGGATGCTTTCATTCTCACTTCTCTTTCTATATGGGTAATGTAATCTTCAACATGCACTCCCCTGGAGTGTATTTTGAAGCACTGGGACTCCTTCAACCTTGAAACTTCGAAGAAAAAGTGGCTTATTTTCTTTTGCAGCCATATCAGACAGGCCCAGGGAAAATAGTTCCCCAAAATTAAAAAAGTGACTTTCAAGGAGGTCATCTCAGGTTCCCCTTATTTGGGGCCCCTTCAAGTTCCCTTCTCATTCCACTACCTTACACAAGTAAAAGGAAACTGAGGCTGATTTTTCTGACCACCCTGATAGGTATACAGAAGCTTTCCAAAATTTAATTCAGTTATTTGACCTCACATGGAGGGATGTTATGTTACTGCTAAGTCCAACCCTCACTACAGCTAAAACAGGCAGCTCTGCAAGTAGAAGAAAATTTTGGAGATGAGCAATATGTCTCCTACAGTAGGGGCCAGAAGGGAAAAGAGAAAATAGGGAAGGAAAAGAAATAGGGGGAACACCATTCCCAATAGGAAGAGAGGTATTACCTCCTAACAACCCTAATTGGTACTCCTTTCTATGGTGTTTTTTCCTTCTTTTGTGGTTTAAAATGGCTTCTTTCTCTTTTATAGTGTTCTCCTAACCAGGGAAAAGTTAATTTTCCAAACCTTAAAATGCTTGGCGTACAGTTGAGCTAGGGGAAAGGGAACCCAGAAGCCTGATACGCTGGCAAAAGGGTAAAAATTTCTTACCAGTTGTTTCATGTCCTTGGGAATATAATCTGTAACCACGTGGCAATACTTTGTTTTAGTCTCTGCCATTTTACAATGGTGGCCGTATTCTTGTGCTAAATCAGATAAGCCAGTCTGTCAATCCGGGTGGCGCCAGCTGATGCATCAAGGGCAGAGTTTACAAAATATCTTAAGCACTGATCATGAGAGCAATTTAGGGAGGGTCAAAATCTTGTAGCCTCCAGCTGCATGGCTCCTGGGACATGGTTTCTAATCCTGGGGCTACTCTCTTTCTCTGGTCCCCAGGCAAAAGGGAAGTATGTCTTGGGAAGCGGGTGGTATCATCTTTATTTTAAACTATAAACTGTAAACCAGGCTCCTCCCGAAGTTGGTTCAGCCTATGCCCAGGGATGGGCAAGGACTGCTTAGGGGCTGGACACAAAATGACATTGTTTGGGTCAGGTCTCTTTCACTGTCTCAGTCACAATTTTGCAATGATAGTTTCAAAAGCTGCCCATAACTCCACTGAAAATTTCTTGTACACTCACCATAAAGTCATACCCTAATGAAGTCTTGTTGGTTTCACCTGTGAGGTTACTTTTTGTAAAGTTTAAAAGCTGCAAATCTTAAGTGCTTGGCACGGCTAAAGTCAAATAATAAGGAACTTAAAAGGATTTTCTTAAAGAGTGCTCAGCTTAATTAAGAGTGAATATTCAAGTTATAGGTATATTTAAAAGGTCTTGATGTTTTTCTCTTCTTGGATCTTGTTTTCTGGAAAAAGGTTCTTCTCAGTTGACAGAATTATTTTTCTCCATTTTTTTTTCTCCTATTATT
>NW_012108563.1:639014-642615 GCF_000951045.1 Mandrillus leucophaeus | reverse complement strand
CCATGTTGGTCAGGCTGGTCTCAAACTCCGGACCTCAGGTGATCCACCTGCCTTGGCCTCCCAAAGTGTTGGGATTACAGGCATCAACCACCACACCTAGTCAAGGGATAGGCTTATTACAAAATAAGCCAATTGGCTTTGGGTTGCCTTGCAATGAAATGCATGGTAGAAGCACTACATTGTCTTCTCCCATAATACCTATATGGTCTTTTCATAAATTAAGCATTGAAATAAAAGCATAGCAAGGAGGTCTTAAGACACTAATCTGCCCTTTAGTAAAAGAGTTACAAAAGGTTTGTAGAAATTTCACCTCATAGTCAGGTTGGTTAGGATTAGATGGAATGATCTATAAGGTGTCATTTAAACAAATTAGGGTTAACATTAACAAACTAATACAAGGGTAAAATTTGGCTTTAAACAGGATTTTCATGTCATAATAAAGGCTAATAAACAGTTTTTGCCTTTTGAGTCATCATTTTGGCAAAACAATTTATGGCAATCTGGGAATTGTTCTTCCTAATGCCTGACCTTTTGGATGATTCAGAGGACCCCTGAAACATTCAGAAAAGAGGTAAACAGGATCATCTGACATGTTTAGTCACATGAGATTGCAAAAATGATGTCCAATCTTCTTTAAGTTTTATTTTCGTGAATAACACTAATATATGTTCCAAAATTGTATGGGATTTCTAAAATTCTAACGTCTAAGTATATGCTATCAATCATAATTAAGGATAAAGTTATTGTAAACCATGGAAATAAACAAATTTCTTTGTCAGTCATATTTTTAACTGTAACTATCCTGGAGATGTTGCCATTCACAGACAATTGTTGTCTTGCTTTGCTCCTTCTCAAAAGATAATTTATAATCAAACTATATTAAGGACTCTAACAGGTGTTCTCAAATTCAGGTTTTCAATAGCTTTGAAGATTATAACATTGGAATAGAGAAAGAATGTATGGGACTCCTAAAGAACTGACATGTTCATAAATATCAAGCAAAACAAAAGTTAAGTGAACTGCACTCAGAAAGTTTAAGCAACCTTTTTAACTTGTGCTTGGAATATTGCTGATCCTTGTTTTGTTTTTCAGAGTCAGGGAAACTTATTTTAAACTATTTATGGCCTTTAATAATTAAGTAAGGTATATTACTGTGAACAAAATCTGCAGCATATTCATTTTTCTCTGCCTGGTTCCTCTAAAATTTGGAGACTATCTGTGAGTACTCTCATGGCAACACAGTTGTTAGCATCAGTGCAATAAGAATCCATTTTTCTTTGCCAACAGAACACAATTGGAAAAACTGGTTATTTTATCAAGGCTTTGACTGAAAGGGTGTGTTTTCCTTTAAGAAATCAAGCTTGACATGTGGATCCAATGAAAGCCCCTTGGGGAGAATGGCCTTATACCTTGTCTACATTGTCCCCACACAGGCACAGGGCTCCTACCCTGTGGTCAGTAAAGAATGTCACTTTCTAACAGGTCTGGAAGCTCCGAGTTTATCTTGGGACCCCAAGAGGAAAGATCACCCAACTCACAGGTATCGGAGGATACAAAGTCATGGCTGGACTCGGCTTTAACAGTCTTATCTGAAATTCCTTGTGGAACAGCGTTTTATCAAAGCCAATCCGAACGGCCTATGTAAAAATAAACATTCTTTCTGCACTTTATGCAAATAATCAGGCCAAGTATAAGAGTAAGTTTATTCATAATTAGTTTTTGCCAAAAATGAGGACAAGAGAGAAAAATTTTGCTCCAAAGCTTATCATACATCTGTCATTAAATCCTAGTCTCATTAACTATTTTTAATCTTTTTAACTACATTTTAGACTAACCCTGCTTTTTCCTGTGAGTCAAGTAGTGATCTTCTGCAGCTTGGAGGAAAAAAAAAAAAAAAAAAAAAAGGATGAGTAACAAACAAATGTGAATCAATATGCTAGTCCTGGGCAATTATCTTGCAAATTCTGCCAGATAATGAAAGTGAGTAAGGTGCCCATAACACAGAGGTTTCTTTGTTTGGGAAAACAAAACCAAGGAATTTTATAGACCTTTGAAGGAGACTTCTACATCTTGGCAAGTAAAATTTTAGATGGAAATTACCTACCACACCACATATGTGGGAACTGCTGTCCTGCTATTTGCAATAGGGTTATACATAGTAGCACCTTCTAACTGAAATATTGAACAGAAAGTTTCTATCACTGTGATATTTTGCTTAATTATTATCCTTACAGCAGGGATAATAGTTACTAACAAAAAGGAAGCATGAAAGTTTTACTATCACTGAGTCTGCTAGGACTTTTTATTAGGTCTAGTGATGCACTTTTAAATGAAACATGCTGCTTTTGGATTAACACCTCTAGTATAGCAAAGGAAAATCTACAGGTACTTAAAGATCAAATCAAAATTATTGGCAGGCTCAGGGAAAAATGCCAGCTTCAGCCCCAGGTGGCTACAATCCCTCTTTAATGAATTCCAGTTTTCTTAATAAAGTTGGTTAGCCCCTTTATTAATCCCTCTCTTGCTTATATGTCTTGTATTAACATTTGGACTCTGTATACTCAATACTATAACTCAAACTGTCTCTTCTCGCCTAGAAGCAATCAAACTCCATATGGTGCTTCAAACTGAACCACACATGGACGTGCCATTCTTCTGAGGACCCTTAGATCAACCCCAGGAGGAACCCTAGCTGCTGTTCCCCATTCCACACTCCTTTTCAGCAGGAAATAGCCAGAAAGAATCATCACCCAAAACCCACTAACAGCAGTTAGTGTGGCATCTCCACATGGGGGAATGTTATGGGAGATATTAAGAAATTATTTTAGGCAAATAGAGAGGACAGTGGGGTCTTTGGGAATTTTTCATTTTTTAAAGCATCTCCAGAAAAGTTTCTTCTAAAGCCCCAGCTCTTAGACCCAGGCTGGCAACCTTTGATATTCAAAAGCCAGCCATTAGAACCTGGATCCACCCAAGAGGGCGATTTCTGCGGCCTTCTTGGCGCTTCCCCACATGTTCTGGCAACATGGCTGCTCCCACATATCCCCACGTGTGTAGTACATCCATAGGCCTTGCATTTGCATATTAAAAGGCTAGGGTGGGCTGGGTGCAGTGGCTCATGCCTGTAATTCCAACACTTTGGGAGGCCTAGGCAGGTGGATCGCCTGAGGTCAGGAGTTCAAGAGCAGCCTGGCCAACATGGCGAAACCCTGCCTCTACTAAAAAATACAAAAATTAGCCAGGCCTGGTGGTGGGCACCTGTAATCCCAGCTACTCAGGAGGCTAAGACTGGAGAATCACTTAAACCTGGAAGGCAGATATTGCAGTGAGTCGAGGTGGCACCACTGCACACCAGCCTGGGCAACAGAGAGAAACTCCATCTCAAAAAAAAAGAAAAAGAAAAAAAAGGCTAGGGTGGGAGGGCCAGCTTTTTTGCAGGCTACATGAAAGACATGGCTGGTCAAACCAATCCCCTGAGCCCTATTCAAATCAAACACCGCTTCCTCCAGCCTCTACATATATACCTGGCTGGTATCCTTGACAGGCAGGTACCTCCTCTCTTGGGTTTGGAGCCCTCCTCCCTCTTTCTTTACATGAGGAA
>NW_012108563.1:626184-638139 GCF_000951045.1 Mandrillus leucophaeus | reverse complement strand
ATCTCGGCTCACTGCAAGCTCTGCCTCCCGGGTTCACGCCATTCTCCTGCCTCAGCCTCCCGAGTAGCTGGGACTACAGGCACCCACCACTACGCTCAGCTAATTTTTTTTTATATTTTCAGTAGAGACAGGGTTTCACCATGTTGGCCAAGATGGTCTCGATCTCGTGATCTCGTGATCTGCCCGCCTCGGCCTCCCAAAGTGCTGGGATTACAGGCGTGAGCCACCACGCCCAGCCATGTAAGGTCTTATCTACCTTCCAAGGGTATCTATTCATCTTCAAGGCCACAGGGAAAATCTCAGAGGATTAGTAGAAGGCCACGAAT
Organism: Mandrillus leucophaeus; assembly: GCF_000951045.1. Lineage (NCBI taxonomy): Eukaryota > Metazoa > Chordata > Mammalia > Primates > Cercopithecidae > Mandrillus > Mandrillus leucophaeus. Next base: position 637,813 of record NW_012108563.1, on the reverse strand, counting down.
GGACTGACTTGTAAAAGGAGCACACTAAAAGCATCAGGCACCGTAGAGCAGCAAGGTAACTGTTGAGACAGGAATTGGCGTTTGTGTGTCTATTGAAATAGTGAAGCCAAGTTTGGGGGCCTGAGGGAAAGGGAAAAGTTCTGGATGTCTGAGTTAGGTGACTGGATGGAACTCAGTACAATTGATAAAGTTAGGATGTGGGACAGATTTAAAGTGAGGGGAATAATTTAAAGTGAAGGGATATCTAGTTAGATTAAGTTTAACTTTTAGTATGTTATGAGAAATGTAGCTTTACTTGCCATTAGATAGAAGTATCTCGAGAGCAAGATGAGAAACGGATGAAGACATTAACGGTGGAGGAGATTAGAGTTATCCTGAGTTACTGGTGGCCTATCCTTACGGGTTCGTAGCAACTTCAGTTCATGCCTCCTCAGAAGAAAGAATTCAACTGAGGGGCCTAAAGGAGAAAAAGCGACCTATGGAAATTTCAGAGCAGGGTGGAAGTTTATTTTTAAAGGCCTTAGAACAGGAAAGAAAGGAAGGTGCGCTTAGAAAAGACCCAATCAGGCATGTGAGAGTTACAGAGAAGTCAAATGCCTGGTTTAACCCTAATTTTAAGGTATTTCTAAGCTTGCCTCTTTCCTGTGATTCATCCCTTAGCGTGGTTTGCCTGCATGTGCTGAACCCTCCTGACCCTTTGAAAGTAAGAATGCTGGTGTGTTCAGGGAGCTACAGGCATGCCCCCCCTGAGGCTTTCTTCCTTTTTCTGGTGGAGTGTACCCTGAAGATTATACTCTGCCATCTTTGTATTTTAATATGCATTTCTAGAAAGTTGTTTTTCCCTGGGGCCTGCATTCCGTTAACATTTTGATGGTAACAGATGTGGACCATCGGGAAATGCCTCTCCCTGGCATTGTCTAATTATCACTTTTAGGGAGGCAATGCGATAATTGCCGAACCATCACCAGATATTTCTAGTAGGTTGAGGGAGAGCCCTCTTGTGTCCCATTCATGCCTAACTACCTGTAATAGAGAGATAACATAAGACATACCAATACATAAATTATGACTGCATAGATAAAATGTTAGTAGAGCTGGATGGTGACATTGAAAATAGCCTGTCACAAAGAGAGGAGGAGGAGGAGAGTGGAAAAATAACAAGAATGGAGAAGTGTTACGTGTTGTGAAGCCATCGCACAAAAGGGGGTCAAGTATAATAGGTTTCAGAAAGGGTTAGCTGAATTTGGCAATTGGATACATTATTATGTTCCATAAAGAGCTTTGATTTTAAAGCAAAGATGTGTCTAAATAAATGTAAATGTTAACCTTTCAGATTAATGTACTTTTCATGAAAATTTTCTTTGATAAACTTTCTATAGCATTAAATATTTATCTATAGGATTGCAAAATCTTCAGATAAAGATCAGAAGATAGTTGTTTTTTTTTTTAATCCCCTGGCTGTTATTTTCACAAACACAACTGAAAGCTATTTTGAAAATTAGTAAAAGAAAAATGGATGTAGAAGAAAATTACCATAGAAAACTCCATTTATAAGCTTTTGTTTTATAGATGAGAAAACCAATGGCTGGTAATATGAAGAAAATGAAAAAAAGCAAACAACTGTTCTTAAGTTGCCTTATTAGCTCTTATTAACTAATACATTTAACATACTGTGAAACAGACTAAAATTTAATACTAAAATGTAAGAAATCTATGTTTTAATTATACTCACTGACACATATAGATTTGCCTCAATTCTGTAATAAAAATTGGACTTAATCATGACAATTTGTTTATATTTACCAAGATGCCTGCCTTCAAATAGGTAACTGAAATTACTCTTTTTATGTTTTAATGTTATGATGACATAGCCTCACAGTTGCACAGTAATACATATTAGAGGTTGTAGCTATTTTTCCGAATCTTTGTTTTTCCCAACTAAATTATATAAAAAACTAAAATAAAAAAGGAAAAAAAAATCAGTATTCCTGACTTGTAATAAATCTGGGTTCTACTTTTTTATCACTTTCTACATGGAGTGATTTTTCCTTAGTGGAAACAAGAAATAAAAAAAAAAAAAAAAAAGAATAGATAGTCTTTCCCTGGAGTAGTCAAAAAGTGCAATTCACTAGTGGCCACTGTAAATTGCTTTAGTACAATAACGGATGTTGATTCATTGGCTGAGGACTCACAAAGACTGAGGACTCACAGCAGTAAAATGCCAGGAAATGTAGGGTGATATGATGTAAAGGGAATAAGTTCAGTAGTAAAATGGAATGAGAAAAAGTACTAACATAATATTCTGTGGTGTAAAACTTCAGACCTGATGCGATATTTAAAAAGTAGTATGCTACAAAAACATGCACTGTAGATGCATCCAAAATCAGCAGACCAAAACTGTAAGAGGATTACAGGTATGGGAATTAAGAACGGAGAAAGAAGCTGAACAAGACTGACAGGCAAAGGATAATGAGAGGTGAAAAAGTCAAGGTGCAGTGAAGAGGGAAAGCAACAGCTAACAGGACAGAAGGGAGAAAAGTGATTGTAGATTAATCAAACAGTAGCAGCTGTATGATGACAGGGAAAACTGACAGTAACTCATATAAAAGACAAGAGGGGAGGAACCATCAATAGAAGACACTGGTTGGTCTAGGAGGAGAGGAAATGTTGGATTTATTTAGAACAAACTTACTTTTCCTCTAGCAGTAGAGCAGAAAACATTACCACATATTCCTTAAGGGTTTGCTGCATTTATACAATAAACTTGGTATCAACTAAAATGCACACTTAGGAAATCTACTTACGAGCATATTTTGCTTTTTGGTGCATGTGCAAGATTTTAATGTGAGTATTACTAACCTCTACTTAGGAAGTCATGAGTTTCAAAGTGGTGTAATAGGGGATTTGAAATTTGTAAGCATGTAAAAATGATTAAGTACAATAAAGAAGGTACACTTAATCAGGTACATTTTCCTCAAATCAAATAGTTTCTACAGAGGTACCCAATTATATCTGAACCCAGAAAGTCAATTCAATTTGATTTGTCTGCTTCTGGTTCGGACTCGGGGTGAGGGGAGGCTGCTGTTCATATTTTCAGACCTTAAATAATTCTGATTCATTTGATGGAGTTGACTACTTTCTCCTTGTGAAAATTCTTTTTTCACTGCTTGTATGACACTGTTTGTTTTGCTGTTGTTGTTCTTGTTTTTCTTTAGTCCTTTCCATTGCTTTAGTACAATTTTACTTTCATCTTCTCTCTCTCTCTAAATATACACATAATAGGTATACTGTGTATATATATGTATGTGTGTGTGTATGTGCATTTTTAAAGCAATAACCTATTATCTTTCTATTTACTCCTTCAAGCCCATCCACTTTCAGAAATGCAACACTTAAGGCAAATAGCTCCAAAATCTTTGCTCTAAACTTATTCTAGATTTTCCCAGACTGGTGGAAAATTTTACTTTCCTAATTTGCAGTCTTGTTGACTACAATAGAGGTAATTCTGAATTTATTTTTTTACTTTAAAATGATTCCACTTTCTATGTTTACTCCCTCTGTATTTTTTGTTGTTGTTGTTTTGTTTTTGTTGTCGTTGTTACTGTTAATGACACCAGTGTTACCTCAGCTGTCCAGACTTGAAACCTTGGAAAACTTTACTCTTTACCTCACACTTCACAAGCAATTGGTTACAAACCCTTTCAATAATCCCCAGTACTGTTCCATATGATTCAGTAATGCATTCACTCCACAAAATTCAAAATTTGACACTAACAAAATATCAAAATTAGATATATATATACATGCTATTTATTTACTATTTTCCAGGCACTATTGCAACAGCTGAGATACGGCAACGAATCTACCAACCATATCTTTTCCCTCATGAATTTTCTAGTTATGGGAGATAAAGAATAACATGTAGTGGCTGAAGCAGTATATACTTCTCTTTTAACACAATCTGAACATAAAACACATTTCCTTCATCTTAAAAAAAGAGACACTCATTTCAAAACTTTGTTTATAGAAGTCCCACTTAAAAACAAGTTTTACCTAGAGCTGCAGTCCATTAAAGTTTCTGAATGTACTAATTGACATCATTTTAATATTATTCAATCAATCGTCAAATATTTCTGAGCACTTCGAGTGCATACTTTACGAAAAGCCTTGTATGGCAGGGATGAGGGGATGGTACAAATTTGGAGGTTGATTTTATACTACAATGTCTAAAATGAGATTTTTACAGCCCCCTTTAACAATGATTTTGTGTGACACAGTACTTATAGTCAAGTGCGCTTTTTAAACTGTCACTTATTGTATTTTATTTTACTTTCTCTTCAGTAAAAGTAAAAAAATAATAATGAAAGAAAAGCAAAGCAGTCTTGCAACCTCAATACTCAGGGAGACACTTTGAGTCCTAAATGAGTCATGTTTTTTAGATTAAACAATCTATAACTCCTCTATTCCTTCTGTGTGAGCAGCATTTTTAAAACTCTACATTGGTCTTCCTAACTCCAACTTTCAACTTGCAAGTCTTTCCACTCATAAGTTTTGTGTATGTTGTAAAGGGATACAGAATTCTAATAGCGTTCTGCCCTTCTTTTCTCTGTGTAAATAAACCTGGAATTTATGCATTAACAGGGTCATGGCTAGCTGGAAATTATAACCTAAGTTATTAATGAATTCGGTATGAGAGGAAAATGATCCATAATTGAAATGGCTTTCTCTGTGGGAGTAATGTTGCCTCCTGCATTGATCAGGCATCCTGCACTCAAGAGCCAAAACTTGTCCTGGAGTGAAAGACAAACAAAACATCTTTTTTTTTTTTTTTTTTCATAATCAGAAATTACCTCTGTAGATCTTAGACTTCTTCAGTGAAAGTACTTTTGAATTATTAGTAAGTTATGGTAATTAGCATTATTCATCACTGCAAACATTTATTGCTTTGTAGTCAGAACACTTAAATTCTGTATTGCAGCTATTTTGAAATATACAATATATTATTATCTGTAGTCACGCTACTGTGCAATAGAACACTATAAGTTATTCTTCCTATCTAATTGTATCTTTGTACCTATTGACCAGTATCTCCCCATTCTTCTCTCTCCCAACCCTCGTAGGCTCTGGTAACCACTATACAATTGCTACTGAGTTGAGTTCCTTATATATTATTGACATTAACTCCTTGTCAGATATATAGCTTGCAAATATTTTCTGTCATTTATTTACAATAGTGATGGGAGACATAAACAACTGTTGGTAGTATTTTGTATAATAGTAGAAAATACCAAAGAAATTATGCAAATTCAGTACCTTTGACCAACAGAGCAGTATTTAAAAGATTTGAATCAAAAAGCCCTGAGGAGGGTCCCTCTCACTCCCACTCTCTAAACATTCCATATGGTCTTAAGCATGGCTGTTTCCCACTTACATGTTAACCTTTTGGACTCTGAAGCCATATCCTTTTGAAATACTTTTGAATTTTTTTTTTAAACTGTAATCCACTTCAAGTTGATTTTTGTATATGCGAAAGACAGGGGTCCAGTTTCATTCTTTTACACGTAGATAGCCAATTTTGGAGTATCCACTTCAAAAGCACCACTTTTGAAGAGATTGTTCTTTTCCCAATGTGTGTTCTTGGTATATTTGTTAAAAATCTGTAGCCAATAGATGCATGAATTTATTTCTGAGTTCTTCATTGAGACTTAAATATAAAACTCAAAACTATGAAAGTATCCAAAGAAAACCTAAGGGAAATACTTCATGACATTGTACTGAGCAAGAATTTTTTGCATATGACTGTAAAAGCACAGGCAATAAAATAAAAAAATAGAAAAATGTGATCATATCAAACTACAAAGCTTCTACATAGCAAAAGAAACAACAGAGTGAAGACATTGTGCAGAATGACAGAAAATATTTGCAAGCTACGTATCTGACAAGGAGTTAATATTAATACCTGAGGAATTCAACTCAGTAGCAATTGTATAGTGGTTACCAGAGCCTAGGAGGGCTGGGGGGACAAGAATGGGGAGATATTGGTCAATAGGTACAAAGACATAATTAGATAGGAAGAGTAACTTACGGTGTTCTATTGGACAGTAGGGTGACTATAGATAATAATATATTGTATATTTCAAAATAGTTACAAGAGAATTTAAATGTTCTTACTACAAAGAAATAATGTTTGCAGTGATGAATAATGCTAGTTACCCTAATTTAATCATTATACAATGTACACATGTATAGAAACATCACAATGTAAATATGTACAATTGTTATGTGTCAATTTTAAAAAATGATAATAAAATAATGTAAAACTCTCTTGCAAAGTTTTTTCTTCCACTTGTGTTCAGAATATTAAGCTATCTCTTTTTTGTGTTGAAAAGAACATCTTCTCATTTCACTCTTCCTCTAGGCCTAAAAGCTTACTCAAGTTCACTTATTATAAAATAGCCATCCCTTAAAGTTGAAAGTAAAATAAACAGCTACGAGCAAAGAAATAGACAGTAAAGACAGCTAATTAATGTTTATGATTAGGATCTAAGTCTTCCTGAAATGTTTAATGGATATCCAATATACGCTACTTAAGAAAGTAGACTACTTCTATTTAAAATAGTAAAACAAAATGAATTATCAGCAATTTAAGACACAATTAAGAAAATATATTTATATTTTTATGTTTATATAAACATAACTTTTAGTATTTGGAAAGAACATTAATGGTTATTTAGGCCAATTTTTTTTCAGTAACAAAGAAATCAGGGCCCATAATGGGAAAACAAATTGTTCAGCGTTACAAGCTAAGGGGTAGCAGAGCTAATAGTATAAGTCATGTTTTCTTCTCAAAGATTAATAAGTTTTTAGTGAATACTTATTATGTTTCAGGCAATAGGCAACATAATCAAATGCACACAAAAACGCCAGCCTAATGATTCCTTTCCTTCTGTTGAAATAGTTGTTCTGTACTAAATACTGAAACAAACTCTGTTTCATTACTCCCTTTATATTTCTTACTGTTCCTAGTCTCATTTTTTAGGTTGAAATTGTTTTATTATTGGCCTTCCTTCCAAATATTTTATATAATAATGCCCATTTCCAAAAAGAAATTGATCCATGGATACACTTAGATTAACATAACAATAGAATGACTGCATTTGCCTCATAAAAGTCAGAATTTTTAAAAAGTATGATTTTACACAAAAAAAGATTAAGCATATTGTGCCTCCTTAGTTTGTCAAAACTGTATTTTGTTATGAATGCACAATAGGTAAGATCACTAATTGTTAATAGCTTAAGTCTGTAAAGAGTGTGTTGAATAGAAGTACAACTCGTTTAAGCCTCTTACTGTAAATCTGCATAGATTTTTATTTTTAAAATATATAGAAAGAACATCCTTCTGTCCAAAGTGTTTTATATGTTTAAAGTTAAATACAGAAAAAAATTGTAGCTTACTTTTTAAGTAAAATTACTAAAACGTATAACCAATTAACTTTTATTAATGTTACATTTCTCAATAAATCTAGATATTACCAACAAGATGAACTGACATTGTGACAGCATTCTCAAAAGGATCAAAAAGAGGAGTTTTTCACTAGACCATCTAGAGAATAAAATCATGAAGTCCTTCCCTACAGCATCATCCTCCTCTGGTTAATTTAGTTGGCTTGTAGCAAAAGACTTGAAGGCTGACCTAATCTCTAATATTACTCTGTGAAATGTTCTGTATTTTGTGTCTTCTATTTACTTTTGTGGAGTCAATATTTTTCTACTCAACTGCAAACCTAGTTTTGTATTCCCTTGCTACTTTTCTTAGCAGAGCAAACACTATATTATATTTTTAAAACTGTAATAGCTGACTGCTGCCCTACAGCCCCTAACCACCTCAATTCCCCTGGGTTTTCAAAGGAAAAGATTGGAAATGCACATAACTGCAACTTTCACAAATTCATTGAACCTGAAAAGCTAAGAAAACCTCGTTAAATGTTGGAGCAGCACACAAGACAAGCTCTAAAGCAGTTCAGGAATAAAACACAAAATTAATGACCTTTCTGAATGAAGAAAAGGATTCGAAGTTGAAAAACTGAAAAGGTACCCAAAATAAAGTGAGAGGAGGATAATAAATGTATTTTATGAATTAAAATGTAGTTTTAATCTTTCTAGTTTCAAAATACATACATATACACACAAGTGAGAATGCTTAGTTTTCTCTTTTGTAAATGACTCTTAGCTATGGAGGGTGATAGACTAGGTTTTACTTTTTCTTAATGTTTTTATCATGATTTCAAAAATAATATTTTTTCCAAAGAATTTATTACTTTGTCATGCCTTTTAAAAATTTCATGGATAGATGGGATTTTAGAAACTGCTTGAATGAGAAAGTAAAACGGCTTAGTGATTTTTTTCAAAGAAGAAATATTTCAAACTTAGAAGACTGGGAAATGAAGTGTGAGGTGACTCCTGAATGAAGAATATACATTTGAAGTTGGTTGACGGGCAAAAATATACTTTATTTAAAATTCTAATTATGGTATATACAGTTACTAGGTTTCAACATTTTATCTGATATTCAGCATCTTAACTCCTAACCCTAAACTCACTGAAGAGAGGATTAATCCTTGATTTCTCTTTCTGTATTCTGTACCATTTAGCATGGTGCTTTATTAAGTGTTACTATGGGGAGTAGATGGAGGAAAGAAAAAAAGATAGGAAAGAAGGGAGGGAGGAAGAAAATCATGTTGATCAGAGAATCATATGAAAGTACAGTGAAAGAGAAGGTTAGAACCGACAAATGAATCAGGAAAGGAACTATAGAAATGTTTGTGATGGTCAGGAGAACAATTTCAAGCAAGTATCTTATTTCTAAAGTGGCATATTTCCAGTATCTTTTATTGAGACACAGGAAACACAGATTCTGTTGCTTCACAAACCTATTTATCAAACAAGAGCAATTGACGATATATCAAACCCCTTAAAAGCCTTGCTAAACTATGAGCCAGACTGAATTCTAGGTGGCAGTTTACATGTTAAACACTGCATATGTTGGCCAGGATATTCAAATTCCAAGTGATGAATGAAAATTGTTAGCTTTTCCTTCATTTGTATTGGGAATTACAATTAGTAACAAAAAATAAGTTATCCTGCGATTTTATAATATACATTTAAGGAATGTTGAAATAACAAGGATAACACTGTGTTTATAATTAAAAATAAGCCAGACTCATTTTTAAATTCTTAAAAGTATTAGCTACACAAGGAAAAGCAGCTTAAAATGTTGTTTTCACTTTGAAAATTATGTGTGTATGCATGTGTACGTTTCTGTGTGTGCTGTCTTTTCCAAGGACCTTACATATGTTGTTTCCAACATTTTGCAGAATTAGAATCAGATATTTGTAATGTAGGGGAGAAAAGAAATTTTAAAATTGGACAATCATATATTAACACAACAGCAATGTAGCTATATTTCCTTTATAAAAGTCAAGACTTTATAAGAGTCACGCTATGTACATGATATTTATTATTTTAATGATTTAAGCATGGATTGTGCTGTGTTGATTGTTATACATGTATTAAGCAGATGTTCAGCTAAGTTAAACTTTTTTGAGCCTTCCACTTCATAGATGTGTATTTTTAAACATTTATAATTAAAAGTTACTTGTGTCTGTTTTGTCTAAAGTTTTCTCTCTTTATTGTTTTTAACATTATATAAGACTACAGACTCTACCTTATTGTTTTATTTATAATTACTAAGGGTTTAAAACCAATAATCTTTTATTCATACTAGCTTTTTCAGTAAATCTATATACGTGTATATTATGACATAACGCTGGGAAGCCTTGTCAAAAGATACAGAAGAGTGGTTTATCACTACATCATCCATCTACAGCATAACATCTTGAGTCCTTCACTGCAAAAAATGATCAATACAAACCAAGCAATTCTCAAATGCCAAAGGTTAAGGATTATAGAGCCATTAATTGAAAAGATCATCCGTTCTCCATGGAATTACCTGTGCTCCTTTGTCAAAGATCCATTGACAATATTTCCATGTGTCTATTTCTGAGCTCCTCATTCTGTTCCATGAAGAATGTTGTCTACTCTTTTTTTTTTTTTTTTTTTTTTTTTTTTTTTTTTTTTTTTTTGAGAGGGAGTCGTGCCCTGTCGCCCAGGCTGAAGTGCAGTGGCGCGATCTCGGCTCACTGCAAGCTCGGCCTCGCGGGTTCACGCCATTCTCCTGCCTCAGCCTCCCCAGAAGTTGGGACTACAGGCGTCCGCCACCACGCCCGGCTAATTTTTTTTGTATTTTTAGTAGAGACGGGGTTTCACCGTGTTTGCCAGGATGGTCTCGATCTCTTGACCTCGTGATCCGCCCGTCTCGGCCTCCCAAAGTGCTGGGATTACAAGCGTGAGCCATCACGCCTGGCCTGTTGTCTATACTTTAATCAATGCCATACTGTCATTACTACTGGCACATTATAGTAAGTCTTGCAAAATTAGTCAGCTTGAAAGGAATTTTAACCAGTAAAGATAAATTTAAAACATGACCTCATATGTATTTTTTTTTTTACTAAATGGAAAAAAATATGAAAGAAAAAAGCCCATGCTTTGAAATTTAGGCTACCCATTAGTTAAATTTAGTGGCTGAAACATTGTTATTGTACCTTAATAACCCATGAACATTTTTCTTTTGAGAAATTCACTTGCCTATTAATTCTCCTAATCTTTTTCTTGCGAATGTTTTAGGAGCTTTTATTTGGCTTGATTTTTAAATGTCTTATTGGTGTATCTTTTTTTATGAGAAGGAAAAGCAGTATATATGTAAAACAAAGCAACTTGATGTGTGTGTGTGTGTGTGTGTGTAGATTTGCATTTACTCCTAAAAGAAACTTGTCTTTGAGTTTGCATGTGTAAGGCAGTGGAGACGCACAGAGACATATATATGTATTTCCCCAGATCAAACAAAGTGGAGATGCGAAAGAGGAAATACGCGATTAAAGGAATCAGTTGTCACTGTTTCAAGGCAATCTCAGTGATTCAATAGAAATGTGATGAAGAAAAGTGTCTCGTAAATCTTGAACTACCTATCTTCTTGAACAAAATTACAGGCTGCACAACAAGGCAAAGAAAAGCATTAATGGGTGATTTGGGTGCTTATAATTGTGAGGACTTTATGTTTTATGTAGACAGATGGTTTATTATAAGAGATTGTATGCGAAAGAAGAGATAAATGAAGAAAGTATATATTTTTAAAAAATCAAAAAAATCATCCATGGATGTGTTAACAACAGTGAAAAGTCAGAGTTAAAGGCTTTTGCCCAATGGCTAGATCACTAATCAGACTCTCCCCTACTCAATCTCACACAGTTATACTTTATACATCTCATGGCATGGTGAAAAAAAATGTTCAAAAGTCTCAAAACAGATATGAAAGTCTCAGAACATATTTGCTATTCTCATTATTAGAATATGCATGATTAAATTGGAAAATACAATATGTCAAATGACTAGCTTACTGAAAACCTGTGACCAGTTTGTTTGTTTGTTTATTTCTTTTTTCTTTCTTTCCTTTTTTTTTTTTTTTTTTGAGATGGGGTCTCGCTCTGTTGCCCAGGCTGGAGTGCAGTGGCGC
>NW_012108563.1:613354-626134 GCF_000951045.1 Mandrillus leucophaeus | reverse complement strand
CCACATCCGGCTAATTTTTTTTTTTTTTTTTTTTTTATATTTTCAGTAGAGACAATGTTTCAGCATGTTGGCCAGGCTGGTCTCGATCTCCTGACCTTGTGATCCGCCCACCATGGCCTCCCAAAGTTCTGGGATTACAGGCATGAGCCACTGTGCCTGGCCCAGTGAGCAGTTTTTTATAAAACTGCCTAATGTCAGATCAAATATTAGAGATAAAATATATATAACATTACTCAGCCCTCTTCATTGTCCATAAGTTATGTGTGAAATATTTCCTTATTTTGAAAAAGTTAGTAGCTAACTATTACTAACAATATTCTGCTAGCGGTCCACAGTCTTCATTTTCATTACAGTAATACCAACATAACTTCATAATCAAGTGGAACTACATAAAAATTTTATATATTTTATATTTTCATTAAAAATAAAATATATATTCACACAAAATCATTTGCTGAAGAAAAACCATTATATTTGATTCATGAGGAAAGTTTTTCAATCATGTTTAAGTACTTTTAATTTTAATATTTTAATAGACATAATATATATCATTTTTTAATAAACTAGGTAAACCTAACTTTTTGTGACTAGCTATGTTAATTCACTTTTTGGGATAACAGAATTGAATGAACCAAGTCACACAGAAGTGCCTGTCTCTGATACGAATAGAAAGCACAAAGAGTTTTACAAACTTTCATAACTCCTTCAACACATGAGAAGATAAAGATATAAATAAAACGTACTACAGACATTAAGTCCTAGGATATCATGTAGGGTAGTACACTGTTATGGTAGGTAAAGGGTGTCTACCTCCTGACACTTCTAGGAAATATTACATGACCTTGGGAAAGGCATTTCACTCTTAAATCCTCAAGTCCTTTCTCTGTGAAATAAAAACTCCATAATAACTACATAAAACTACCCTAGATAATTTTCTCTATTAGAATCTCCTAAAAATCTTTCAACCAGCTAGGCGCAGTGGCTCACGCCTGTAATCCCAGCACTTTGGGAGGCCAAGGTGAGTGGATCGCCTCAGGTCAGGGATTCGAGACCATCCTGGCCAACCTAGTGAAACCTCGTCTCTAATACAGAAAGTTAGCTGGGCATGGTGGTGGGCACCTGTAATCTCAGCTACTAGGGAGGCTGAGGCAGGAGAATCGCTTGAACCTGGGAGGTGGAGGTTGCAGTGAGCCGAGATCTAGCCATTGTACTCCAGCCTGGGCAACAAGAGCAAAACTCCATCTCAGAAAAAAAAAAAAAAGAAAAAAGAAAAGAAAAGAAAAAAAATCTTCCAACCATTAGGAGTGCAAACTTATGGCAAAAACATGTATTTATGTGTTTCATTCTGAGATAAAATAAGCATTAAAAATATAGAGTTCTTTTTCAAGGAGCACATTGAGGAGCAGACATTTTATAGATGAAGTCAGTTAATGTTAATTTTATCCTCTGAAAATAAGTCAAATATCAGTGTCCCATTACTGAATGGTGACCTCCAATGTCCTGTATTTATAATGGTAAAGACATTCTGGGCACCCTTTAGGTGCAGGTGACTTTTACTGATAGAAACAAAGTAACAATTCTATTTACAAAGTTATGAACAAAGCCAAGTTTATTCCTCCCTTTCTTTTACTTCATTGGATTTTATGGAACTTTAATTCACAAAAGATAATCAAACCCCCAGGGAATTAGAAGCATTCACTTTCCTATTAATTCTCCTAATATCTTTGTGCTCTGATTGTTTTAGTAGCTTTTATTTGGTCTCATTTTTAAACGTCTTATTTGTATAGCCTTATTTTACCAAGGAGAAAGAAAAGCAACAGCTAGATATAACAAAACCATCTGTAATTAGTTTGATCTGTGATAGTTAAAACTATTTACTAAATAATTAGATAAAATTTAAATATTATTATGAATTTACCATGAGCATCACTAGCTCAGAATATATATTAATTTTCTTCTGTAATTTTTAAAATAAAGTTTTGAAGATTTTAAGAATGCAGCAACAATGATACAATTCATTATATTTGTACTCAACTGGTTTTGGTCCCAGAAAAATATGTAAATAAATACATTTTATTTTTTAATTAATTTATTTTTCAAGACAAGGTCTCACTCCCTGATTTGATCATTATACATTGTATGTATGTATTAATATATCACATATAACTCATAAACTGGTACAAATAAAAATGAAATAAATGCAATGTAGTACCTTGGACTGGTAACTAGAGCACAAAAAAAACATTAATGGAAATACTGGTGGAAGTTGAGTAGTCTTGTATTTTTTCAATGGTGATATACTAACATTGGTTTCTTAGTTTTGACAAACGTACTACTGTAACATAATGTAATAATTTTAGGGTTATCTGAAACTGGAAGAAGCTGGAGTCATGCTGTTATGTCACTGTAACCTCAATGTTCTGGGCTCCAGTGATCCACTCAGCTTAGCCTCCATAGCTGGGACTATAGGCGCATGCCACCACACTCCACTAATTTTTTAATTGATTTTTTTTTTTTTCCCCCCGTAGAGACTGAGTCTCGTTGTATTGCCCAGACTGATCTCAAACTGCTGGCCTCAAGTGATTCTCCAAGCTCAGCCTCCCAAAACATTGGGATTACAGACGTGAGTCATCTCCTCTCATCAATAAATAATTAAATCTGTTAGCAATATTACTTTAAGTAGCTCTTAAAATTATATTTTTTCTATTTTAGTAAGATTTTTCAGTCTGTTATACAATTTAAGCAAACACAGCAAACACCCTCTCTGTTTTTCATGCTTGCCCATCCAAAATCCATGGGATATTTTTGTCCTCCGTGAATATTAGTTTGTTCTGAAAAGACAGATTGTAACCTAACTGATAAACAACAGGGTTATATATGAATCTTATAAGGTTGCACTAAATAACAAATCCTTCTGAATAGCTAAAATGCCTCAGGTTTTAAGTAAGGCAACATTGGGAATTGTATTTGAGTTGTCAGGATTTATGGGTAGTTGCATACCCATGGATTTCAAAAGAGCTTAAATTGCATCTTGTGAGTAGTCAGGCTGCACAGAAAATTTTATTAACTATTTACAAGAGACACATATGGCTTTATTAATGTTTTCAAACTGCGTATCTTTTAACGAGATTTTCTTTAAAAACATAAACCTCTGTTTTAATTCTGAAGAAATGATAATACAGAAGCTAAAGTCACATAAGTATATACAAAATACATTTTAGAATAGACAATCTTATATTTTAGCATTTTATATTGCCAAAAATGATAACAACTTTCTCTTTGTTATAAGAATAAAAATAAAAAAGATATTAAAATAGAACTTAATAATTAACTTGGCATAGAGTATTGTACCTAAGTCTGTGTTCTTTATTTAAAAATAGAATGATTCAGACTGGGCGCGGTGGTTCATGCCTGTAATCCCAGCACTTTGGGAGGCCGAGGAGGGCAGATCACCTGATGTTAGGAGTTCAAGACCAGCCTGGCCAACATGGTGAAACCCCATTTCTACTAAAATTACATGGTGGCAGGTGCCTGTAATCCCAGCTACTTAGGAGGCTGAGGCAGGAGAATTGCTTGAACCCGAGAGGCGGAGGCTGCAGTGAGCCGAGATGGTGCCACTGCACTCCAGCCTGGGGTACAAGAGTGAGACTTCCTCTAAAATAAATATATAATATAATATAATATAATATAATATAATATAATGATTCAATCTCTATGGTAAGCCAAAAATAAAAGAACAAGTGATATGTGTTTACAAAACCAGGGAAACCATTTTTCAGTTTTTGCTGTTTCCAATGACACTTTATGTATTTTTCATGACAACTGTAGATTATTTGGACGCTCAACTCAGAATCTTTGCACTCGTTTGTCTTGCTACAGCCTTCTAACCCTAGAGAGCTGAGGGATTATATATCCCTGACTTCATTCATTCAGGCTCTGGTCAAATGAAACCAGATATACTTCTTGATATCATTTATACTACAATACTTCCCACCATATCACAATCTATTGCTTTGCCCTGCTTTATGTTTCTAATAAACTTTTTATTTTGAATTAATTACATAATGACTGAAAAGGTAGTACTGCAAGTTGCAACATGCCCCTCTTCCAGTTTCAGTTCTCCTTAATTTCATTACAATGTACTATACAGTAGTGCATTTGTCAAAACTAAGAAACCAGTGTTGATGTATTGCAGTTGACAAAATCCAAGACTACTCAAATTTCATCAGTTTTTCTATGATTTTTGTGCTTTTGTTACCAATCCAGGGTACTACATTGCATTTGTTACATTTTTAGTTTTAGTTATACTAAAATGTGGGGTACATGTGATATCTTGATGCATGTGTACAATGTGTAATGACTGAATCACAATAATTGGGATATCCATCATCTGAAGTATCTATCATTTCTTTGTGTTAGGAACATTACAGTTCTGCTCTTTAAGTTGTTTTGAAATATACAATAAATTATTGTGAACTATAGTTGTTCCACTATGCTGCTGAATGGTAGGTCTTATTCCTTCTATCTAGCTGTATATCTGTACCCATCAACCATTTCTCCTTTATCCCTCCCTCCCCACTATCCTTCCCAGATTCTGTTAACCATCATTCTATTCTCTACTTCCATGAGATCAAGATTTTTTTTTACTCACACATGAGTGAAAACATGCAATATTTTCCTTTGTCTACCCAGCTTATTTCACTCAAAATAGTGTTCTTCAGTTCTATCCATCTTGTTGCCCATAACAGAATTTCATTCTTTTTGAGGGCTGAATGATATTCCATTTTGTATATATACCACATTTTCTTTATTTATTCATCTGTTGATGAACATTTACTTAGATTCCATACCTTGGCTAGTGTGAATAGTGCTGCAGTGAACATGGGAGTGCAGATTTAATGCACTGATTTCATTGCCAGTGGAATCACTGGATCATATGGTAATTCTATTTTTAATTTTTTGAGGGACCTCTATATCATTCTCCATAGTGGCAATACTGTTAGATTTCTATCAATAGTGTATAAATGCCTCTCTTTCTTCATATCTTGTCAGCATCTGTTATTGCCTGTCTTTGGGATACAAGCCATTTTAACTGGGGTAAAACAATAGCTCATTACAATTGAAGAGGCATTTCTCAAAAGAAGATACACAAATGGCCAATAGGTATGGAAGAAATACTCAACATCATTAATCATCAAAGAAATGTAAATCAAATCTACTAAAAGCTACATTGTATTAAGTTGTCATGTTTCTTTAGTCTCTTCTTGTCTATGAAAGGATTTCAGTGTTTCCTTATTTTTCATAATCTTGGCAGTTTCAGGGATACCTGGTTAAGTATTTTGTTTCTTGGATTTATTTAAGGTATTCCTCATAATTAGAGTGTAGATATTATTGTTATTATTATTTTGAAAAAAAATATGTAAAATGACCATCTTGTCATATCATATAAAGCTTATGTGATATCCACATCACAACACTGATGATAAACCTGGTCACTTGGTTAAGGTGGTGTTCAATAGGTTTCTCTACTGTTTTTTTCTTTTACATACTCTATTATTTGGAAGCGAGTTCCATACACAAGGATGAGCTGGGGATTAAATATGCTTCTCCTCCTAAAGGTATGCATATCTTCATAGATTATGTGAAATTATTCTCCAGCAGATTTGCATCTTCTCCATTTATTTAAGCAATCATTAGCTTATATCAGTGTGGATTTTGTATAATTTTTCAACTTCTTGTTAAAATATAATACTGTACTTATTTTATTTCTCAAATCTTTCAGCTTTGGCATTGGAAGCTCTTTCATTTCCCTTATGTGCCTGTGACATGCCTAAAGCCCCATTTTTTTTAAATTTTTTTTTTTGTTTTAATATTATGCTTCCTTAATTTGAGGTGCTGAAAGATATTCTATAATCATCTAGAAATGCCCTTGTCTCAACTTCATAATCAGTCATTTCTCCAAGGAATATTGGAGTTTCTTTTATTGAACAATGGTATTAGAAACCATAATCTTGGCACTGTGTGAATTTATAGGACATTTCAGCTGAGAGCTGGGCAATATATTCTGTATATGAACACATGTATGCACAGATATCTATCAATGTTTCTGTACATACACATCTGTGTGTATGTTCAACTAAGAATGATTTCATACTGATGTCTCTAGCTATAATCTACTTCTGTGTGGTTCTATCTAGCTTTCCCTTTTGAGTTACTGTTTTTGGTTATCCCTTTCCAAATATGGAAAACATGACTTCCACCATCCAGCATCCATTTACTTATTCATTCCCAGGATACATAAAAAACAATTTTAGAATGTTTAGTATGCACCCCTTGAGAAGCAAATTTACCAACTAAAATGTAGTGCTTGTGCAGAGTTTCTTTTTTCTTAGCTTTAATTTCTTCTTTAGTCAAAACACTATTTTCCCACTTAGATCAACTCCTATTTTTCTCCCACCTCTAACATTTTTAATAGAGTAAGATTCATTTCTCACAGTCTGTATTCCGTTTTTGGGTCTCCTAGGCTTTATATTTTACATTTCAGAAAAGTCATTATAATATGTATTTTATACACATACACAGACACAGGCGCGCTCGCACACACACACACACGCACACACTATATACCTTTACCTTTGAGGAAGAAAATTATCTTGATTTCTATCTGTCTTTCTCTACCCCTTTCTTCTTATCTCTCCCCCTCTCTTTCTTCATCTGTTTTTCTATTTATATATGTTTTTTGTATCTATGCATTATGTTTTTTCCATTCATGTAATCAATCCAACATGTTTTTAAGGATTCTATTTTTCAGGTTTGCTGCATCCTTCTAGGAATACAACAGTGAACAAAATTCAAGAGTCGAATTCAAGAAAGAGGACATACACTTTTAGCAAATAAGCAGGTAAATAGAAGATATTCAAAAGGTGGCAAGGATTACTGAGAAAAAGTAAAAGCAAGGTAAGAGAAGAGGGAATTTGGGGGTGGTTGAAATGATAATTTAAATAGTCAGTGAAGAATTTCTAAAATATTTTTATTTTTGGTGGAAAAAATCAATTTGGGGAGTGGTGTAAGACATGAGGAAATCTAGGCAAAAGTAACAGTATTTTCAGTTGATTTTAAATGAAGAAATGTTTTTGTTTGAAGACCATCAGAAAAGAAAGCGTGGTTGAACCAGAGTGACAGGATGAGTGGTCAGAGTTGAGATCAGAAACTGAACTCTAGTGAGATTATGTTAGTTCCCACAGGCTATTTTATGCACTTCTATTATGAATTAGATGGTTGCTGTTGGAAGGTTTAGAGTTACTATTTTACTTATATTTAAAAAGAACACTTTAACTACAATATGGAAAATAGAATTAGGTGGGTAGACGGTAAGGGAGAAAAGAGACAAAAGTTAGAGCAGTCCTATAGTCATCCAGCTGAGAGACAGTAGTGGGTTGTATAAGTGAATTAGTGGTAGAAAGAAGAAGTGATCAGATTCTCGATAAAATTTGACATTAGATCCAATCAGATATATTAATGGAATAATGAGACAGAGGAATCAAAGACGCTTTGTAAGCTTTGGGTCTGAACAAAGGTAATAATTACCTTGCATTTATTGAGAAGGGCGAAGATTTCAGAAGAGAGAGAGATGAGTCTTTAGAAGAGTAAAAATGTATGTTAGAAGTTTTTATTTAGGACATTTTCAGATTGTGATATTTAATAAATATCAACTGAAGGTGTCATTTAGGTAGTTGGTGATGATGAGTTAAAGTCCACCCAACTGGTTCTTTCTGAAGACATAATGTCAAGATTCATTAAAATATAGAAAAAATTTAAAGCATACATTCTCAATAGTGTTACAGCCCTCAAAGATGTAAAAATTGGTTCTTAACGAGTGGAAAAATGTTTGATATTACAATGATCTGTGATTCTTCATAGTGCAAACCTATCTGACAAACCCTTATTTCTTAGTATTTAATTTCTCTCACTAGTGAGAATGTAAGCTTAAGTTTTCTCTTGAGGAAAATAATCTTTAAAAAGACTTTAGGAACACTAATCTAAATTTAGAACACTGGATGTGATTATCTAAAACATGAGTTTAAAGAATAGAAAACTCTGATATCTTGGGACTCATAAATCATAGAAGTTGGAAAAATAAGAAAGAACCAATACATGAAATGGAGTAAGATTGGCCAGGGAGGTAGGGAGATAATAGAATACTGTCTTATATTTCAGGTGAAATGTTTTTCAAGAAAAAAGAAATAATGTTATATGTCAAGTGCTGTAGAATTTAAGTTGGAAAAAACATTATAGACAATCTTTTTGACTGTTTTATAAGAAAGGGAAGGGGGGAAGGCATGCTAAATGAAGGATATTGCTTTCAGCAAATAATGAGATATTACTGTGTGTTTGTATGCTAATGGCAATTATCTAGTAGAGAAGACAATCTCCTATGGACAGCATGAAAACACTATCTGGATCAATATCTTGAAGTAAATTAAGTAACTGTGGGTTCTACTGAGTTAGAAGATTTAGCATTAGCCATAAACACAATCACAATCTCCTTAATTGCAGGAGAAAGAACAATACAACCAGAGGAAGATATATTGGTATGTGGCAGTGAAAGCACTCAGAACACTTTTTCATTGCTTATATGTTCTTCACAAGATAGAAACAAATTTATGCAGTGACAGTGAAGAGCACTGAGTGTGTTGGAGTTTTAAAGAGAAAGGACAGGCATGAAATAACCTGTGAGGAAAACAGGAAAATAAACTAGGAAAACATGGTCTGATACCAGGGAGTTTGGGGAGCCATTTTGATATCAAAAATGATTAACCTACAGGGAGCTTAATTGATATGTTTTATGTTTTCCTCTAGCTACATACAGTCACTTAAGTGGACGTTCAGAGTATATAGAATATTGTATTTTTGTAATTATAATATTTTCATAGAAAGAGGAAAGTGAGTTTAGGGTATTTGCAGGAAATTGACTATAGTAAGGACAATGGAATCTAAGATACATAGAAAGGAATTTTTAAAACCTTAAGAGATCAGAATTGAGCAAAGCTGAGAAGGTCAATGGATAGCATATACTAGAGGAACTGAAGTCAATTGTGATGTTGACATAGAAAAATAGAAGGTGATGCTTAGAGATTAGGATATTTGTAATTTAGGTTATGAAAAGGTGCCAACTAGTGATGATTTCAAAGTCTAGGATGTTACCATGTATATCAGGAGCTGAAGTAAGACGAAAAACAGATTTAGAGTAGGAAGTATGTTCCAGGTACTAAGTAGCATCGGTATTGAAAAATCATGGACAGCATACGGTTATTAAAACACCAAGAACTATGACAAGAGTAGTGATATTTATAGTAAAATCTTAAAAGAGAGGCCGTGCACAGTGACTCACACCTGTAATCCCAGCACTTTGGGAGGCCGAGGTGGGTGGATCACTTGAGGTCAGGAGTTGAGACCAACCTGGCCAACGAGGTGAAACCCACTCTCTACTAAAAATAAAAAAATCAGCCAGGTATGGTGGTGGGCACCTGTAATCCTAGCTACTGGGGAGGATGAGGGAGGGGAATCACTTGAACCCAGGAGGTAGAATTTGCAGTGAGTCAAGATCGCACCACTGCACTTCACCCTGGGCAATGGAGTGAGACTCTGTCCCAAAAAAATGTAAATAAAAATGAAATGAAATAAAAGATAAGGAGAATTTGAGTAAAAGTCTAAAGATTACTGGAGAAATGAGTACTCTTGAAAGACATCAAATGAAATAACAGCACTAAACTTAATACTAGGGACCTTTAGGGAGAAGAGCCTAAAAACGATAAAGTGGCCTTTTTTATTCTCAGCTGAGTTTCTTGCATCTAGCATAGTTCCTAAATTTTAGTAAGAACTCTTCAACCATTTGCTAAATGAAAGAAACTGAATGCATAAATAAATATGTTAAAAAAAAAAGACCTGGTAGTACTTTTAAGGATTTCCATTTCTAAAATTTCAACATATATAAATATGAATATAATTCAATATGCCCTACAGTTTGGGTTGGTTATAAGGAAAATGATGCTTAACGATTTGATTTGTATCATAGCTGGCTTCACCTCACCCTAGTCCAATTATTACTTTAATTAAGTTCTATGCCATTATCTCTACTATAATAGGTCTTGGTCTCAGCAGAAAGTCATTTTTATTGCTGTATCTGTTTTTAGATTGCTCTAAAGCTATGATGGGTGGATTTTAAAGTGATTGAACATCAGTCTTAGAGGAAGAATTCCTAATATCTCTTACTGGCCTTAGATGCCTGATTATTCTATATTTTACTAAATCAGAATCTTACTGATGGCCTACCACATCTCTCCCCAGTGCACATTCATAATTTCATAGTTTACCTCAAAATGGTCTAAATTTAAGTCCCCACAGTCTGCACACTTTTACTTTTAACTAACATTGATCTATATATATTAATTTTTTTAAAAATTTTGTAACCATATCTTTGCTTCTTCATCTCCAGATTCAAAGCTTAGCTTGCATTTCTATCTCTATATAAAACTCAGACTTCATTCCCATTTCAGTCTACCTTGCCTGTTTGTATGTGCCTTATGACTGCTTCGATACCGATCATGACAAGTGCAATGATCTCTTTAGGGGATATTTGTGTGGGACACAGAAAGAAAATGCAGAACGTGTTTCAATGCACAGATAAATTTACAATCCTTTAATACACAACATATCAACAGTAGGTGGTGGTATATATAAGTGGCACAAAAAATCAATCTAGGTTTCAAAATTCATCAGGATATGTCAGGATGAGAAACATACTCATGCTTTTCCCCACCATATAAGGTAGTAAAGGAAGATCTCCAAGACATAGAAATTTCAAACTGTAAAAGAAGAAAGTATCTAATTTAATCAACTGGTTTACTAGGCAAAGAATTGAAGGCTAGAGTAGCAAAATAGCATTTTTACAGGAAAAAACTCTTGCCCCACTCATGATGATTCCTTCATTGCAGAGGGATGCATATCAGCATTTCAATCATTTCTCTCCTGAGAGTTTAGAAAAATTAAACTGGGCATGATGATTTCAGACCCTTTGTCTCTCTCCTCATTCTGAAACTGCTTCTGAACTGGGAGCAGATTTTCTGTTCTGTGTGTAATTTTTACAATGTCTTTTAATTGTTAAATTGAAAAATCCCATTTAGAATATTTAAAAAATATTTTTGTCGGAGTTGTAACTTTTTGCTAACCACTTTCTTAAATTTTCTTTTACTTAAAGGTTTCTCCTTTTCTTCTCTTTTTTTGTATAAATTATGCAGATTAATATGGGGTTTATATTCTCTTTGTTTTCCCTCAGATATCCATGTTTCCTAAAAAGTCACTATATTGCAGTGGTTAAGAATTGTTTCAACATCCACGAACTGTGAGAAACTGAGCCATTACTAATTTTTGTTTGTTTCATTCTTACATCTGTAAAGTGAGCCTAACAAATGTAAAAGTAGCATAGTACAATTTATTGGTCATCACTCTGTTTTAAAGAGGTAATGGCTCCCACTGTAGCCTCTGGAACACTAGCAAATGAACCTTCTGAGGATCTTTCTGATATTTTTCCTGCCCTAAGGATACAGATATATTTTTTACACTATCCTGGGGAATTAAACCATATGAATAACCTCACTGGCATATTAAAAACTACTGTGCAGAAACATTCTTAGAGTTAATAATGTGTAAGAGATATTTTTTAAAATTCCTTTATTCATTAATAAGGATAGTATTCATACTAATACTGCAGCAATGTTTCTTTATTTTCCCCCAATCTGTTGACTCATTTGCCACATACATAACAGCTGGGAGGCTTTAATCTAAGACAATATGCTAAATTGCATTTGCTGGCATACAGTACTCTAGTACTCTAGAAAATGATGTGACCCCATGATACATATGTAGCTTTTGGAATGAGTAAAGAAGAGCTTTGACCTGACCACAGTGTGTTCTCACCATTCATTAACCATTCCACATAGAAACACTAATGCTCAGGCATTGTGTTTCCCTCTGAGGAACCAAAAGGAAATAAAAAGATGACTTTTCTTTGTTAATAATGTTGCTATGGAGAGAACTACATGGGTGTGTAGAAAACAAAAATTTTATATCAAAACTGATAAATCATACTTTATATTCTTTTGGTCCTTTTTGATCATTAACCAGAGTTATGAATCTTATTTTGAACACAATTAAATAAGTTTTATTATTCTTTATAACAATGAAGAATAAAATACATTTAACAGATACCTTATTTTCTTTCTTTAAGGATAATCTGCAGGATATATTTTAGAAATGTATGTATATAAAAATGACTTTCCAGCTATGACTTTAAATACTGAGAAATGACATCAATATAGATATAATTATATTTAGTACTCAAAATACAATTTAGAGATTAAATTCTTTCTAGCATTTGCTTTCCGAAAATAAAATTCTTAATATCTACCCAAAATAATGAGAGCCATCTAATAATGATGCCAAGCTATGTGCTGTAATCGATCAGCAGCTTGGCATTAATGGTGTTTGAAGGAAATATATCAAACTAATGAACAGCTAAGAGACATGAGAATTACTTAGTGCTTCAGTTGTATACTTTCAATGGCCTTCTGAAATACTTCAAAGACTAAGAGGATTAATGTTTATAGTAAGTTCTTGAAATACATTTCTTGACTATTTTTCACATATAAATATATAAATAAAATTGAGCATAGTAATTATAGTATATACTTTTAAATCTATTACAATCTATCAAGTTTCTGT
>NW_012108563.1:610794-612179 GCF_000951045.1 Mandrillus leucophaeus | reverse complement strand
ATGCAAATTAAATGAGATAGGCAGATATCACCTCAAATTTGTTAGGATAGCTATTATTTTTAAAAAGAAAGAAGGAGGAAGGGAAGGGGAGGAGAGGGGAGTGGAGGGGAGGGGAGCAGAGGAGAGGGGAGGGGAGGGAAGGGAAGGGAGAAAGAAAAAGTAAAGTATTGCTGAGGATGTGGAGGAAAGAGAACCTTACACATTACTGCAGAAAATATAAATTAGTACAGCCACTATGGAGAACAGTATAGAGGTTCCACAAAAAAATTAAAAATAGAACTACCACCTGATCCAACAGTCTCACTACTGGGTATATATTTAAAGGAAATGAAATAACTATGTTGAAGAGATATCTCCAACCCCGTGTTCATTGCAGTACTATTCACAACAGCCAAGACATGGAAGCAACCTAAATGTTCCTCAACAGATAAATAAAGAAAATATGGTATGCATATATAATGGATTATTCAGCCTTTGAAAACAGAAATCTTGTTATTTGTGACAACATGGATGAACCTGGATGACATTATGCTAAGTAAATAAGCCAGATACAGAAAAACAAATATAAAACGGTACCACTTATGTGAAAATCTAAAATTGATTCATAGATGTAAAGAATAGAATGGTTATAAGGGACTGCAGTGAGGGGGAAGAGCAAGTTATCAGTCAAAGGATACTAAGTTTCAGCTATGCCAGATGAGCAAGTCCTAGAGGAGATACACCATAAAGCAAAGATTGAACCTGAAGTTCATAATACTGTACTCTGTACATAAAATATTGCTAAGAGGTATATCATATGTTGTGTTTTTATCACACATGTATGATGTAAATAAATAAGTGTATAAATACCCAGGGCAAGAGAAGACTTTTGGAAGTGATGGATAGGGTTATGGCATAGATGGTGGCAATAGTTTCAAAAGTATATACTTATCTCCAAACTCATCCTATTGTATATATTAAACATGTATAGTTATTTACATGTTAATCGTAGCTCAATCCGGTATTTTTTTTTTAAAGAACTTAAACAGCCCTAGCTGTAGCTGCTATTAGTATTTCAGTCTTTTCAGTGAGAAAACTGAGATACAGCAAAATAAGTTAACTTTGCCAAAACACAGTCTGTCACTAAATGGTGAAAGTCAAGATTGTTCCTATGTAGTCTAGCCCCATGCTGAAGCTTTACATAATTATTATGGACTCTCTCATTAAGAGTACCTTAGTGAAAGGTGACAACGTGCTAGCAGCCCTCACTCTCAGCGCCTCCTTGGCCTCGGCGTCCACTCTGGAGGCGCTTGAGGAGCCCTTCAACCCGCCTTGGCACCGTGGGAGCCCCTCTCTGGGCAGGCTGAGGCCGGAGCCGCCTCTCTCTGCTTGCAGGGCGGTGTGGA
>NW_012108563.1:603762-610426 GCF_000951045.1 Mandrillus leucophaeus | reverse complement strand
AACTGGCGGGCCGCTCCGCCCGCGGCCCCGGTGCGGGATCTACTGGGTGAAGTCGGCTAGACTCCTGAGTCTGGTGGGAACTTGGAGATCTTTTATGTCTGGCTGAGTGACTGTAGATACACCAATCAGTACTCTGTATCTAGCTAACCTAGTGCCCACTTGGAGACCTTTTATGTCTAGCTAGAGGATTGTAAATGCACCAATCAGCACCCTGTCAAAACAGTCCAATCAACTAACTCTCTGTAAAGTGGACTAATCAGCTCTCTGTAAGGTCTGCAGCTTCACTCCTGACAGCCAGACCACGAACCCACTGGGAAGAACGACCAACTCCAGACACGCTCCCTTTAAGAGCTTTAATGCTCACTACTGACAGGCAGACCAGGAACCCACCAGAAGGAAGAAGCTCCAGACACATCTGAACTTCTGAAGGAACAAAGTCCAGACATACCATCTTTAAGAGCTGTAACACTCACCGCGAGGATCCGCGACTTCATTCTTGAAGTCAGCGAGACCAAGAACCCACCAATTCCGGACACATTAGGAGAAGAAACCCATTCTGAGTTATCATTTGAAAACCTGAAAGGTAACATGCATTGCCATTCCTATAATCTACTTTGTTATTTCTACTTTTAAATCATGGGGCTGGAGTTGCACTGTCCAAGAAAACTTTCTACAACAATGGAAATGTTATATAATCTGCACTCTTCAATATGGTGGTTACCAACCCCAGTTAAAATGTAACTAGGGCAATTGAGAAACTCAATTTATAATTTTATTACATTTTATTTAATGTAAGCATAGATTTAAATAGCCTCAAGTTGCCAGAAGCTACCAAATTGGAGAATGGGCTAGGATTTCTGGTCAGTATAGATACACCCAAGAGGCTCTTTGACGCATTAAATGTATGCCTGAGCCAATTTACCTTGAAATTCATGCTCCTAATCCTAGTGATAAATTTGATTCTTGTTCCAGAAATTCCATCTTGATTGCAGCTCTGACCTTTTCTTAATTCCCTTACCTGCCATCCTGAGAATATTAGGAATAGTATTGAAGAAGCTGAATATCCTGAACAGCTGTTAGGAACTGAAGACAGGGGTGGGTCAAATGAAGTGAAAGTTTAGATAAGCTCACCTAAAATTTGAGGTCTCAGGAATGTAAATGCCAGCTTCTAGCAGTGTAAATTTACAGATGGTCCCCAAGCAACGTTTTCTTTCCTTCTGTCTCCTCATTGGTGCTTTCATCTACTTTCGTTTTCAGTGCCCGTGGATGCTGCTATGAACCAGGTTCTCTACAGAGCTCAATTTAGTCTGATAAACTGTATCTTCTTTTCCTTTTACAGGAGTTAATGTATGCCTTTTTTGAAATGTCCTAATACAGCTATTATTAAGGAAAGAGAAACTAAAAGAGGAAAAAAATGCTTTCTTTTATATCACATTTTTCTGTTTTTATTTTCACTTAGATAAAGCCAAATTTACTTATATTCTAATCATTACTTTTTGAATACATACAATCTGAAGAAACCTATATTTCATGGGAAAATCAGCCTCATGGTATAGAAGATCTTAATGCAGAGAGGCATTTAAGAATAATTGGTAATACATACACACACACACACACACACACACACACACACACACACAGCAACTGAAAATGATACCAGTGATAATAGCAGTGGATGACAAGGAAGGAAAAAGGTAAAACAAGCATTATCACGTTTACCACCTCAGTAATCCCAACCTTCTACCCCCGGTTTAAGGTCAGAAGCCAGCCTACTCCCTGTTTAAAACATCTGCTTAGCAGTAAAGGGGCTGGATTTTTTGGTGACAAATACCTGTTAGGAGAGAGGCAAACAAGAGAATGTGATACAATGAAGTAGAGAGAGGCATTGCAACAATTATATGCTTGATGGTTCTAACTCAGATTTCAACACAATCTCTCCTTATACCAGAAAATTTATGCCATCTGGAATCTCTGCCTCTTAAATGAAGAAGGTCAGCAGAGTACTGATTTCCAAATGCATATGTGTTTCCCCATCTGCATAACACTGCATGTTTATTATAAGTAAATGTGTAAAGAGAACATTAAAGCTATGAAAGAACAACAGACAAAATGATCAAATCTGTCCACAGCTCAGAATTACAAATAAAGAAGTATGCTCAATTTAAAAATAAAAAAGACAAGGCTTGGACTAGAAATCTGAGTCTGTGATGTTTCTTTTTCTCTACTTGCTTTCAACTGCTTAAGCTCAGAAATGTGCTCTGTCATCATTCCTGTACTAAACACAACACTTTTGGGGAGAAAGTGTACCCTATAATTTTTTTAAGAAAGAATTTCCCTATCAGTAAGACTTGGGTGCCTTGTGGTGACATTTGACAGCATTGGATTTGAATTTGTACATTCTGTCTAAATACAAGGAAGTTTTCAGCTGATATAATTGCACTACATTATACAATCAAAATACCTTCGAGGGGGAAGGTTTCTGTTTACTGTTATAGTGCTATGTGAGCAAACAAACACTCTCAGTTATTTTGTTTTCTATAAAATAACATCTATATTGTTATATATAAATATATAAATATGTAAATACTTATATGTAATTTATATCAATAGATATTACATCACAGAAAATAATGTGAGAACCGTATATGATTCTCTTTCATAAATCTTTTGTTTGCTCACATAGGTAGATAGATGTGTATACATACATACATATATATATACACACACACCCCCCAGTTTCTTGATGCACAGCTCCTAAAATCCTTGGACTTTCCTATGATACGTGTGCTAGGAACAGCTTTTGTTCTAATATTTGATCTTTGATTCAAGTACCTAATACAGAGCTTCTAAATCCCTTAGAATTTCCTGGGTGATAAGAGTGGCTTTGTTTTAATGAGACAATTCTTGGTGGGCTGCTGGATGGGGACTGGTCACCAGAAAGACCAAGACATGATTTAAAAAACCTTGGCGCTTTCACTTCTATCCCCTGTTCTCCATGAAGGGGAGAAGGGCTGAACATTGAGGTGATAATTGATCATATCTATGTGATAAAGCCTCCATAACTTTCCATCTGGCTGTTCCTGAGTTGTACCCTGTTATAGTAAACTGGCAACTAAGCGAGTAAACTGTTTTTCTGAGGTCTCTGAGCTAGTCTTGAAAGAAATTGGATCCAAAGAGGGGATGGTAGAAATTACAGTTTATAACCGGCTGGTCATAAGCACAGGAGGCAGCCTGGACTTGCATTTGGCATCTAAAGTAGAGCCATCTTGTGGAACTGAAGCCTTAACCTGTGGGATCTGACACAGTTTTTAGGTACATAGTGTCAGGATTGAGTTTAACTAGGGGATACCCTGTGGATGTCTATTGAGAACTGGAGAATTGAATTTCTTGGTGGAAAAACCCCTCACACATTTGGTGTCAGAAGAAAATGGAAGTAGTAGTGAGTGTTGAGAGTAAAATACAGAGAAAGAAGAACAGTTGGTCTTTCCTTTTACTTTCTTAGTTTCAAAACTTTCCAAAAAGTAAAAAAATACAAAATGAAAAAAAGTGAAAATTAAAACCAGGAATAGAATTTACAGCAAGAACAAAAAGAAACATCAGGGAAAAAGAGAAAATTTCAGCATTTTAGAAGGCTAAAATATCCTGTTTCTGTACCTTAATATTCTCATCTTTTTCTTTATTTTTCATCCTTTTTTCTCACTTTTTTAAATTTTTAGAAATAGAAATTACATCCACAACAGAAAATTTCTGTGCTATTAAAATTATCGCCTAAGAGCAATACTAAGATTTTTTTCACATAAAATAATTAGAACTGTTTAATATTCAAATCAACATGTGCAGATTATGTATTTACTGTGTTTTAAAATTCTGTTCTAAAACTGGAATAGAAAAAAATTTTGGAAACATGAAGACGTGTGTAAAGTTTCCGAGCATCACTGCAAAACTACTTTAAACAAAACTACTTTGTTTAAAAAGTAAATAGGATGAGCATCTAATTGTAATTCTTTCCTCTAAAATGTCATGCTCTGCAAATTCTAGCTTCCCCGGCCACCCTATACTCTGAAATCTATCTTCTCTACTCAGTGAGATGCTGCACTGAAGCATGGATATTTGATGCAGGTGGAAAACTGATACAATAATAAAAATTTACCTGGTTATTCTTTTCTCAGCAGTCCTTAACCTGCATGCCTATTTCTTTTATTCTGAAAACACACACACATACACATGTATATATATATATTTCTACTTTTATAGTTATATTTGGCAAAAAATAACTACAGTACCAGTTCCTCCATCACATACTCCATCATTTCACATATTTTTTCTAGATGTGAAAAAATAGTAATTCAATATAAGCAAGCTAATTTCTGCAGATATTAATCAAACATTTAATTATTGTGACAAAAATGGAAACTTTTCTATAGTGCAGGATTAAAAATGATATAACACCTCTGATAATGTATTAAATAAGGCCTGATATGTTTGTGTATTCCTCACACATATCCATTTATAGACTTTTTCACTCTTTGTTTAAATTTATCACTTTAGTGCCTGTCTCTTCTACTATAATATTTGTCTTAGTCCATTTAGAATGCTCTAGCAAAATATCATAAACTGAGTGACATAAATTTATTTCTTACAGTTCTGGGAAGTCCAGGATCAAAGTGCGGGCAGATTTAGTGTCTGGTAAAGTCCTGGTTCATAGATGGCACCTTCTAGATGTGGCTTCACATGATAGAAGGGGCAAGGCAGCTCTCTGAGCCCCTTTAATGAGGGCACCGGTTCCATTCATGAGAATTCTGCAGTCATTACCTAATCACCTTTGAAAAGGCCCCACCTCATATTACCATCACCTTGGGGGTTAGAATTTTAACATATGAATTTGAGGAGATAAAGTCTTTTGGACAATAATAATAGTCATTATGTTTACTCTCATCTTCTGATATAGGGCTTTACAACGGTATCCTGTAAGAGAATAAATAACAGATAACTAATAGGGTAATTATAGTTATACTATTTTATAAAGAATAATTCATGGCAAGAACAAAACAAAACACGACCATAAGCAAAGTCAAAAGACAATTCGTAGTAAAATATATTCCCAGCATAAAACATAGGCTTTCAGATATTTAAAGGATAAAGACCAAAAACAGAGAAAATGGAAAAAAGATTGACAAAATAGTCACAGACAGATAAACACAAACGACTCTTTACAAATAAAAAGGCATTCAACTCTACATGTTAGGAGAAAAAATCAAACTAAAAGTATAATTTCTCTGAGTGGCAGAAATCTCAAGTGTGGCAACACGTCTCATACATCATTGATGAAAATGCAAAATGGCACAGCCCCCCTGGAGGGCAACATAGTGACATCTGGGGAAATCAACATATGCATCTGTTTTTTAGTACAGCAATCCCACTTCTAGAAATCTATCTTCATGACACACTTCCAAAATGGCATATGAGTTGTTTGTTCTGGCACTATTTGTAATAACAATGTTACACACAATCAAAATGGTCATCCATAAAGGACTGAATGAAAAAATATAATAAATAAACCCAACAATCTATAGTCACAAAAAAGAGTGCTAGGCTATTGTAAAACTATATGAGCAAGGGCTTTATCCAGTGATACGAAGCGATCCACAAAATGTATTTTTAAGTGAAAAAAGCAACACATAAAGCAGAACATATGCTGCCTGTTGATTTAAAAAGTGAAGAAAGCAAACACACTCATAAACCACAATTGTATCTGCAAAAAGCTAATGAAAAACCAGCAAAAACTACTAAAAATATTTAATACTTAAAGGACAGGGAGGCACAAGATGGAAAGAACAGGGGTGAAAGGAATTCATGTTAATATACATGTAATATAATTTTGATATTTGAGTTATGTAAATTTTTATATAATCAGAATGCAAAATAGTAAAACAAGCTTCAAATAAAATAAAACAAATATAGCTAATTACATGCCATTTTGGTGACATAACCTCACAGAAAAAAATAAAGAGTCTCATTGTTTATATATAGTCAAGCCACATATCTAATCTAAGGACAAAATATATGCAAAGAAATATTAACTTTATCCAGTTGTATTATTCTTACCTTGAAGATACTTCCATTATAATTTTCCATATTGTAGGATAAAGAATATAAGTATTCATGCTAATTTTGTGTAGGAAATAAGCTCTTCATGAGAGAATAAAAATCTTATATGTGAATTGAATACAGCACTGCAATTTCTTTTTATATTTTTATATTCTAATGTATGTTTTAGCATCAACCATTAAAAGGATTTAAGAACAATAGCAACTCAGTATCAGTAAAGACTTCTAGCACATTTTGCTTATTAAACAGTCATTGCTTTTTTTTTAAATTATACTTTATGTTCTAGGGTACATATGCACAACATGCAGGTTTGTTACATATGTATACATGTGCCATGTTGGTGTGCTGCACCCATAGGTATAGCTCCTAATACTATCCCTCCCTCCCTCCCCCCACCCCACAACAGGCCCCGGTGTGTGATGTTACCATTCCTGTGTCCAAGTGTTCTCATTGTTCAATTCCCATCTATGAGTGAGAACATGCAGTGTTTGGTTTTCTGTTCTTGGGATAGTTTGCTGAGAATGATGGTTTCCAGCTGCAACCATGTCCCTACAAA
>NW_012108563.1:575410-600427 GCF_000951045.1 Mandrillus leucophaeus | reverse complement strand
AGTGCAATCAAACTAGAACTCAGGACTAAGAAACTCAATCAAAACCGCTCAACTACATGGAAACTGAACAACCTGCTGCTGAATGACTAGTGGGTACATAACGAAATGAAGGCAGAAATAAAGATGTTATTTGAAACCAATGAGAACAAAGTCATTGCTTCTTTAGAAAAAATAGATCTTTTAGGTGTTGGACAGAAAATTTGTGAGATGTTTGGGGCATATTATTAAATATAAAGAATGGTAGTATTACGGACTGAGTGTTTGTATCCCCCATAAATTCACAGGGTGAATGCCTACACCTGAATGTGATGGTATTAGGATTCAGAGCCTTTGGTAGGTAATAGGTCATAAGTGTGGAGCACTCAAGAATGATTGGTAGTGGTTGAGGGTGGATGACAGGTCTATTGTACTATTTTATTTGTTTTGTATATGTTCAAGCTTTTCTGTAATAAAACGCTTGAAGAAAAAGACAAAATTGATGTACTATGTTAGTTCTTAAGATCATAGTTACCTTTGGGGAGGAAAGAGGGAGAAAGTGATTATCGAAGGCGTGTGTAAGGCTGGTTTTATTTCTTCATTACAAAAGTGTATTTGCTTTGTAATAATTCATTGAGAATTACATGAATGCTTTGTACAAGTATTTCTATTTTTTAATTAAATTTTTTGTGGTTACACAGTAGGTATACACTTATGAGGTACATGAGATATTTTAATACAGGCATACAAAATGTAATATCACATGAGGGCAAATGGGTATTCATTACCTCAAGCATTTATCATTTCTTTGTGTTATGAACATTCCAATTGTACTCCTTTGGTTATTTACAAGAAATCATTACTGACTGTAGTCAGTCTGTTGTGCTATCAAATACTAGATCTTATTATTTGTGTCTGAATTTTTGCACCCATTAACCATCACCATTCCCTATCACCACCTTGCCACTGCCCTTCCCAACGTCTGGCAAAACATCATTCTACTTTCTATCTCTGTGAGTTCAGCTGTTTTAATTTTTAGTTCCTACAAATGAGTGAGAACATGTGTAGTTTGTCTTTCTGTGCCTGGCTTATTTCACTTAATCTGTGTCCTCTAGTTTCATCCATGTTGTTGCAAATGACAAGATTTCATTCTTTTTTATGACTGAGTAGTACTCTATTATGTACATATACCACATTTTCTTTATCCATTTGTCTGTTGATGGACACTTAAGTTGATTGCAAATCTTGGCTATTGTTAGTAGTGCTGTAGTAAACGTGGGAGTGCAGATATCTCTTCAATATGGTAATTTACTTTCTTTTGTATATGTACTTTGTAGTCAGATTGTTAGATCATATGGTTGCTTTAATTTCAGTTTTTTAAGGCATCTCCATACTATTCTCCATTGTTGCTGTACTAATTACAATTCCCACCAACAGTGTATGAGAGTTCCGCCTTTCTCCACAACTTCACCAGCATTAATTATTTGTGTATGTATTTCTGTATGCATGTTATATATCAGCAAAAAAATTAAATACTAAAAATAATCACAAGAGAGATAATTTATCTCTTGGCCGCATGAGGATGCCGAAAGGAGAAGGCTATCTGCAAACAATAAAATAGACCATTACTAGAACTGAAAATACTACCACCATGATTTTGGACTTCCCAGTCTCCAGAATTGTAAAAAATAAATGCTCGTTTTTGAGGTCATACATTTTATGGTCATTTGTTATAGTAGCCTACACAGACTAAGACAGGAGGTTACAAACAGATTAGATTATTAAGTCCATTCAGAAGGTACAAGAACCAGTATGAAGATGCTCTCACTGTTCTACATTAAAACCATTTATGCTTCCAAAAGAATGATGACTACAGTGGATTGAAAACCCCAAGTACATAAAAGTGAAGTGTGTATGTGTGTGTGTGTGTGCAATCAGTCACATAGAAATAATACAACACTCTGTAGAGAATACTGGAATTTGCCAGGATATCAACTCATTATGGTGAAAATTGATAGTTAAATGAGAAAAATTAAGAATTTATTCTCTACTTTCTATATGGACTGCATTTTAGGCTTACCAAACCCTACTGAATGAAGTAGGGGGTGGCTAAAATAGAATAATTTCAACTAATAAATGTGAAAAGATTGAAGAAATTAAAAAGCCACAATTTGTCTAAAGTACTGATTTAGACAGTCATGTGAATTACAATACTTGTTTCTCCAAAGGTGAAACCCAACTTTACAAACTATTAGCAAGCAGTAATTTAAAATCAGGTTGTCTCATTGTATAGGAGTAAGGTAAGACAGTAAAGATAGAAAGTAAGAGTTTAATTGCTTTCCATTCAAAGGGGTTTAATATTTTTTGAATCTAAAATTAAATTCCTTTGCTTGTGAAAAGAAGTTCTAGCTCAGCTAGAAGACTGCTATGAAACATTAAACACTGTCAATTCTTACTGTGATATGACATTAATACTGCATAACATCAATATTTTATATTAAGAATGTTAATTATCCCTGAGTTTCTAGAATGCCTAACAGTGCTAAAGTACTAGCACACTAATTTTATTTTTAATTCATTTTCTTTTTTTTATTGGCTGTTCTCCCTGGATTAAATTCTTCTCCCTGCAGTGAGAAATGAGCTAAATCAGCTCTCACTGTCAACTGGAACAGCCTTGGAGCTGAGTTAATTCATCACCTACTGACAAAAGGTTAAAAATATTGAATATCAATATCCAGAATGTTTTCCAGCTCACAGCAATTGTTTGGCAGTGCTGATGTCTAAGCTCTGAGAATAAAGTGCAAGGTTTTGGCATTCTCTGTGTCCATAAAGTTACTTTCTTAATGTGCTTTATGTATGAATACAGTAGAAGTTTTTAACCTTTGTTTTTCTTTCAATATAGTTGACACCAGAGATACAGAAATTTGATAACAAAGATAATATGATATTGAAATGTATACCTCTACTTTCATAATTAAAGCAAACTTTCACAACTGACTTGTTGAATTACCAGCTGGATCTATAATGCATAGACTCATGCTTATTCATGCTTATCTAATTACACATTCAGACTCTAGCTATCTACAAAGACTAAACAATAGCACTGTTATTTTTTGAATGAGTTTTATTCAATATGTGCAAATGGAGATAGGAGAAGTAATACAGATGGCCATTGAGTTTCAACGATTTGACTGATAATTTTTTTACTCTATAATTGTTCAAAATCATTGCAACACTGATGTAAGTATTCAATAAAGTTACATAAAATATTCACAGCATTTTATTTTAAAATAGGCTTTACGTTAGATGATTAGAGGTTAGTATTCTGAGCATATTTAAAGTAGGTTAGACTAAGCTATAAAGTTCGGTTGATTCAGTGTATTAAATGCATTCTTTACTTAATGATATCTTTTTACCTTACTGTAGGTTTATCACAACGTAGCCCCATCATAAGTTGAGTGGCATCTCTATGTGAAATTCTCCTTTTGAACTCAGAGGGTTAGTATTCTCACAGTTGAGCATAGGATGTATTTATGTGTATGTTGAGCTCATGTATACACACTGATGCATTATAGAGCATAAGTGTCATAAAAAGTTGTTAGAGAAATATGGTAGCTTGGAAGAGAGAATATTTTAACCAGGGTTTGTGTTCACAGAAGTCTGCCAGGAGTGTGGGATTAACTTAGGCCTTCTCTGTCTTCCCCAAGAATATACACCTTGCATTCATTGGAAGGGATGTATTGGTGGAACAGACCATAGGTGAGGAGAACAAGAGGAAGAAATACATCATTCTGTTGATGTATGATGGGTTTTAGTTCTAGTGTCCTATCATGGCAAATTCACAATAGGAAACACAGGCAATACAGACTTGCAAACAAAATCAATCTAATTGGAGTTGGGAGCTAGGGTGAGGAAGGAGTGAGATATGATTTCAGGATTTTAATAATTGGTAGTATATAAATGATGATACTTGGAACTGGGATGTAAGGAGAGAGAAAAACACATATATGAGAATATATGTACATACAAATATATGAGAATATATGTACATACAAACACACACAGATATATACACATACAAGCCATTGTCATCTGTAAAGGACTATGTCTTTTTGGGCTTAATGTTGAGTTAACAGTCCCTATAGAGCATTTGAATGGTGATTTATAAAGTTTTGAGGTTAACTTTAGATAATTTGTGTTAGAGGATTAGGCTGGAAGCATCAACATGAAAAAAAATGATTAGAGATTATTTTGCTTATTTAAAGTTGGAATCTTAATAAAAATGGGAATGAATTTTAATCCTTATTTTATGAGTAATTGTTCTGAAGACTATTGAAATTTAGATAGAAAATATTTTACTTATTTATCTTATTCTTCTTGTTGTATACAAAGATCAACCACTCTTGCTTTATTATGTGTTTGGACGAGCTACTGTTGACTTTGTGACCAGAAGACTTCTGATATAAGGGGTTCTTATAACCTCATTTTTACATTTTTACATTTTTACATTTTTTACATTTTTTCATGCTCTATAAGTGACTGCCAAAATTAAACTAAGCTCTTATTTTATTGTGTGTTTGTCAGTGTCTCATTATTATATGATTTTATAGAATGAATTTTTTAAAGCTAGTCTAACTAGTGTACAACAATTCAAAATTTTTATTTGTAACGAGTGGGGGAGTGGATGAAAATTAGAGTATTGTATAACATGAATGAGTCCAGCAGCTTTCTCTTTGTTCGCATTTGTCATGTAGATCTTTATGCATCTTTCTACTTTGAAACTATTCTTACAACACAGAATGTAGCTATGACTTTTCTGGGAGTGCATTACTAGAACCATTTTTTCAGTCTTTACACCAGTTATTTTTTTCTTCCTTCATCCTGATTTACTTTTTCACATTGCACTCTCCACTGAACAAAAAATGCATGTTTGACTTAATTTTCTTTTATTTTTTTCTCCACTAGCTTGTAAAAGAGTTTCATAAAGCAAGTTATTTATTTGTTTTGTTTTGTACTGTATCTCTAGCTGCCTAGCACAGTGGCTATGTTAAATAAGTTAAAATTTAATTACACATACATTCTATTTAATTCACTTGCTAATTGGCAAGTTGAGTCAACATTTTTCTGATAATTCAAATATCTGTATTTCTACAATCTTATTTTGTTATTTCAACTTTACTTTCTAGTCCTAGGCACCTTTCTTTCTTTTTTTTTTTTTTTTTTTTTCTTTTTTTTTGCTTTGAGCACTTCTGTTGGAATGATTGAATTTCCTTTACTCTCCTATTTCTCTTTCTATATTATATTTATCTGCCCTTTTCAGATGTATCTTTTGATTGTATCTTTAAAATTTTGACAGACATGCTTGACTTTGTGTTTATCATTGCTTATCTCAGACAATACATGATAAGATTCTGAACGTATCTTTCTCATTTTATATTTTCTAAGGACAACCACCAGTCCTTAGTGGTTACTAGACAGAACAGAGAACATTTCTGTCATCACAGATACTTCTATTGCATAATACTAATTTAGACAATAGGTTTCAAGTATTTAGATATTACTGTGGTAATGATATACTAAATCGTAGCTAATCAACTTGAAGTATGCTAATCACATTTCTAGCATTTTAATACCAACTTGTTTTCACACTTCAGCTTAACGTTATTGTATTTTTATGTTTGTATTTAAATATATATTTATTTACCTATTTATTTCTTGATTCACACTTTTAATCATGTCATTTAATTCAAGTTCATTCATTAATCCTTTAGTAGTCATTTTAACAGGAATAATGTAATAATAAGCTCCTTTTTGGGGTGACAGAGATGGAGCAGTGTTTTCTGATGCTGAAAACTGAAAAATACTAGCTCTATATTTTAATTCTTTTTGATTTCAAAAAACTTTTATGATTTTGTTTACTTTCTTATAATTTTACTTATGCTTTCAAGAAAATGTTTGTAAAATTTTCTCCATGTTCGTATGCATGTGTTTGTGATTTGTGAAGCAGTTTTCTTTACTCCTCTGTCCTTGAAGTGCATGTACAAAGAGTCTCGAAAGTATGGTCATTCCATATGCCGATTCATGTTGGGAATTTTAGTCAATTAAATTAAAACTTTGAAGAGCATCTTAAATAAATTGGCCAAATTAAGAAATTAGTGACCCAGAAAGAATTTTATATCTCAGATGACAGGACATAAGCATTACTGGAAAAGAGGATTTGTAGATGTATTACATGTATTACATGTTTTTCTGGATACTTGTTTAGCATCCCAAAAGACTATGTGGTGATCAGTATATTTTTCTGAGGAAATCATTCCATTTCCACTTTCCTATAATCACATAATGAGCTCAAAGAGCAATGGAGGGCTTGGACAGCTTCCTTCCTATGTGTACTTTTGCTTTACTCTGGGAATCTGTTATGAAGCAATGGATACAACAGTAATGACTATCAGAGGCATCTGTAGGATATTGATTGAGTGTCATTAATACTGTTACTACACAGTGCAAAAAGTTAGGATGTGGTACTTCTATTTATTTATTTAATTTTTTCTCAAACCTGTGCATTTATCTCAACAACTCTTCAATGTTTTTTTTCTGGTTTGGGAAGAAAAAGTGTGACAAATGAAAAAAAGCAATGCAGAAAATAAGACTTCTCATAATAAGGTTACATTGTTGTGAAAACAAATGTCAGAATTGTCAATATTTGAGAATTAAATATGTTCTGTCCACCAAGATCTGGGAATCAAAGAAAAGTGGCCTCTGAGTATTAAACTACAACTACAACATCTGATTGATTATAACAGACACCTACAAAATGAACTTTTAAGCTGGTAACATTTGATTGTACCTTTAATAAATGTATGTGCAATATTTCTAAGAAATAATTCATCAGTAACTATCCATTTTTTGTGTGTTGCATAAAGACCCTGTCCAAAAAAGAGAGCTTTGCATTTCAGTGCTGTGGAAACTAATCATATGTTCCTATTAAAATTTAATTTTAAGTTAATTCAAATTCACTTAAATTAAAAATTTAATTAGCTACACTACCCAGATTCTGAATGCTCAACAACCACCAGTCCTTAGTGGTTACTAGACAGAACAGAGAACATTTCTGTCATCACAGATACTTCTATTGCATAATACTAATTTAGACAATAGGTTTCAAGTATTTAGATATTACTGTGGTAATGATATACTAAATCGTAGCTAATCAACTTGAAGTATGCTAATCACATTTCTAGAATTATTGTCATTGTGAGATAAATTTATAAACCTGTCCTAGCATGATGTCATTACCTATTTAAACATGACTACTCTTGCTTTAAACCATGCCACTAAACAATCCTCACCTTTTATTTATCTTCTCATGGTTCAGTTGTGTCTATCAGGATAGAATGGTCTATCTGTGCATACTCAATTATACCAACATTTCTTAAAATATTTTTCATTAAAAATTAATAAATTGATGATCTGATTTTATTTGATTTTACAGCTAACTTTATAGGGAAATAATATGTTCATCATGTCAATACATATATTTCTCCCAAAGCATCCATTCTATTGTTTATTGTAAATTAACACATTGCCCTTCTCCACTTGCTTACTTTGCTCCAGATGGTTTCTTTCTTTCCTTCTTTATTTTTAAAGCTTTCTTCATTTAGGTATAAATTTACGTATGACAAAAATCAAACACTGTCAGTATATAATGATGCTTTAGTAAATCCATAGAGTTCTGTGATCATTACCACAATGCAGCTTCCAAAAATTTATTTTACCTTCAAAATTACTTTGTGTTATTATGTATGCAAGTCCTATACCCCTCATCCTAGGCAACTGCTAATCGGGTTTCTGTGTC
This sequence comes from Mandrillus leucophaeus, assembly GCF_000951045.1. NCBI lineage: Eukaryota > Metazoa > Chordata > Mammalia > Primates > Cercopithecidae > Mandrillus > Mandrillus leucophaeus. Next base: position 592,596 of record NW_012108563.1, on the reverse strand, counting down.
TATACATTTGCCCTTTATATATATTTTATATGAACACAATTATATGTGGTCTTTGGAGTCTAGATTCATTCACTCAGCATGATATTTTTGAGGCTCGCCTGTGATGTAGCATGTATTCACAGTTCATTTTTTTTTCATTGCTGAATAAATTCCATTGTCTGCATGTGTCCCATTTGGTTGATTATACATTTAGGGTTTTTCAAAGTTAAGTTATTGTGAATAAAAATGCCATAAAACTTACATGTTTGCATTTCTGTGTATTTCATTTATCTATGATTGTTTTCTAGGAGACAGATTGCTGGGTCATAAGGTAAGTTTATGTTTTCCAAAGTGACTTTACCATTTACATTCACCAGTAATATATAAGAATTCCAGTTTCTCCACATTCTTACCAGCACTTGATATTGTGTCTGTATTATTATAGCCATTCTACTGTGTGCAGGTGTATTTACAAATTTATTACACACATATTTATTCTTTTTCTCATAATCGATTGGTTATATGATTTTCTAATATTTTCTTCCAGTCTTTTTCTTTTCTTCGTGGTATCTCTGAATTACAAAGTTTTTACTGTTGACTTTAAACTTTTATGGGTACTTAATACTTCCACATATTAATGGGGTACATGTGATAATTTGATATGTGATACAATGTGTAATGATCAAATCAGGTAATTAATCAAATATTTATCAATTATTTATGTTGGTAATATTCTAAATCTACTCATCTATTTATTTTGAAATATAGAATAAATTATTGTTAACTATCATCACCCTATTGAGCTACCGAACACTGGATCTTATTCATACTATCTAACTATATTTTAATCAACCCCTCGATATCCCCTTCTCTACACTACACTTCCCAGCTTCTGGTATGCATTATTACCCTTTCTATATCCATGAGCTCCCACATACGAGCAAGAACATGCAATATTTGTCTTTCTGTGTCTGGCATATTTCACTTATCATAATGTCCTCCAGTTCCATCCACATTATTCCAAGTGACATAATTTTATTCTTTTTTATGGATGAATACTATTTCCTTGTACATATGTACCACATTTTCATTATCCATTCTTCCGTTGATATCTTGGCTATTGTGAATAGTGATGCAATAAACACAGAAGTGCAGATATCTCTCCAACATACTGATTTCCTTTCTTTTGGATATATTGCTGTGACATTTGCTGCTGCTTCTGGATTTTTGGTTTGTGTCATGTTTCTTTATTTAGAACCTAGCATAGTTCTGTGAAATATGTCTCCCTGCATTGTGGGGCAGCTGAGGTTCCTTCTTAGTGTTTGTGGGGTTTTCTTGATAGTATTTTTCAACTGGGAATTGTAGGGTTCACTCCTCTGTATGCAGAGCTTAGTGGTCAGTGATTGGAGAGAAGTTATTCTCAAATGCTTTGATCCAGCAAGAAATCCCTCAGCTGACAATGGATCTCTGTGGGTAATAAGTGCATTTGGGGTTTTCATGGTTGCTCTGGCGTGTACGTTTCAGTGGGCTCCTTTTGCCCTTCCTCAGTGTGCAAAAGCACAGCTTGAGGGTTTGCCAGGAGTGTGGGGTTAACTTAGGCCTTCTCTGTCTTCCCTAAATAGGAGAGCAAACTCAACAAAGAATATGTTTTCTGCAACCAAGACAGAAATCTCAGGCTAGTAAAGCTGTTGGCCTTCCTTACTTATCTGAGATCATCATTCCAATCAAGGATGAAGCTGCATCTCCCAATGCTTGAAAATGAGTGAGCTTCCTTAGACTATGGCAAGGAGGCTGCCATCCCTCATGGACTGTCTCACCATGGTAGACGCTCCATGCCTACCCAACTGGGGTAGGGAGGTGGTTATAGGAATAGGCCTGTGGGGAAAGGCATAGATTCTTTGTGTTCTGACTCCACATTTGACAGTTTTTCAAGAATGCATGGTTTTCTGATTATTATACACCTTTGGGCCATTTTGAGAATACTGAAATATTTGTGGGGTTATTTTGTTGTTGTTTCTCATTTTTGCCCAACTTAATAGTTACTTTGGTAGAAAAATTTTCTGATCGTCTTACTTGGCTAAAGCCACAATGACATTATTGTTCCTCCTGAAATACATCAAGCATGCTTTTGCCTGCATTTTAGCCCCCTACCTGGATACAGACATGTATGAGTACTTGGCTTATTCCTTCATTTAATTCAGTATAGCCATATTGTGAAGCCATCTCACCCTATAAGCATACCCTCTGCTCTGTATCACCTTTCCCTTGCTTTATACATTGCTTCTTCTTACTTATCACTAGATACGTGTTTATATGTACTACTCCCTCTAGATGAGAGCCCAATTTATTTATTGTTGTATTTCCAAAATGTACATATATTATCTAGCTCAATAGATATTGTACTCACTATGTATTAAATTAATTAATGAGTTAATTATTGCATAAATAACATTAAAAGGCAGATAATAAAGCACATGTTGCCAGAGCATTTGTCCTTTTTTGAGTGAGTACTGAAAAATACTAACAGGAAGAAATGGTGTTTTGTAAGTGTGAGCACCATTGCTCTCCTTTCCATTTCCTAGAAATGTTTTAAGAATACCTTATAAATACTCTCTGAAGAAGGCTTTTTTTTTTCTTTTCTATAACCTAAGATAGGTTGAGATAATTTCTTCAAGCAATCTTGATTTATCTAAATAAGCCAAGAGTTATTCCATTGGCTAGCATTTACAAAGAAGAAAGAGAAGAATCATTATCTTTCACACTTACAGAAGTATACAGTAAACAATTGCTGTACTAATACAAGAAATATTTATTTAATAATCCAAAGATTTTATTTATATTAACTCTTAAAAATCAAATGCTGGTGTTGTTCAATAACTAGTGTCAGGGTATGTTATCAAGTGAGGAATTATCAAAGAAACAAGAGTAGCAGATGGGCAGGCAAGAAACTGAAGAAGAACATAAATGAAAGTGTACCAAATAGTGAAGTTGCTATGTCAAATATATTAAGGATTGGAGGCAAGGAGGAGGCAAAATACTAGAGGTGTTTGAAAGATTTTACTGGGGCTGATGAAATGTGCCTTCTCTTTTCTGTGTCTTTAGTTTCAAGTAAATTCTTATGTATATATTTTTTAATTTTTAATTTTTAAATTTCCATTTTTTGTGGGTACATAATAGGTGTATATATTTGTGGAATATATGAGATATTTTGGTACGGGTATGCAATACATAATAATCACATCATGGAAAATTGGATATTCATCCCCTGAAGCATTTATTCTTTGTTTTACAAACAATTCAATTGGACTATTTTATTTATTTTTAAATGTATTTTAACTTATTGTTGACTATAGTGGCCCTGTTGTGCTATCAAATATTAGGTTTTATCCATGCTTTCTATTTTTTGTACCCATTAACCATCCCCTCCTCCCACCCACACCACCATTACCTTTGCCAGTCTCTGGTAACCATCCTTCTAATATCTATTTCCATTAGTTTAATTCTTGCTATTTTTAGATGTCACAAACAAGTGAAAACATACAATGTTTTTCTTTCTGTGTCTGGCTTATTTCAGTGTCCTCCCATTCCATCTATGTTGTTGCAAATGATAGAATAACTTTCTTTTCTTCTGGCTGAATAGTACTCTATTGTATATCAGTACTACATTTTCTTTATCCATTCATCTGGTGATGGACACTTAGTTTGCTTCCAAATCTTGGCTATTGTGAGCAGTGCTGCAACAAATATAGGAGTGCAGGTATCCTAGAAATGTTTTAATACCTTTGATATAGTGATTTCTTTTCTTTCAGGAATATACCTAGCAATGGGATTGCTGGATCATATAGTAGTTCTATTTTTAGTAACCTCCAAACTGTTTTACATAGTGGTTGTACTAATTTACATTCCCACTAACAGTGTACAAGCATTCACTTTAATCCACATCCTTGCCAGCATTTATTATTGCCTCACTTTTGGATTAAAGCCATTTTAAATGGTGTGAGATGATATCTCATTATAGTTTTAATTTGCATTTTTCTGATCATCAATAATATTGAACACCTTTTCATATGCCTGATTTTTTCCATTTGTATGTCTTATTTTGAGAAATGTTTATTCAAATATTTTGGCCATTTTTAAATCAGATTATTAAATTTTTCCCTATAGTGTTTGCCCTTTGTACATATTCTGGTTATTAGTCATTTCAGATCGGTAGTTCACAAATATTTTCTCCCATTCTATGGGTTGTCTCTTCACTTTGTTGATTATTCCCTTTATGTGCAGAAGCTTCTTAACTTGATATGAGGCCATTTGCCAATTTATCCATTTTCGCTTCGGTTGTCTGTGCTTTTGGGGTATCAAATATTAGGTTTTATCCATTCTTTCTATTTTTTGTACCCATTAATCATCCCCTCCTCCCACCCACACCCCCATTACCCTTGCCAGTCTCTGTTAACCATCACTCAAGAAAGTTTTGTCAAGGCAATGCCCTGGAAAGTTTCCTAAATGATTTCTTGTAGTAGTTTCATAGTTTGAGGCCTTAGATTTAAGTCTTTATGTATTTTGATTTGATTTTTGTATATTGTAAGATGCAGGGGTCTAACTTCATTCTTCTGCATATGGGTATCAGTTTCCCAGCACCATTTATTGAAGAGACTGTCTTTTTCCCAATGTATGTTCTTGGCACCTTTGTGAAAATTGAATTCACTGTACATGTGTGACTTTGTTCCTGAGTTCTCTACTCCATTCCACTGGTCTATGTGTGTGTTTTTATGCCAATACCATGTTGATTTGGTTATTGTAGCTCTGTAGTATATTTTGAAGTCAGGTAATGGATTTCCTCCAGTTTTGTTCCTTTCGCTTATGATAGCTTTGGCTATTCTGGGCCTTTTATGGTTGCATATAAATGATGGGATTTTTTTTTCTATTTCTGTGAAAAAATATGATTGGTAGTTTGATAAGAATTACATTGAATCTATAGATTGCTTTGGGTAATAGGAACATTTTAACAATATTGATTCTTCCAATCCATGAACATGGAATATCTTTCCATTTTGGGGGTATTCTTCAATTTTTTTTCATTAGTGTTTATAGTTTTCACTGTAGAGATCTTTTAATTGTTTGGTTAAGTTATTCCTAGGTATTTAATTTCACTTTTGGCTCTTGCAAATAGGATTACATATTAAAATTTCTATTTCAAATGGTTCACTGTTGGGATCTATAAATGCTACTGATTTTTGTATGTTGCTCTTGCATCCTGCAACTTTACTAAATTTGTGTATCAGTCCTAATAGTTTTTCTGGTGGAGTCTTTAGGTTTAAACATATATCAGACCATACCATCCTCAAACAATGATAATGTTACTTCTTCCTTTCCAATTCATATGCCCTTATTTCCTTCTGTTGTCTGCTCTAGCTAGGGCTTCCAGTACTTTGTTGAATAACAGTAGTGAAAGTGGACATCCTTGTCATGTTCCAGATCTAAGAGGAAAGGCTTTCAGTTTTTCACCATTCAGAATGATACTAACTATGAGTCTGTCACATATGACTATGGCTTTTATTATGTTGAAATATGCTCCTTCTATGCCCAGTTTTTTGAGGGATTTTATCATGCAGGAAGATTGAATTTTATTAAATGCTTTTTCAGCATCAATTGAAATGATCATATACTGTTTGCTTTTTATTCTGTTGATATAATGTATCATATTGACTGATTTGCATATTCTGGGTTAAATCTCACTTCATCATGATGAATGATCTTTTTAATGTATTGTAGAATTTCGTTTGCTAGTATCTTGTGGAGGATTTCTGCATTAACATTCATCAGAGATATTGATCTGTAATTTTATTTTTTTTGTATGTGTCTTTGGTTTAGGTATCAAGGTAATACTGGCTTTGTAGAATGAGTTTGGAAGTATTCCTTCTCTACTTTTTGAAACAGTTTAAGTAGGATTTTTGTTCTTTTGTAAATGTTTGGTAGAGTTTAGCAGTGAAGACATAAGGTCCTGGGCTTTTCTTTACTGGGAGAGTTTTTATTATGGGATCTTGTTACCTGTTATTGGTGTGTTTAGGTTCTGGATTTCTTCATGGTTCATTCTTGGTAGGTTGTAGGTGTCTAGAAATGTATCCATTTCTTCTTGATTTTCCAATTTGTTGGCATATAGTTGTTTATAGTAGCCATTAATTATCCTTTGAATCTCTGTAGTATCAGCTGTAATGTCTCCCTTTTCATCTTTGATTTTATTTATTTGGGTCCCTCTCTTCCTCTCCTATTTAGTATGCCTTAAGGTTTATGAATTTTTTTTAACTTCTCAAAAAAATGACTTTTTGCTTCATTTATGTTTTGTATTATTTTTATCATTTCAAATTCATTTATTTCTGCTCATATATTTATTATTTTCTTGTATTAATTTGGTGTGTGGTTTGTTCTTTTCTAGTTCTTTAAGATGTATCATTAGGATATTTATTTGAAAGTTTTCTTTTTTACAATATAGGCATTTATAGCTATAAATTTCCCTCTTAGTACTGCTTTCATTATATCCTGCCATTTTGTTATTTGCTCTCTGGGTTTTCTGTGGTCTTCTCTTCCTCCTTTTCTTCCTCCCTGTTTTCTTTTTAGTGAAAATGATTTTCTCTGGTGGTATGCTTTAATTTCTTGCTTTTTATTTTTTGTGGATTGATTTATGTTTTTTGTTTTGAGGTTACTCTAAGGCTTTCAAATGCTGTCTTCTAACCTATTATTTTAAATTGATGACAACTTAACCCTGATTGCGTGAACAAACTTTCATAAAGAAAATTCATGAACAGTCTACACTTTAACTTCATATCCCTGCTTTTTAGCCTTTTATTGCTTTTCTTTATGTCTTATTGTTCTATGTCTTGAAAATTTGTTGTAGTTATTATTTTTCTTGGTTCATCATTTAGTCTTTCTACTTAAGACAAGAGTAATTTACACATCACAATCACTGGGTTATACTATTCTGTTTATCCACATGCTTACTATTAGCAGTGAGTTTTGTACCTTCAGATGATTTCTTCTTGCTCATTAACATCCTTTTATTTTAGATCAAAAAACTCCCTTTAGCATTTCTTGTTGAATTTGCCAGGTATTGTTTGTCTGGGAAGATTTTTATTTCTCCTTCATGTTTGAAGGATAGTTTTGCCAAATATAATATTCTAGGATAAAAGGTGATTTTTCCCCTCAGCAATTTTAAATATGTCATTCCACTTTCTCCTGGCCTGTAAGGTTTCCACTGAAAAGCCTGCCTCCAGACATTGGTGCTCCATTATATTCTTGTTTTTATCCTTGAGTTTTGGGAGTTAGATTATTAAATGCCTTGAGGTAGTCTTATTTGGGTTAAATCTGCTTGGAGTTTTATAACCTTCTTAAACTGGCATGTTGATATCTTTCTCTAGGTTTGGGAAGAGCTCTGATATCCCTTTGAATAAACTCTCTACCCCTATTTCTTTCTCTACCTCCTCTTTAAGTCCAAAGACTTAGATTTGCTCATTTGAAGCTATCTTTTTTTCAATTTTGTAGGCATGCTTTATTATTGTTTATTTCTTTTAGTTTTGTCTCTGTTGATTATGTATTTTCAAGTAGCTGGTCTTCAGGATCATCAATTCTTTATTTCACTTGATCCATTCTGTTATTAACAGACTCTGGTGTATTATTCAGCATGTAAATTGCATTTTTAAACTCTAGAATTATTGCTTGACTCTTTTTAATTATTTCAATCTCTGTATTAAATTTATCTAATAGAATTTTGAATACCTTATCTGTGTTATTTTGAATTTCTTTTAGTTTCCTTAAAAGAGCTATTTTGAATTCTCTGTCTGAAATGACATATATCTCTGTTTCTCCAGTACTGGATCCTGGTACCGTATTTACTTCATTTGGTGAGATCATGTTTTCCTGGATGATGCTGATGCTTGTAGATGTTTGTTGGTGTCTGAGCATTGAAGAATTAGTTATTTATTGTAGCCTTCATAGTCTGGGCTTATTTGTGCCTGTCCTTATTGGGAAGACTTTTCAGGTATTTGAAGGTTCTTAAACCTCAAGCACAGTAACACTGTGATTTTTGCAGACTTGTAGGGGTACTGTCGTGGTGGTCTTGAATAAGAGCTGGAAGAATTATCTGCATTACCAGACAGAGACTGTTGTTCTTTCCTCCCAGTTTCTCCAAAATAGAGCTTTGTTGTTGTTTTTTCTCTCTCTCCTGAGCCACGTGGATCTGGCGGTGTGGCAATGCCAAAACTCCTGTGGCCACCACCACTGGAACTTCTCTGGGTCAAACCTGAAGCCAGCGCAGAACTGGGTCTTTCCCAAGGCCCTTTCCATCAGGACAGCAAGTTCCCCCAAGTCCCAGGCATGTCCAGATATGCTGTCTGGGAGCCAGAGATCATAGACAAAAAGTTTAGCAGTTTACCTGATGTTTTACTGTGACTAAGTTAGCAATTGAACAACAATACAAATTGCTTCCCAGTCTTCCCTCCCCTTTTGAAAGGCAGAGGAACCTCTCCCTGTGGCTACTACCACCACTGGTCCATGGGATGTTCTCCCAGGCCACTGCCAATGTTTACTTAAAACCCAAGGGCTCTTCTGCCAGCTTGTGCTGAATTCTGTCAGGCCTGGGTCTCACCCTTCGGGAAAGTGGGCTCTCCTCTGACCAGGGTGGGTCCAGAAACGGCTGTTTAAGAGCTTAGGCTTGATCTCAGGGACCCCAAGAGCCTGCTTGTTGCTCTACCCCACTGTGGCCAAGTTGTTACCTAAGGTTCCAGCCAAAGTCCCCTTTACTTTTTCTCTGCTTCCCTCAAAGAGGAGTCTTTCACTATAGTCACCACAGCTGGGAATGTGCTTGTTCACCCCTGAAGCTAGTGTGTATCAGAGCCCAAGGCTCACATTCTACTCCCTGGGTGTCACTGCTAGTTATTCAGGGCTCAAGGGTTCTTTAGTCAGCAGGTGATAAATCCTGCCAGAACTGGGCCTTTTCCTTCAAGACAACAGGTTCCTTTTTGGCCCAGGATGTGTCTAGAAATGTCTGGGAGCGAGGGCCATGAATGGGGCCCTCACAACTCTGTCTGGTGCCCTATCCTACTGTGGCTAAGTTGGTATCCAAGATAAAAAACAAAGTCCTCTGTACTCTTCCTTCTGCTCTCCTTAAGTAGAAGGAAGGAAGTACTTTTGTTGCTGCGAGCTGTACTGCCTGGGGTTGGGAGAAGGATGGCTCAAGCACTTCCTTGGTCATGACAGCTGGTGTCTCCCTAGGTCACATGTCACCCTAGTTCACTGTCTCTAAGCCCAGTGTAGCAGTAGGAGTTGCCTAGGAATTGCAGTCCTTGTGTCCTTGCCTGCCTTTCAAGTTTACCTAGGATCCCAGAGCCCTTCAACCAGTGGTGGCAAGGTTTGCTGAGAAACTCAATTGACTGCTGGGATGGGCAAGTCCCCTCTGGCTAAGGCTGGTCTAAATGCTCCTTTCCTACAAGGGTGCTGGCTGAGCCCAGCAGGGCTTTATTCTCCCCTGAGACAGTGTAACACTGAGTTCAACATAAAATCTCCCAGTTGCTGTGCTCTCCATCCCCAAAATGCACAGATTGTTTCTGCACTGCATGGCAGTTGCTGGGGGATGGTGTAGGGGTGGCATCGGTGATTCAAACCAGTTTCTCCTGCCCTCCTGAATGCCTCTTTCAATGATATGAAGTTAAAACTGGGTACTGTGCTCACCTGATTTTTTTATTCTTGCTGGCAATGCTTTTCTGTGTACACATAGTTGTGAAAATGCAGTATTCCAGTGGGTGTTGGGGGGAGGAACACAAAGAATATAAGCTTTTATTCTGCCATTTTGCTCCACACTTTTTCTGTATTTTAAATTGACCATTTAATAATAAAATAAAAGTAGTCAGTCAATTAATCAGCAATTCAGAGGAAAACAATAGTGTAAAGTGAGATTTTCTATTTTTTTTTCAGTTAAAAGAAGTTAGTCCTACGAACGCTATATGACAAAATGCAAAACGCATTTAGTTTTTAAATTAATTTCTGAATTGGAAAACTATGTACATATTTATAGTGTTTCTTGAAGCAGGGAATTTCATAACGTGTAGAAAATTAAGCTACTGGGTTGTTTTAAATAAGCAGCTATGCTGGACATTTTAATAGTGCTTTGGTAATTTTTTCTTTTTCTGTAGGATACTCCTGAACTTACTGAGTAAGCCTGAAGCCAAATAATTTTCTTCCAAGCAATATAAAACAAATTTCAAACACATAAAACATATTATAAAAGGAGCCATAGCACATTTTTTTTTCTAATTTCTTGTTGCATTTGAAAGTACTCCTTTTGATAGTTAACGATTTTATTCAATTATATCAGATGTGATGAGCACTATTTTAGAAAGGAAATAGGTGAAAATATATACATTCATCCAAGTACAAAGAACAATGTAGTTAGTATTTAATTCTGAATCCTAATAATATTAAAAATCCACTTATTTAGAAATATTTGTATCGTTATGTAATGTAGATAAAGACTTCACAAATAAAAATGTTTCAGCCTGTATGAGAATGTTTTCATTCTTCAGTTTAAATTCTATGTCAGATGAACACTTGTTTGCCATACTAGTGGTTGTTCACCATCAAACATAAACATAAAATTATTTAGGGGGACTACTCTTTACACTAAGTAGAACGTAAAGCAAGAATGAGAACTGTTCCTTGTCAAACTTTTTATGGATGTTTGGAAAGGTAAAGTGTTTATAGAGAACTATGGAAAGCAGTGCAACCTTACATTTTTCATAGGCTAGTCACTCAAACCACAATACAGGTAAAAAATACAATTATTTGACTCCCTGTTCACTATTTTTGTGCATTTCCTCTTAGCAATTTCATCACTTTAAGCTTTGCAGCCACAAAGCAAACCATTTGCTTGTATAATTTCTCTTTTGTTTTGATACAAAATAACACCATTTCAAGTTTATGGGGATCCAGGGATTAGGAACATAATGCTACAGTCTCATTTAACCAATATAACATTTCAGAATTCTGTCCTCAAATCCCCTACACATTTATCATAAAACAATACATACAGAGCCTATTTTTTATATGAAAGTACATTCTGCCTATAAAGAAATTTCTGTTTTACTAAAGCATTCTAAATAGATCAACTGTGTGTGTGTGTGTGTGTGTGTGTGTATCTGAATTTCTACTTGATTTAAAAATTAATATTGTTGTTTTCAAACTAAAACATAAAACATAACAATGTTACTCTTAACATACTAGACTGGTGAAGACTGTTTCTTCCAACCATGTTTTCTTTGATAAGTTTTGTATCTGTTAAATTAGGCTAAAACTAGACAAGAATTAATTGCAATCATCAGCAGGTTATCAGGTTTATGCAAATTAAAGATTAGAATCCTACAATGGCATTAAAATTCTTCTTAAAATCCATTCTTCTTTTTGTAAGTAGGGAGATTTGGAATCTGAATAATCCTCCTTCAACTGTCATTTACTTTCCTTCTACGTAGAATCAAACAGTAGGACACATCAATAAAATCATGGTAACTCGTGTTTCACTCTCCTAGCATCTCCCAGAGGAACAGCCTGTGATCCCATGAAAACAAGTGTGGGCCATTCTTGTTTATGTAGCCTGCTGCTGCAAAACTGACAGACTTAAAATAAAAACGAAACAATACCTGCAGCTGTTTGCTATAGTTTACACTTCTTCAAGCCCCTAGCCATATGATTCTCCCTAATCTGTTTGGATATTATTTATTCTGACACTGTTTGCACTCTACTTTGACCCACAGCATTGTTTTGCCCAACATCTTGAACACCGGCAACAAACAGGTGACTCTGAAAAGGAGCTTCCTACAATTATATTTTAACATTCTTGTTCACAATCAAGGTCACTCCATCCTGCCCCTCTCTATACAAGTAAGAAATTTGGCTTGTCATATAATTGGCCATAAGGCTGAAATGTCCTGAGACTGTAGCTCTGCTAATATTTAAGCTCTGCTAATATTTCTAAATGAGTATAGAAATTATGGACTATAATTATACAAGGGATTCATACACATTTTATACTCTAATACTGTAGAAGCTGATAGCAAAACGACCTATACATCAAAAAAATTCCAAGGAAATGATGTTTGTGCGATTATCTTGCAGGGCAGTGATTCTCTTAGAGTTATGTTTAACTAGTAAAGCAATTCTCCGTATTTTTTTCATATAGTTTTGGATTACACAATATAGATATTGTAAGAATTGGCAATATTGATCTTTATCATTTTAAAACATTCTTCAAGTTTTTAATTTTGGGCAGTATTCACCTGAACTTTAAAGAAAGATTTTGGTATAAGAGCCAGATAGAAAATACATTTAAATATAGAAAAATGGCTTCCCAGCTTATAAAAATGCTCTGTATTCAACGAAACAGTATTGAGAAAACAAAAATGAAACAAAATAAACCAAGAAAACAACACATGATAAATTATGAAACAGTGAAAGATAGATATCATTTTCCAGTCATTCTCCAATGGACTGTTTTTTAAAATATCTATTTTAATTTCATTAGGCATTGACATCAAGAACATCCAGTGACTTCACAATCAAGGCTTACATCTTTTGAGTTTTCTGGGACAGGGCGATATGGAAATCTTGGCATGCATTCTTTCATTTCATCACGTAACGACCTTCATTGGGCACCAATATTATTACCAGTTTTACAGTTCGGAAAGCTGGGACTTAGAAAGACTATGTGACTTGTGCAAAATCAAACAGATAGTAACTAATTAAATCTGTTTCCAATTACAGATATATTTATTCTCCAAGCCTACATCTTCACTACCCTCACATAAGATCCCTGGAACCGTGCATATTTCACTACATATATTTACTGTGTTAGATCCTTGATATTACTATTCCACCAATGGTAAAGCACAAATTATTATAATTGTTTACTGCCTACACATTTGTTTGAAATAATTTAGTCATACTAAATTATCAATGACACATAGTGGCCCTATATAGATCATAAAATAACAGCTACAGTGGAGTCGAATAAGAAAAATCAGACAAATAAATCTAAAACTGCTTGTTTATAAAATCAGATATAATGTTATAATAAAAGCACAATGTAGAGTTGCTTTAAAATGAGGCATACAGATTGCTACTTATTTTATAATTATAAAACATCTAATCTTTGCAAAATATATTCTTTCATTTTATGTTCCTAATTTTTCCTTAATGAAAATGGTTTAATATACCATAAGATATGATGGGAGGTTAATAGTTCACCCAGTCTTCAATGAAAATAAGCAAAGGCCATAAGAAGTCCAGGGATCCGTAAAAACTAATAACATATATTCTAATGAGAATCTAATAGCAGGCCTTGGGCCTTTCAATCTGTCAACAGTCAAGAGCAATAGAGGGTATTTTGGAGTCATTTTTATTTGCTGCTTCCATTTCTTTTTAGGATTGACAACACACAGAGAAATGGTTAGAACCATAGACTCTTGATTAGACATATTGGTGATATTCCTGCTCTGATATTTACAAGCAGCATAGCCTGAGTCATATTACCCAATATTAGTAAATCATAATGTTATAATTTGTCATGTTGTCATACATGCTTTTCAGTATATTGTTGTACAGCTCACATTGGGTTATAGGAATAAAATAATTTTACCATTGAAGTTACTAGTAAGCATCCCACATATGTTAGCTTTTTAAATTATTTTTCTAATCACCTCTGCATTGAGAGGAATGCTATATTTATTGTGTATATGTCTAAATATATACATGCCTGTGGTAAATATTTATTGTGCACTTACTGTGCCAGCAGTGAAAGTTAACTGTGTATACCAGATATTCCTAATACTGCTGACAGGTGTGGTTGCATTTTATTTCTATAAAACCTTGAGATGACTGAAATATTTGAACAATGGATGGAAGAAGAAAATATAGTGCTTTACTCTAATAGGGAAGTGAACACTGATAAATAAAGAGCTTCCATTTCTGCTGAAAAGCCTAGTAATAGCAAGACCCTTGGCTGTTCAACAGTTTTGTTTGAGTAGATTGCAATATTCTGATTTGAGACCAAAGGGAACCTGGAAAATCTAATTTATCCTCAAATGACATTTTATTAGTCTGGCCTAGTTTTAAATAGCCCTCTGTGCTCTGCAGATATTTTATGTAATTTTTAGATTTAATGCAGGTTTTACATTTTTGTTTATCAATTAGTATTTTGTTTCTTTTAAATGTGAAACTGTAAAATGGAATCCTCTGCACTTGTGGGAGTCGCTTTATCTTTTTCTAGAGCTTTCTGATTTCTTTGAAAATAAACCAAACTCATATTTTTTTCTCTTCAGTTGAAGCGAGTAGAAATTTAAAACTAGATTCACATTCCAAAGTGTTCACCGACAATAGTACTTCTTACAGTTTAACATGTGACTTAGTGTTACATAAATTATTCATTAAGATGAAACATTCTGACCTAGCAACCTTTATTGCAGTTATGAGGATTGCGTTGAAAACCTGCTTCGAATACAAATCGTAATAACTACAAATCAATGTGCCCTACTAAAGCTGTGGGTAAGTCTACATAGCAAAATTCTCTGCAACCAAAAGCACTGAAATGACACAAATTTGAAACATCATCTAAGACAGCCCCTGGCATGAATGCCTAACTACAACATACTCATTCTGAAAGCCTAATTTCTTTTCCTCTCACAGTTCATGATTTTCTTTTTGCCCTTTCCAAGATTTTCCATTATTTTTTTTCTTTGACCATACCCTCCAATACCTTGCCATTTTCTATATTTTAATTTCCTGTCTTCCTTCACGAGTCATTAACAGTCAGCCACCCTGCCAACAAAAACAATACAAATCAGAAAACAAAGAAACCTTTTCAGGAAATCTTTTCAGATCAACCTATAATAAGATACTTTCATAGTAAAATATTTAGTAACACAGCAGCATTGCCTCAGTTGCATATAGTCAGCCACATTTGTGTCAAAGATGTGTTCTCATGTACAATGATTGTGCTACCCATTAGTTAAAGGTCAAATTCTTCAAGTTAGAATATTTTCAAACTAGTGTCTTTTGAAATCATCATTTTTAGCAAAGTGTTCTGTACCTAAGACTGTTCCAAATTGGGTGCTTTTCTGAATATCGAGGAGTTTCTTAACATTTTCTTATTTCTAGTGGTGTTTATTATATCAATAAAAAAGTCTTCAAACCTGTGTTATAAGGGGAAAAATGTGAAAAAAACAAACAAAAAAACAAAACAAAAAAAAGCATTGATTTTGACTATGGTCATGAGGATTTACAGAGAGTTTGAGGTTATACATATATATGTATACATGATGGATATGGTGGTTCAATATACAGTTCTCTTACTAGCTGAGACTCTAGTCCTAAATATTTTATGTTGGCATCTCTTGTAAATCAGATTGTTCCTTACCTTAGTCTTTAATCTTTAATTAATAACAAAAATGAGTCATTAGACTTATAGCTAGACTTATATAGGATACAAGCTCTGTAACTGTTTGCATGACCTTTCTCCCACATCAGATCACTTCCTCTCTACCAATAGAACAAGTTTCAGTGTGTACTGTAGAGACTAGCAGGAAAAGAAAAATTAAGAGCAAGAAAACCTCTTCCTGTCTATTATGGCATGCAAACAAAAGTAATTAGCCATAAAGGTACCTGAATACATACGTCCATCCCTAAAATCAGTCTCTTTCATCAGCTGTCTCTTCTTCCACTAGTTAATTCTGAGTCCTTATCTGCCTGATGTCAGGCTTTATATCAAGTGAGGTGACGCGTATCTCTCTGCTATGGAAACAGAAAGCCCTTCCTGGGCTGCCACAGTGATTTTCTTAATGCAAATTGTGACTTCCCTATAGCAAAACTAGCCAACCGGTGAGTTTACCAGCACTGCCATATAGTTTTTAAGGGAGAAATGGACATGGAATAATGATTTTAGAACGTTTAATTTTCATTCATTTAACAAATACATGTTAAGTTGGCAGTATGATGGCAGGTACTAAGGATATAGTGTTAATCTAGACTGACTTTGACTAGCCTTCAAGTAGGATGCATTTAATGTTAGATACATACCAAATACATGTATAAAATAGTTATGTGAACCTGGAGAAGAAACTTTTAACAATATATCAAAGAAGGACAACATCATCCCCAATGTAAGCACTGTGTGTGACTCAGGGTGGAGTGACAAGTGCAAAATTCTAAGGCTTGGTGGACTAACAGAGAAAAACCAACTATAATATAGCTGAAAAATAATAAATTAGGGAGTGGCATGAATGATTTGAAGTTAAGAAGTTGTATATTAATGTAAAGAGTTTATATTTTAACTGTGCTGTAATATATGGTCATTTAAGTGTTTTACACAGAGCGTGACCTTATCAAATATATGTTTTTAGGAAATTACTCTTGCCACCATGTAGAATATAATTTGTAGATGAATAAAAGTAGAAGCATGGAGACCAGACAGAAGGTAATAGCCGTTATTAAATTAAATAATTAACATGTCCTGGCTTAGATGGATAGCTGGGAGAACAGAAAAATGAGGACAGATACTAGACATATTTTGGAGGCAGAAACATATGAAGTTGGTGATGCATTGTTCCTGAGGGATGAGAGAAAAGGAAAAATTGAAACTGACTCCTCGTTTTTTTTGCTTGAAAGGTGATGGGTCCACTATCTAATATGGGAAAGTGTGAGAAGAACTATGGGTGGTACAATAAAAACTTTAATTTTAGATTTTTTAAGATTGAGATACGGATTATAGGATAGGAGATATTGGAGTTGTATTTGGGATTTCTCAAGCCATCCTTGTTCAAATTTCTATGCTCTGCACATGTTTCCAGCAACCCCCACAATGCCCTTTCACTCCATCCCTTGCTTGGTACATGCCAAATGACTCCTCAAATCCATGCTCAGATGTTGTCCTTGTCAGAAAGCCTTCTGATTTCAGTGTAGGCATCCAGTCAATGCTCTCCATTCATTCTCTCACTTACTTGCCTTTTTTCCTCCAGAATCATAATTTGATAAGGGGAGAAACTGCACTTCCATCTTTTTGTTTTTCCCGGACACTAGTCCAGCTATCCAATAAACCTTTGTTTTTCTTTTTTCCTTTTTTTTTTTTTTTTTGTTTTGAGATGGAGTTTCGCTCTTGTCGCCCAGGCTGGAGTGCA
>NW_012108563.1:518784-574246 GCF_000951045.1 Mandrillus leucophaeus | reverse complement strand
TTTTTTTTTCTGAGATGGATTCTCACTCTGTCGCCCAGGCTGGAGTGCAGTGGTGCAGTCTCGGTTCACTGCAACCTTGCCTCCTGGGTTCAAGCAATTCTCCTGCGTCAGCCTTCTGAGTATCTGGGATTACAGGTGTGTACCACCACACCTGGCTGATTTTTGTATTTTTAGTAGAGATTGGGTTTCACCATGTTGATCAGGCTGGTCTTGAACTCCTGACCTTGTGATCCGCCCACCTCGGCCTCCTGAAGTGCTGGGATTACAGGCGTGAGCCACTGTGCCCAGCTTTATTCTTTTTAGTATTTTAAAGCAGAATATATGTCTTCCAGAGCTTTGAGGTTTTGTTATTATCCTTTTCTCTTTTACTTCATATTTGCTCATAACTTAGTTTTGTCCTTTTTAGTATCTACAAAAGGTCTAGAAATTCAAAGTGTGAATTTCCTTTTTAATTTTAATCAGAGTTTCATCTTGAAAAACAATGTGGTACTTTAAGTTCACTATGTACAAAAGACATTGTTTCAGCTGCAGCGCAATGTTTTTGAGTCCTAATAGCTTGACCTAAGGCTTAGTAAAGTATGGGGGGGAGAAACAAAAGGACAAGAAAAAATGGTAAAAATATGTTTGCTAGCCTTGTTAAACACTTGGTGGAATGTTTTTGAATACATTCTTAGTATTCAAAATTAGTAAAAAGTATACTTTAATACTTTTTTGACATTATATATATCACAATTTTGCACATATATCTTTGAGATGTCAATCATCCAGTATTTATCAAATACAAACTATCACACAGAAGTAGTATTTATCACTAATGTTAATCCCTAATGCTTATTTTTTGAAAAATATCCTAATCTTTTTGTTAAATTTAATTCATTTTTTATTTTCTCTTTTCTCTTTTTTTTTTTTAATTATACTTTGAGTTCTAGGGTACATGTACACAACGTGCAGGTTTGTTACATATGTATATATGTGCCAAGTTGGTGTGCTGCACCCATTAACTCATCATTTACATTAGGTATGTCTCCTAATGCTATCCCTCCCCCCTCCACCCACCCCACGATGGGCCCCAGCGTGTGATGTTCCCCCTCCTGTGTCCAAGTGTTCTCATTGTTCAATTCCCATCTATGAGTGAGAACATGCAGTGTTTGGTTTTATGTCCTTGCGATAGTTTGCTGAGAATGACAGTTTCCAGCTTCATCCATGTCCCTACAAAGGAGATGAACTCATCCCTTTTTATGGCTGCATAGTATTCCACGGTGTATATGTGCCACATTTTCTTAATCCAGTCTATCATTGATGGACATTTGGGTTGGTTCCAAGTCTTTGCTATTGTGAATAGTGCTGCACACACACAGACATGCATATATATACATACACACAGCATAATAGACTAACTATAGTTGTTTTCCTGAAGAAAATATATATTGATATTAGAATTAAAGACCACCAGGGGTAAAATACTGCTGCCGATATTAACAATAATAAATTGTAATAAATTCATCGTTGAAGACTTTTCGTGATTAGAATATGCATAAAAACAGATTAGGTCCTTAGAGACCTAGTCTTCAATGATGAATTTATTATAATTTATTATTGTTAATATTGGCAGCAGTATTTTACTCCTAGCAGTCTTTAATTCTATTATCAATATATATTTTCTTCAGGAAAACAATTATAGTTAATCTATGATGCAGTGTTTGTGTGTGTGTATATATATGTGTGTGTGTGTGTCTGTGTGTGGTTAGTTAATGCCTTAAAATTAAATTTAGCGTACTCTAGTCAACTCTATCGCTAGAAATTGAAAATGTTACCTTTTGGTTTAATGCCAATTCTGTTTATAATAGCTAATCTATGTCAGATTTACATTTTGAAATAATAAGATTAAGCATAAACTTAAAGTCACAGCAAGAAAACATACCAGATGCAATTTATCACCTTTTTGAAACTTTGTGTGTGTGTGTGTGTAGGTCTATGTGTGTGTGTATTTGGTTATACTGTGACATAAATAAAACCATAACTGTTTACCAGTAATATACTCTTGTTTATTAATTCTTTTTTCTCCTTACCCTTTTCTTCTTTTCTTTGTTTTTGGACAAGCTTCTTACATTAGATAGCATAACTTGTTGGTTTACATTTAGGAATTTTTTTAAAAATACTTCACCAACTCTAATTTAAAATGCACACAAAATAATTAATAATTTTCATAACTTATTTTTCTTGACACGCTTGTGTCATTCAACACAGTTGTCCTCTTTATCTCTTAGTTTCATATTATCTCTCTTCTTGATTTCCATAATCATATTCAAATTATTGTCAATATTTTTTATGGATTTGTCTTCACCCTAAAAAGTTGATATTTTTAAACTACATTCTGCTGCATTCTGTTTTTTGTAACTCTTCTCAGTTACACAGTAACCCAGAAGATTCTATCCCAGCTCAATACTTTCACTAATACACTGATAGTGTACATATATAATTCCACCATGGTCTGTCTGTAGACTTCCAAATACATAACTTTGGCATTACACTGCACAGTCACTTGGATATCCACAAGCACCACAAGGTGAGGTCCTACCTGTAAATAATTATCTTCAAAATAAAACTACCTTCTACCCCAATATTTCAATCCTGGTTTTTGTCCTCTGAGTAAAGACAAACCCTCTGCCCAGGCCCCAGTCACAAATCCATAATTATCACAGCTCTTTCTCATCCCCCATGACAAAATGAACTCAAACTCATCTTCCCTCTTTTATATGGTCTTTATCATTATTCATTCAACTTTCATTATTAGTCTATGACATGATTACTGTTCCAAGCTCTTTGCTTCCAGGTTTGAAAACTTCCCATTGACTCTCCCATTACTGTCAAAGGAACCATTCAGAATTCAAAATATGATTATGTCACTTTAGCACTTAAAACTCTTTCACTAGTTCTTCTCAGCCTTCAAGAGAAGCAAAAATCCAAATGTGAGTCACAGTTAACAGGACCCATGATGATCTTGTCTCTGCATTTAATAATGCCTTAGCTAAATTTCCTCCACTTTTCAATTAAAAAATGTGTACTCTCACTGCAGCATATTGCCAGTATGCTATTCCCTATATACATCAAGTTTCTCCATTTTAATTTTTTTACATGAATGCCTTATTCACTTAACAGAAAGCTTCTTTCACAAACTCTCACCCTATGCCTCTTATGTACTGGGACAAATACATCAAGATTTTTTTTTTCAGCTTCAACTCCTCTGTTTATTAATTATTCATGTATTTATTCATTCAGTGTGTTAATTAGGTCCGAGTTCCTACTAGGTGCCCAGTACTGTGCAGGGTCCTGCATTTTAGCAGTAAACTACAGAGATGGCCTCAGCTCTTGTTTTAGCCTTTCTCCAAATCTGTTGGTAAACAGTTTCTCTGCTGCAATACTATTTATTCCACCCCTCCATTATAACCATTTTTAATATAATGCAATCTTTTGTTTGATTTTTCATGATATCCATTATACCATAAGCCTCTCAATGGGAGGGACTTTTTCTTATTCATTTTTTAAACCAATCCATATCTAATCATGATGGTTAATATACAATAGGCAGTTTTCAATATTTATAAAATAATTGAATAGCAACTAGTAATTTCTAATTGACTTAATGGTGTGCAAACCAGCATTGATTTTTTTTAATTTCTAAACAGATAATGGAAAAGTATCTATACAGTCAGTCAAAGTAGAGGCAGAAAAATTCTGTAAATGCTATTCTCTCCAGCTGGGATGTCCTTCTAGATTGCTCTGTATGACCAAAGGGTGCTCTTTAATGTCTACTTTAAAATAATCATATCTCAGGGAGTCCATGCATGATGCAGTAGTCATTATTAATTTCACTTTCCTCCAAGCTCAGAGGAAGGTTTTCAGATACCGCTCATTTAGCAATTAATATATGCTGCTTTGTGATACTTAAAAGTATTGTTATCAATTAATAATGTTGGCTATTTCTTCCTCAAAAATATAGGATCAGACATCTGCCAACTCTTAAGTTCTGCTCATTTAGTTCTTAAAAATAAAAAATAATTCACTGACCATTATTTTTCTGCCATGTTATGGGTAAGGTCTGATTCCCCTTTTTCCTTTTATGTAAACTATTCTCTCATGAAACAATTCACCCACAGCCTCTCTCTCTACTTGCTCAGTAGTGTTGTCTCTTCTACCTCACCAAGTCCAAAAGTTCAGGCCTCCCAACTCAAACTCCCAGAGCACTAACTATGACTGTGGGATATTCTTTGCATGTTGTCAACATGGAGTAAAAAGAGAAAATTGTAAACATCAGTATATTAGGGTTCTCTAGTGGGACAGAACTAATAGGATAGATGTATATATAAAGGAGAGTTTATTAAAGAGTATTGACATACATGATCACAAGGTGAGGTCCCACAATAGGCCATCTGCAAGTTGATGAGCTAGAGAGCCAGTCTGAGTCCCCAAAACCTCAAAAATATGGAAGCCAACAGTGCAGCCTTCAATATGTGGCCAGAGATCCAAGAGTAACAAAGCAGAAGAACTTGGAGTCTGATGTTCAAGGGCAGGGAGCATCCAATACAGGAGAAAGACGTAGGGTGGAAGATGAAGCCAGTCTAATCCTTCCACATTCCTCTGTCTGCTTTTATCCTAGCCATGCTGGCCGCTGATTAGATGGTGCCCCCCCCCCCTCAGATTGAGGGTGTGTCTGCCTCTCCAAGTCCACTGACTCAAATGTTAATCTCCTTTAGCAACACCCTCGCAGACACACCCAGGAACAATGCTTTACATCCTTCAATCCAATCAAGTTGACATTCAATATTAACCATCACAATAAGTATATATAATTGAGCTTTTGATTATGTTTCTTCTTCATTGCACCTTTTTACTCCCCGTGTCTTTTATTTTTGTCTCTCCCTTCCTCTATTTATGTTCCATTCAAATATAAAGCAGGATGCAAACACACATATGCATGTCGGCACATATCACCTTTTTACATCTGAATTTTCATCACAATTCCTTTCTTGAAGCTTTATTTACCCTTCTACTGGTAGAGATTTTTGGTTTTTGGTTTTTGGTATGCTTGTTTCATTGTTTTACTTCTGGTATTCTTGACTGGGACATACATGTGAAAATGTTATGAAAAATTGAAATTCTAATTAATTTTTGTTTTGAAATATGTTTCAGGGTGTACTGGTTTTCATCATAATTATTGAGAGTCTCACAAAATTAATAAAAATTGTCAAGTATGTAAAGATCATACGCTATGCAAATGCACATTTAATTTGGTGTTGTCTTTCCATTTCAAATAAAACGGCACATAGAGAAGACAGGGAGAAATAATTTAACATGTGACATGAGCAGTTTAAAACTGGCTGCAAATCTGTTCTTCTTGTCCCATTGAGCAGTGGAGGTGATGTCCATTCCTCTTGAATTTTGGCTGGCCTGTGACTGTCACTAATAGAGTACAGTTAAAATGACACTATGCTCATTATTGGCCTAGCCTTTAAGAGAAATGGCCTTGTTTGCTCTTTTCCTCTTGGAGTTTTGAGTTTTTATGTGAATCTGACTACCTTGATGGAAAGAGTGTTTACAGAAGACCTGAGATGTCTTGAAGAGACAGGAAGATTCAGCTGAGCCCAGCTTTGTAAATGCTCCTTTGAACAAACCAGGTAGACAACAGTGCAGCTAAGCTGCACACCAGCTTAGCTACCATCGAATAAACTGAGATAATTCCCTTACCAAAGCTGTATGGAATCAAACTGCCCAGTAAAACTCTGCCTAAATTTCTGACCCACAAATTTGTGAAAATAATAAGACTGTTGTTTTAAAGCACTATGCTTTGGAACAGACAGTTATGCAGCAATAGGTAAAGGAAATGATAGTCATCATATTTTAGATAATAGTATATTGACATATATTCTAGTAGTTGCATATTTTTACATTTATTTAAATTTGTCTTAGTGTAAAATTATTTCCTTTAATGCCATTTTATGATATAAAATACAACTTTCTCAAATATATGTTGGGCATTAAAAATTTCAAAATACTTTCAGACTTTAAGACTCTATTTAGTATGTGCTTAATTTATAGCAATAGCAAAGCTAAGGTCTACAGAGATAGTCAACAACTATATTATTAATGCATCATATAAAGGTTTTCTTTAAAAGCTAATTTAATCTGCTGCAGTCTAAATAATTTCACTATATGACTCATTCTTCTTCTAAATTTTGATATTTTATATTCAAATTGAGTTTAGGTATTTTCTTGAATCAATATTGTTATGACATGCCAAATAAAGAGGAAAATAGAAAATGGTAGTATGAGTCCTAGGTTAAATTTGTTATATGAAACAAGTTATCAAACAATGGGAAAATGCATTGAGTAGCCTGTGTTTTGAAAATAAAACAGCTGCATGAACAATTTTATGAAAAAAGAAAAATAGAGTAACAAAGAAAAACACGCCAAAGGGCAAAAACTATTTTAATCAAAACATAAAATATGTAGCTTTGTGAAGCAGTTTTGCAAGAAATCCCATGTCTTAGCCTTTATGTTTTGGTAAAATATGTTTTTGTCTCAATTGTTGCAGAACAAAGCCAGTGTAGTATCCTTAATCTGCCACTTTGTCTAGTTACCATAAGAGAAAACAGATATATTTACAAGTATTCATTATGGCTTATATATTTTCACTTTTTTTCTGAGCTCCTTACTGTGTATGTAATAGTGAAATGGTGAAGTATTTCTTATTAAAAATGATATTCTCTTCTCTAGACACACACACACACACACAAATTTGAAGTCATTTGTGGAGTTAAGAAATATTTTCTTAAAAAAAGAAGAAAGGACAAAAAAGAAATGAATGCATTTTCACATCTCTAAAGAGCACACATATTCAAAAATGCTGCATATGTGGCACACAAAAGGCATAAACAACATCTACTAAGAGCCAGTCATACCAGCAATAGGTGCTAGGTATTTATTTTGTCTGAAGGAGTGATTTTCTGAGCTTTTTATGTATGATAATTAATAATGTTTCTATGCTTTATTTCTGTTATTATAATTATTTTTACTTAATTCATTATGATATGACAAACCAACAGTTACTTTCAGTTCTTATGAAAAGTTTGTTTAGGTTCTCTGGGACACAGTATGAAAACCAGAATACAACTTTAATGACAGATCTACGTGTGTACCGTTTTTTTGTTTTTGTTTTTGTTTTTGTTTTTTTTGAGATGGAGTCTTGCTCTGTCGCCCCAGCTGGAGAGCAATGGTGGATCTCGGCTCACTTCAACTTCCACCTCCTGGGTTTTCAAGCAATTCTCTTGCTTCAGCCTCCTGAGTAGTTGAGATTACAGGTGTTGGCCACAAACCGCGCTAATTTTTGTATTTTTAGTAGAGAAGGGGTTTCACCGTGTTGGTCAAGCTGGTCTTGAACTCCTGACCTCAGGTGATCCACCTGCCTGGACCTCCCAAAGTGATGGGATTACAGGCATGAGCCACTGTGCCCGACCTTGTGCACCTTTTTTAAAGCATGTCATTTCTCTAGCCTTATTATTTCTATAATGAAATTACATTTTGCTGGCAGTCTTTCTGAGTAAACATTATTTCTTCTTTTATTAATCAGAATATTTTGATACAATTTAACATTTTCGTGATAAGCCTTAATCATTTGTAGAAATTACATGAGCACTGATTTTCGCTGGCCTCAGATGGTCTCAAAATACTATATTGTCAGTTGAAAAATCATGTAGTATGTATGTTTTTGTTCCTCTTCATGTTGTGATGTGTTGGTTACTATTAATGTCCTCTCTTCTTTCTCTGATTGTTTTTATAAGCAATTGTTTTGAATAATAAAATCAAGAATAATTACAAATGTATAATGCTTTTTACATTTTATAAAGTGTTTTCTGGAACACTAAAAATATTCCTAAAGATAAGTTGAAATTTTAAAATGATCATTAGTCTTTTGACCTAAGTAAATCAAGCCACATTTAGAGTATGAAGAACATTATTGGGAAGAGACACATGAACATTTATAAGAACTCCCTCTGAATTTAGTAATTTACAGTGACACATAAGATCTCACTTGAGGAAGGCACAAGATTGAACAAGTACCAGGTACTGAATAACAAGCCATTGAACAAACCAGCAGGAAAGAACAAATGGATACTTCATTCCTCAGCTGTTGAACAAATATTTATTTACTTCCAATATTATGCATATGCCACAAAGTGATGTGCCATGCCTTGGGAGATTTATTAAATTTGAATAAGACATTATTCCTGCTCTCATGGAATTCATTGCTATTTCAAACAAATGAGAGTAAATGTGATAAAAGTTATACTGTGGGTTTGTAAAGTATATACCATGGGCAAAGAAGGGAGCCTCTGAACCTGACTAGGGCAGTTTTTTAAAACCTTCAGAAAGGAAGTAGTATTTTAATTTGTGTTAGGAGATTGGTGGGGTTAAGCATAGTAATAACTAAAAAACAAGCAACAGAGATATGAAAATGCAAGTCAGTAACTGTGAGAACTTGAAGAATAAGACGGGACCTAAAGTTCAAGACCTTAATATGCAGATAATGTATAGCATTGACTTCAAAAGTGCATAATTGGAGGGAGAAACACCACTTAAACATCTGCAATTTTGGCAGTGTGCTGCAATTCCAGAGCTTATGTTCCAACTCATAAACTCAACTCTCTAATCTATCAGGCAGCTAAGTCCCAGTAACAGAGAAGAAAACATAAGGTTATAATTAGCTAATGATCCTGGCTAACAAAATCATCATAGTAACTTTAAATGTCTAGACTACATGCTAACTAACAACTGTCTTATTAAACATTCCCTTTACTTGTAAGAAAGATAATGAGCTCATTCATTAAAGAGGCATTCTCAGTTCTCTTTACATTCTCAAAAAAAAAAAAAAAAAAACTCAGAAAACCTCTCTCTCTTTACATTCCGAACAATCTTTTAAAGAAGAAGACAAACTGTGCAACCCCTCTGCTAAAAACACATTGTCACTCCCTATAGGATTCAGAGTAAAAACCAAAATTCTTACAATGGCCCACAAAGTCCTACACTACCTCTTTTCCATTTTACACATTTCTCCTTGGTGCCCTTTCTTGCCATTCTCAGCTGTTCACTCTTCAGCTACACTAGTCTGTGAAATATTCTTGCCTTGGGACATTTGTCTGCGATGCTCTCTTTGCCTGAGAAATTCCTACACCAGAACTTTGATCTTGGCTTTAGATTGTGGCATATTTCATCCCCTTTGTGCTGTTTAATTATCTATCACTAATATTGTTCTAATTACTAGTAAGGCATTGAGAATGTGTATTAAATAAGGGTGCATTACACCACTCCTCCTCCCACCTGCTGTCCTGCTGGGCTCTCATCTATTTACTAGCAGCCTGTGCCATGCAGGCTGCTACAGAATATGGATGTGCCTGAGTGAGCTCAGGATGGTTTGGATATTTGATTGGGGCCAGGTGACGGAGCATGAGAGCATATGTTAGATTCCTTGTATTATAATGAGCAAAAATTCATCCAGGCATTTATGTTAATATGACAATTAGGAAGTACAATAGGAGAGTACATTATCGAGATCTTGACATGTTTGTTGTGATTTGAGCTTGTGATCTAAAATGTTTATCATTACTGTAACAACACAGGAATCTTGATAAAGTAGATTTCAGGGGAACCTGGAGAAAAGGCTTAAGGTAAGCTTTTATGGAAAATATAGGGAACACACGAAAGCTGGGCCTCATGAAGGCCAGAAGTAACTCAAAAGATTTCACAGCTCTAGGAGCTCATTTTACTCACCCTTCTCCATTACTCTAACTCATATTGAGAAAATATTCCCTTAAACACTAATCCACATTCTGCCAGGTCATTCCTCTCTGATTTTCTTACTACTGCTACTGCTAACAAGATTTTCTATATCTGTGCAAACTTGACTCTAATTTTTCAGAGATTCTCCTATTGATAATTTCTGAAGCCCATACTGATTCCTTAGCCCGCTATTTTCCTGTCTGCCAGCCCATGCTCTCAACACAACTGGGGACCACTTGTTACCGCTAACATTTAAATTATCCAACAGAGAATCTCATTCGTTCTCTTAACCCCTATATCTTGCTTTAAAACATCTGGCACCTGACAATTGAGAATTCATGAATGTACCTCATTTTGACCAGGTGCTCTCCATCACTGGCACAACTTAATTTGAATGTTTTTCTTGGAGCAGGGCAATCCAGGTCCCAATGCTGGGACCATCAGCATCAGCATCTCTTGAGGCTTTGGTAGAAATGGAAATCTTAAGTCCTACTCCAGACCTATGAGATCAGAAACTCTTGAGGTGAGGCCCAACAACCTCTGTTTAACAAGCCCTCACTTGTTAAAACTCACTACTTTTTTCTTAACCTTCTTCTAATTAAGTTTCTAATTAATTAATTAGAAGGAAGTTAAGAAAGAACTGCACACTGGTCTGTTTAATATAGAATACCTCTCAGTTTCCTATTGGATATTAGTGTAATTAACCAATATAAAATATATCAAATAGACGATTCACTTTCAAAATAAGGTGAAATGTCACTGACATGTTGATTTCAAGATTCCTAGGGGAATCCCAGTTGAAAGTGTACAAGAACTGGTTTGTTTAACTTATTTCTAACCTATTACCTTTCAAATATTATATATAGGCACACATACATATGTACATATATGATGTTAAAGCACCCTTACATTAATAAATACAGTTCAAATTCAACATGGATGGATGATCCAAGCTATGTGGTGTTAGGCAGCTCTAAATATTCAGAGCCAGATGGGACATTTCAGATGTAATGAAGGTCCCAAATCAGTAGGCTTGAGTTAATCAAAAGAGAGATGGTTCTGCCTGGGACTGACTTCATCAGGTGAAAGTGCTTAAAAGAGGGCCTGGGCTCCAGCTGAGCTCAGAAAAATCTTGCTGAGTTGATGATATAAGCAGTTATATTGAAAAAGCCCAAGAGGCCAGGAACTGTGGGAAGCCTCTGGGAACTGCCAACAGCCTCTAGGACCTGCGGGCAGTTCCTTGCCAACATCTAACAAATGTTGGGGCCCTTGTCATACACCTACAAGAAATGAAGTCTGCCAACCACTTAAAAAGCTTGAAAGAGGGTTCATCCCGCCTCCAGATGAGAATGCAGTCCAGCTAATACCTTGACTATAGTCTTCTGAGACCTTCAGCAAAGGATCAAGGTAGACAGTGCCTGGATCTGACCCACAGACAATGTGGAATAGTAAATGTGTGTTGTCTTTTGATGTAGGTTTTATTTTTTAAATTTATTGCACAGTAATAAAAAACCCTAAAGCATCAGGTCCTAGCTGCATATAAACATATACCTCCATTTTAAAGTGTAGTCTATGTATATGTATTTCGAAATAGAAATAAAATGTTGATATTGTCTAAAGCTTTCTTTTTTTCTTTTTCTCTTTGTCCTTCACTCCCTTCTGTTCTTTCTCTTACATCAACGGGGTCAGGGAAACCTTACAAAATAACTCTGGTGGTATTTTAAAAGCCTGTTCAGACACAAATTGACAGAAGAAACCAATAAAAAAAAAATCTCAGACTTGTGGAAACCTGTTTCCTTAAGCCTTCATAATACTTAGAAAGCCCTTAGGTCAAAACAAATACTTTCTATTGCCACATAGAGACCTTTATGAAAGGTGAATACACAGCGATCAGCCTGGAATTCACACCTAATCAGTTCTGTATTAGAGGAATAAAAATAATCCCACAGCAAAGAAAAATGGGTGTAAAGGCAGATAGTGGAAAGAAGAGCATATACGTTCATTTTATACATTGTGATCCTTATTTCATTCTAGGGTCTAAGGGAACAAAAACAGAGAAACTACCTTTTAAGATATAAATATTTAATATTTGCTTTATCCTTTAAGATTGTCTCACTTCAAAATCATCTTTGGAGAACAATTTCTTAAACTTGACTCCTGTACCTTTCTCATGAGGCAGTAAGTCTCCCTGCAATTATTTTTAAGGGTTTTACTGCTAATTAGGAAAGGATATTGACAGCCCATAAAAAAAATGCATGAATAAAGTGATAAAACTTGCAGAATCTTAAAGATGCCCTATAAGTCCCTTTTCCTATTCTATGGTTTACTCTATGTGGTCTTTTAAAGATTGGTATCTTCTACTTGCCTCCTAGCCATTCATCTAGGTCTATGCCATTTATTATTCTTTCTCACTTATATTGATTGGTTCGTCTCTCTTCTTAACTTGATTCTGTCACCCTGCCAGAATCCTACTGTATAGATGTATGTTGGACAAGGTAAAAATTGCACTTCCATTTCTTCTCTAGCTCCTGAGGACATAAATCAGGATCATCACTTTTCCTTACATATTATCTGATAAAGAGAGTCTTTGTCTGGCTTGGAGATGTAGAGTGGTAAGTCTTGGTCCAATTAAAACATCCTGTTGGTTATCCTGAAAATTACATTTTCCTCCAGAGTTTTCAAAATTTAAGGCCTGCAGCTGCCAAATTATTTCCTTTTGTACATTCAATAGAAATAACACATTCAACATGTCTAAAATTTAACTCCTTATTTATTTATTATTATTCTTAGTTGTGTATGCCAGTAACCCAGTAACTCAGTTGCCCAAGCCGGAAACCTGATATTCATCCTGGAGGTCCTGCAAATCTCTAACTCCTCTGTCCTCCCTTATTTATAACCATAGTCAATCCATCTCTGGCCCTATTCATCCACCTCTTAACTCCCAACTTTACCCTCCTCTCTCCATCTCTATTCTCTTCCCTTTCTGAGTTCAACCTTGGCAAAATCCTATTTGACACCTTTCTCTAAAAGAATCCACAGTAATATACAAAGGGCAGAATCAAATCCTATCAATAGGAACAATTTTGTTAAGCAGTTTTTACAATGTAAATGTCAAGTACTTTATCCAAGATATGTAAGGCTGGA
Organism: Mandrillus leucophaeus; assembly: GCF_000951045.1. Taxonomy (NCBI): domain Eukaryota; kingdom Metazoa; phylum Chordata; class Mammalia; order Primates; family Cercopithecidae; genus Mandrillus; species Mandrillus leucophaeus. Next base: position 561,268 of record NW_012108563.1, on the reverse strand, counting down.
GACATAGCATTTCAATGTACACACCATTAAAACAAAATAATATGAATATTAGTTAAAATAATTGAGAATTGTAATGTTTAAGAACAAAAATAGAAGCAATATTTATTGAGCAATAACTGTACACAATTTAAATGCACTATCTTATATAATTATTCCACTAATCATACGGCACCTTATTAAAGGCAGTATAGTTGTGGTATAAAGCATGGACTTTGGAATCAGACTAAGGCTGAGACCTAGCTTTACTATTTAAAACCTAGCTAATCATGAACAAAATTTTAATTATTTGGTTTCTTAAATTTCTTAAGTATGAAATGGGGGTGAATATAATTGTACCTGCTTGAAATGGCCATTTTGAGATGTAGTATACACTCACGTATTTTTGTTACCTTTATTATATGGTTCTGGAAGAAGACTCATATTTGAAGTAAAATGCCCAAACTTAAATGGTTAGTAAAAGTATAAACTGGATTAAAATATAAGTATGCTTTGCTCTAGAATACTTTATTGTAATCCCACTGTTTTACTGCCTCTCTACTGACATAGAAATTTGCAGGTACGATTATCAAACTATTTTTCCCTTTGCAGTAAAATATATTTTTTGGATTCTTGATGTTTTGTCAAATCTTATTTTGTAATTTTAAAATTTATGACATATTTGAGACTCTTGAGCATTACATTAACATTTTATAAAACTAAAGTAACGTTTTGACTGACATTTCTTTTTATTGTTCCCACCTGGGAAAAAAACAAGTGAAAATAGTATTTATTTAGCACTTATGTCTATTAATCCAGTCTAAAAATTAATCATTTATTGAAAAACTATTTTCAGTTAGGATATTTTTAGACACTTTCATTTTATTGATAATGAAATGGTCACCCCAGGATCTCTATGCTATAATGTATAGTTCTTTTCACTTTTGATCAAATATTGTGCATCTGTGACTAAAGGATAACATTTAAATTATAATAAGACTATTTTATAATATTTTAAGTCACAAATACACAAATAGCATCTGGAATTTTCATTTTCTTTGATCATTTTTTTTAATTGTTTTTATGAATTCCTATTTTTTGGGGGTATTCATTACCTCAAGCATTTATCCTTTTATTATAGACAATCCAATTATATTATTTTAGTTATTATAAACTGTACAATTAAACTATTTTTTTTTTTACTATTGTTACCTTGTTGTGCTAGAAACTGCTAGGTCTTATTCATTCTTTCTAAATATTTTTTGAACCCATTAACCATCCCCAATGCCCCCACTCCTCCCAACTACCCTTGCCAGTCTCTGATAACCATCCTTCTACGCTCTATCTTCATGAAGTAAATTGTTTTAATTTTTAGCTCCCACAGATAAGTGAGAACATAGGTACTAATGTTTCTGTGCCTGGCTTATTTCACTCAATATAATGATCTCCAGTTCCATCTTTGTTGTTGCAAATGACTGGATCTCATTCTTTTTTATGGCTGAATAATACTCCATTGTGTATATGTACCATATTTTCTTTTTCTTTTCATCTGTGGATAGGCATAGGTTGCTTCCAAATGTTGGCTATAGTGAATGGTGCTGCAATAAACATGGGAGCACAGATACCTTGTATGTGGTTGGTGGGAGTGTAAATTAGGGCAACTGCTATGCAGAACAGTTTGGAGGTTCCTCAAAAAATTAAAAATAGAGCTACTGTATGATCCAGCACTCCCACTCCTAGGTATTTACTGGGAAAAAAAAAAGGGAAATCAGTATTAATTCCTATTATTTGAAGCCATAATTAAAGATAATTAGGAATTATGCTGCTGTTTCTGAAACATTTTCATGTTTGTATGAAATATATAAGCTAACTGTGTTGATCTAGTCCAAAGACATAGATGAAAATGTTAATGACACATGGTATAGACATGAGACAAATTTACTCAGGAATCCTACAGGCAGGGGATCGGAGGAACACGTGTAGTTCCTTAGATTCTTATCATCTGACAGTGCTGTGCATGAGACTCAGACATGTGGCAGTACTCCAATGGAGACACTCTCAATTTCCTGCCACTCTGCCTTTTATACATTTCCAGGGAAGTTGATAGAGGACAAGTGAGAACCCAAACCATCTTGTAATAAAGGAATCTTTCATTACTAGGGAGTGGCTCTTTATGTTTCCATGTTCTTTGTTCAGAGTTGTATTTTCAGAAATTAACATCTGTATTTTCAGTTTTATGTCTAGAAAAATAATTTCTATGCATAGTTTAATAAAAAGCATAAAAGATATACTTAATTGATAAGTTTTCTTAGTTGAAAACAGCAAAATCCACAACAGCTGGTTTAAGCAAACCTGTAACACTATTAAAGGTAGGTCAAAGCATCTCTAAGGGAGATAGAAAACCAGCTCCAAAAGCCATGAAGCCAAAAACATTACTCAATCACCCTGCAGGGAATAATGTGCCAGAAACCTCTGGCCAAGGAAGGTAAGGAAAAAAATATTTGGAGGAAGGACACTTAGTGACTTAAAACCCAGACAAAGAAGTAACACACTTTATTTCTACTCACTTTCTACTGACAGGTGTGTTTATCTTCATGTTACTTCAAGGAAAGCTGAGAGATGGATACTCACTGGGAAGTGATGTACCATTACTGTGAGAAGAGAGGATAGTGGATTTGTTAACTAGACAGTATTCTCCACCATAAACTTTAATTTTTTTCCCAACTCCAAATATTCTTGATCTCAGTAGAACCTAAAATTTGTTAATCTTACAAATTATTTTTTTTATTTTTATAGATACACAGTAGGTGTATACATTTATGGGTTATGTAAGATATTTTGTTACATGCATGTAATTCGTAATAATCACATCACGGTAAATAGGTATCCATCCCCTCAGGTACTTTACTCTTTTAGTTATTTTAAAATATGCAACGAAATTTTTTTTTACTATAGTCACCCTATAAACTTTAATTTCTTTAAGCTGTTTTCCAGTTTGATAATTAACTTCATAGTTTTACATAATACATTTATATTTTTATCTATTTGGTTATCTAATTTAGATAATGTATAGTGCATTCTTATAATAATACAAATATACACCTCAATATACTCTATTCATGATCTAACCTTTCTCTAATACTTTTATATTATTATATTTAATTGAATATACATCATTGTGACTATGTAACCCTTTTATGCAGGGCTGATAATTCAAAACAGCTCTACAAAAGATACAGTTTCACACTGTATCTTGTTTTTGAAACTTGTTTATTTGGACAGCAGAGAGCTTTACTGTTACTTAAATGCAATTCTCATATTGTATTAAGTTTTCATGAATTCTTTCTCATATTGATGTAGTACTTCTCTGAAAGTGTTTCCAGACACTGTGATATACTACCTGTATTTGCCCAAGGATACATTTATTTTTCCTGGCATTTAAATGATATTTTCCCTGGCATTAAAATTAGATGTTCTAAGTTATTGTCCTCAACACTTTTCCATTATATCTTCACTATATTCCTGCATTTAGAATTGCTCCTGGAAAAAAAAAAAGTGACATTGATATAATTTATGTTTCTTTGAAAGTTTTTGCATTTTTATTGAGCTGATCTTTGTCAATGTTATTAAACTGCATTTAATTTGGATAAGGGATTTTGTCTAGGGAGATTGTGTGGTTGTATGAAGTTGTTTTGTCTGTCACTCCATGGAATGTTTCAAAATAAAGTATTTCATATACTAAAATAGAACATTCTCTATTATTAATCTAAATATAACTACTATATTTACATATTTTTTTCCTCTGAGTCTCCAATAGAAAAAGATGTGATCAGGCTTATAGTTTTTGGTCTGACATGTAAGGATGTGAAGTCCTCATTCCTGTCCACACAACAACAACAACAACAAATAGCAGAACAAACTGAACGTCAATAAATATTTTTAGATCCATTAAATAATTGATGTCAAAGGAAAACCTGCTGCCTAGAAAACTGAAGAGGCAGGCAGGAAAACTTAAACTATAATGGACAAATTGCTAGATGTTCTGTATTTGGATAATCCTGAAAGTTAAAAATTCCAGTGGTAAATTGAGTCTTAGAGAGCTCCCCACACTTTCAAGTGTTTTACCTCTAAGAGAACTACCAGTAAAGCAGTTCAATGGTAAAGACTGAAGAGAAATTTATTTCTTCTGGCAGGCAGAGAAAAAAAAAGCAACCATTTCAAATACACCAAGAAAGCATTCTGTTCTTGTTTAGAGGGCCTGTTCTCAAGGGAAGCTATTTTACCAGACCCCAACAGACTGTGACTGCAATACAGTATAGGAGACCCAAAGGAAGAGATATATCTAAAATTAGTCCCTCTAGACTTTCCATGTGTGAAAACAGAAAATACCCAGCCTCAGACCCCTTAAGCCTTCCAGTGTACTTAAGGGAGTAAATACCAACCAACCAACCAAACAAAAATACTGGGAAACATTTGTAATGGCCACACACAGCCCAAAACACAGGCTTAGTAAAGGAGTTGAGACCTAACTAAAAGACTATGCAACATGTCCTCTCTTCTTCCAGACCTTGCCGCCACATTTGTAGGGCTTCCGTGTAATAACAGGAGAATAAAATTGAAACAACAACACGTCTCACACCTTAAGAAGTCTCTAGGGAAAACTGAAGCCAACAGGACAGTCAAACAAATCAAGAACCTTAGAGAAAAATTTAGCCTCTGTCACCTATAATTAGTAAACGCAGCCTAACTTTTAGCCAGATAAGTATAAAATCTTCCAAAAAATGCCAATTTTTTCTTCTGCTTTAAAGCACTGACTTAGAGGTCCATTTTCCAAGAAAGAAGCACATTTAATCATATCTTCTTTATTTTACATTCCATGTATTGTAACCACTTTCCTTCTCATGTAGGCTGGTATTTTTCCAACAGTCTTACGATCAAAGTCTTTTCCTTGGGATTTCTGTATTTGCAAGTCTGATTTACTTACTTCTTAATGTTCTGTCATCATATCAATTAGGATCTTGAAACGGAATTAGTAATGTTTAATAATTTGCAATTTGTCAAGACGTCAGTCTCATTGCAAAATCGTATTTATTTATTTGCTGTTTAATTGAGTCAGATATATTTTCAAGATCCTAACAGTTTTTATTTTAAGGTATATTGTACTATATTCTGGAGCATATCTTTCCAAAACATCCTGAGAATTTGGGGATGAGAGATATGTTTTCTAAATCATTACAAATCCAAAAATATATTTATCATGTTCTCAAACTTAATAAATATTGTTTTTTTCTCAAAAAATTTCAAAGTCATAATTTTTTTCTAAAAATCTACTGATGCTTCTGAGAAATGCTGTTTTCATCTTCACTAATTTGTTTGTGACCAAAATGTATTTTTTTGTTTTTTTTCAAATTTTTCTACTAGTAATTTTAAGATTTTTCTTTCGTCTCCACTGTTCTGCTTTCTGATGATGAAAACAGATTCATTAAAAATATTTATTACAATTTTCATTACAGAAAAATTTTCAATTTGAAAACTTGAGGCCTTTGGTTATTGGAATTTTTCTTGCATTTTTTTCTTTCATTTTCTCTAAACATTTTCTAAAGATATTTTACCTCATTGATATGGTGGGGCTCTGTGTCCTTAACCAAATATCATCTTGAATTGTAATCCCCACATGTTAGGGAAGAAACTGCTGGGAGGTGATTGGATCATGGGGGCAGTTTCCCCCATACTCTTCTCATAATAGTGAGTTCTCACAAGATCTGATGGTTTAAAGGTATGGCATTCCCCCCACCTCTCTCTCTTTCTGTCTCTCTCCTGCCACCATGTAAAGATGTACCTGTCTTCCCTTTCACCTTTCACCATGATTGTAAGTTTCCTGATGCTTCCCCAGTCATGAAGAATTGAGTCAATTAAACCTTTTTCCTTCATAAATTGCCCAGGCTCAGGTAGTTCTTTATAGCAGTGTGAAAGTGGACTAACTCTCTCAAAAATAGATACTCTACATCTTTCATTTTAAATTTATAGGAATACTTAGGATATATTGCAGATTCAGTTCCAGACCACCACAATTAAGAACATACCACAATACATCTAGTCACACAGATGTTTTGCTTATATGGTGTGTATGAAAGTTATGTTTATACTACATTGTAGTCATTAAGTATGCAATACACATTATGTCTAAAAATGTACATACTTCAATTTAAAATACTTTATTGCTAAAAAAAAAAAAACCGTGATGATTATCAAAGTCTTCAAGGAGTTGTAATCTTTCTTCTGTTGGAGTGTTGTACTTTTGTGTTGATGGCTGCTGACTGATCAGGGTAGTAGTTGCTGAAAGTGGAGGTGGCTGTGGCAATTTCTTAGAGTAAGACAACAATGAGGTTTGCTTCATTGATTGGTTCTTCCTTTCATGCATGATTACTCTGTAGTATGTGATGCTGTTTGATAGCATTTTACCCACAGTAGAACGTCTTTCAAAATTGGAACCAATCCTCTCAAAACCCTGCTCTTGCTTTTTCAGCTAAATTTATGTAATATTCTCAATCTTTTTTTGTCATTTCAACAATTTTCATGACATCTTCACCAGGAATATTTTCCATCTCAGGAACCCATTATCTTTAATCATCCATAAGAAGAAACTCCTCATCTGTTAAAATTGTATGTTGACATTGTAGTAATTCCATTGCATCATTGGGCTGTACCTCAAAGTCTAGTTTTCTTGCTATTCCCACCATATATGCAATTTTTCTCCATTAAAGTCTTGAATGCCTCAAAATCATCCATGAGTGTTAGGATCAGCTTCTTCCAAATTCCTGTTAAATATGTGGATATTTTGACCTTCTCCCATTAATCACGAATGTATTTAATGGTATCTAGAATGATGAATTCTATCCAGAGGATTTTAATTTACATTGCCCAGATTATTCAGAGAAATTACAATCTGTGGCAGCTATAGCCTTACAAAATGTATTTCTTTATATACACATACATATATACATACACACACATATATATATCTTCTTACTAAATATATTTCTTAACTAATAAGACTTGAAAGTCAAAATCACTCCTAATCAATGGGTTGCCGAATGGATGTTGTGTTAGCAGGCATAAAAAAAAACAACAATAATGTTTTGATACAGCTCCATCAGAGCTCTTAAATGACCAGGTGTATTGTCAATTAGCAGTAATAGTTTGAAATAAATTATTTTTTTTCTGAGCAGTAGGTCTCAACTGTAGGCTTAAAATATTTAGTAAGCTATGTTGTAAACAGATGTTCTGTTTTCCAGGCTTTGCTGATCCATTTATAGAGCACAGGCAGAACATATTTAGCATAATTCTTAAAGGCCCTAGGACTTTCAGAATATAAATGAACACTGGCTTCAACTTAAAGTCACCAGCTGCATTAGCCCCAACAGAAGAGTTAACCTGTCCTTTGAAGTTTTGGAGCCAGGCATTGATTTTTCCTCTATAGCTGTGAAATCTTACATGGCATCTTCTTCCAAGAGAAGGCTGTTTTGTCTACATCAAAAATCTATTGTTAACCGTAACCACCTCATCAATTATCCTAAGTATATCATCTGCATAAATTGCTGCAGCTTCTGCATCAGCACTTTACATTTTTATGTTGTGGAGATGGCTTCTTAGTCCTCCAGAAACAGCCTCTGCTATCTTCAAACTTTTCTTCTGTAGCTTCCTCACCTCTATCAGCCTTCATGAAATAAAAGAGAGTAAGGGCTTTGCTCCGGGTTAGCCTTTGGCTTAGAGGAATGTTGCAACTGATTTGATCTTCCATCCAGACTATCCTAACGTTCTCCATATCAGCAATAATGTTATTTTGTTTTCTTATTCTCGTGTTCCCTGGAGTAGCACTTTTAATTTTCTTCAAGAACTTTTCCTTTGCATTTACAACTTGGCTTATTGTATGGCACAAGAGCCTAGTTTTCAGCCTTTCTTGGCTTTCAACATGCCTTCCTCACCGAGCTCAATCATTTTTCATTTTTGATTCAATATGAGAGACTTGTGACTCTACTTGAACACTTAGAAGCCGTTATAAGGTTATTAATTGGCCTAATCTTAATACTGTGTGTCTTAGAGAATAGTGAGGACTGAGGAAAGGAAGAGAAATGGGAGAAGACCCAATGAATGGAGTAGTCCGAGCAAACATATTTATTCATTAGGTTCGCTGCCTTATATTGGCACAGTTTGTGGCACCCTAAAACAACTACAGTAGTAATATCAAATATTATTGATCACAGATCACTATAACAGATACAATAATAATAAAGTTTGAAATATGGCAAGAATTACCAATATGTGACAGACACAAAGTCGGCACATGCTATTGGGAAAAAATGGCACTAGGCTAAACTTGCTCAACCCAGGGTTGTTGCAATCCTTCAATCTGTAAAAAACACAGTATCTGCAAAGCACAGTAAAGCAAACCACAGTAAAACAAGGTATGCCTATATTTCATTTATGTCACTTCTTACTGTTTTGTTTTATTTTCATAAAGTATTTCTCAATTTTACCTTAAATAATGCTTTTGAATTATTTTATTGTTATTTTTTAACCCCAAAAATGTATTGTTTTTCTCTTATTGATCTTGCCTTTGTTTTTATTGGTTGCAGTATGTCTCAAGTCCTAATTCATTAACTAGAGCTCCTTAAAACTACTTTTGTAATCCCCTTTTCTAGAGGAAATTTCAAAGATAACGATTACAGAAACACATTGCAGCCTTTCTAACCCATCTGGTCTGAAGACCACTACTTATATTTACCATATTCTTCCTCTACCATCCTGAGACCGCTCAGCCTCAGCTGGTTCCTCTGCTGGCATAGGTGATTTACTTGATGGAGCCACTCAGATCCTCATAGCTGAATAGTGTTATCCTCCCCACACCATTCCCATGTCAAGCCTTGCTACCACACTTGTCAATTTACCAACAAAATTAAAATGAAGAGCACAAGACACACTATATGGATCTTTCGGACGCTACACACACTCCTTTATCCCACTGGGTCACAAAAAGCCTACCATATCCTAATAATCAGAATTCTCCCTGACTGGATAGTGACTTCTCTACTGAATGCTGGTCTTTTGGGACAAGTAGCTTAAAATGGGCAGGGAGCGGTTTTAACCTGAGGATTAGTGAACCTCTTGCAAAGCCACTTGGTAGAATAATTTTCCTTCTAGAAACTAAAATTTATAACCCTAGAGCACAAAAATTGCAAGTTTCTGAAAGTATGTATTCATTGGGTCACTGAGGGTGAATATCATAAGTTGGTTTTCACGGAAATAGACTCAGAGATTTGCATGCATGAAAAGTTGTATGGAATAAAGGTGCACTATAGTGGACTATGTCATGAGTTGCCTATAGTTGGCCTGCAGAACCCAAGTTCTCAGTTTTCCACCTAATAGAGAATACTGGCAGCTAACAGCTCTCAGTTAATTCCTCTCCATGACCTCAGCTAAACAGTGACCTCAAGAAAGTCACCCATCTCTTCCTAGGACATCTCCCTCCTGAACACTACTTAATAGGTGAGCATAAAGTCCAACTGTAAAGGATTAAGATCGAGAATCACCAGAGAATTGGCTCAGGTCTTCATTGAACCTGAACTTCAGTTCAACATTTTCTCTGCTCACCTCTGCTTCTTTCTCATCCCCAGGTATTGATCCTGAGAGCACTCCTCAATACACTCCATTCACCTCAATCTCCATGTAAGATTCAGCTTCCCAGGGAAACCCCTGTGCCATTAAGATCTACTTGTCACAGTTATCCAAACATATTTCATTAAGCCAATAGATTTGAATGTGAAAGCAACCTGTAATTATAATGTTATTTTTTTCTGAGGACTTTCATTTTTTTATGGATGAGACTAACAGACCCCCACTGATTTTATCTATAGATATTAAAATCCCTGTTCTCAGTCTGCACATTAGATGGGGAAACAAGATCAGTGCTCTAGTTGTCTTGCATGCAGATTTCCAACCCATTCTCTTATTATTTTCCTTCACTTCTTACCCCATACACTCTCCCGTTGTATTCCAGATTTCCTTGTCTCTCCTGGGGGAAAAAATGTTTCCGGAATATAAGTCTCTGATATCCAATCAGATGCTCTGTTTCCTGACATTTTCTGTCTGAAAACTGAGGAATGGTAACACCTGTGCCTATGAATAAATTTTTATAAATAATTTCCACTGGCACCCTATCCTGAAGATGATGCTTTTAAGTTCTTAGTCTCTTGGTAGCTCCACAGAGCTAAGTGGTTTTTTCTTTTTACTTCTTGCCTCTCTGTGGCCTACAATCTTTGACTGTCTATTCAGATAAAAGTGTAATATAAATTCTATATAAAATAAACTAGGTAAATGCTGTAAATTCTGACTTTAAAGGTCTATATAATGTCTGTATCTATGTGGAAATGAGTTTGAATATAGGATGTAAATTTTTAACAAGGCTTTTGAAAACAGAGTAGAAATGGATAGACGCTGAATGCAGCAAAAAATGCTTTTATGGAGAAGTGTTGCAATTATTAAATATCACAATAAGGCATAACAAATAATGAAAATTAAATAAATTAAATTCTAAACAATTTGATATCTTGGTGACTTTGCTTCTACTTAGTTATGTTCACTACCTAGATTTTTTTTTTTTAGTTAAAATTGGCAGTGACTCTTTTCACATATTTGGGATTCATCTTAAGTACATGATCCTAGGAAACTTGTATGCAGTTTTTTTGAAGATCAACTTACAGAAATTCTTTAGCCAGCATTTAAGTAATGAATGAGACTGTTTATATCTAGCCATAGGAACTTAGTTTCAGTTTTACAAAGACAGTGTCTCATACAAAGTTTAAAGACCAAACTAGACAGAGTACTAATTACTTTTGGTACTGAAATCTTGAGTTCTGCTCAGAAAATATGCTTGTATTTTTATATTTACATAAAATAATAGTTCTCATTCTACGTTTATATAATCCAAAAATTTCAGTTTATACTTAAAATTTTTCTAGCACAATTTTCCGAGATCCAAAAAAAAATTACTTATAAAACCCCTTGGGTGTCAACTTACTTTTAAAAGGTTGTCTATTTATATAATCATTACCTGAGAATTTATCTCTTAGGAAATTCTGTGCGTGTATATGTGTGTGTGTGTTGACCATGTTAAATACCATTTGAATATGAGAGAAAATGGTAGATATTAAATCTGATTTTCCTTAAATATTTACACTGACTATATTATAAGAACAGATATCACACCATTTAATAGGCAGCAAAGTAACTGAGCGAATTGATGACATTATTTTTAGATTCAATGTTGGTTGGTCATATCACAAACTATATCAATTATCAAAAAAAGAAAAAACAGTAAATTTGCTCTTAAAAATTCATAGTTTTTAATACATAATATGGCGGAAGTACTCAATATACTTTCATTAAATACAAAATATTTTATTCTTTTAAACATTTTCTGTGTTATTGGATCCCTTTCTTTATCACAAATTCTTCTCATACAATATCTGTAGAGACTAAAAGAAATATAAACTATGACAATTCTCCCAAACATATAAGGTGGAAGAATAATGCTGTTTCATTGAAGTTAAGTTTCAAGTATAAATATTGCAAAGATTCAAAAGTTATAAAGCGGGAAACATGCTGAATATCTTTCTTTTAATATTTCACTTTTCAGCTATATCTGAATATGTTAGGCATTGAGAAAATTTTTCCCAACACTTGTTTTGAAGTATTCTTTTCTAACGATTTTCTCTAATATCCTCTTCCCATGAAGTCAGAGAGTCTAGTCAATATTTTATAGTTTCATGATCTGCTTTTCAAATGTAAGGTTTTGTTTTTAAAGAAAACTAATCTAACCTTAATCCTTTTTCAATAGTTAAGTATTACATGTTGACTCCTCATCCTATTTTTAGGGAAACTCAACCCTGCATCATTTGCTTTGTAGGGAATAAATAACAATGTTGAAAGTCAAATGAAAATCTAAAAACTTTTATTGTTTATGACTCTTTTTTTTTTTTTAATTTTTGAGATGCGATCTTACTCTGTCCCTCAGGTTGGAGTGGAGTGACACAATCATGGCTCACTGCAGCCTTAACTTGCCAGGCTCAAGCTATCCTTCCACTTCAGCCACTCGAATAGCTGGGACTACGGGTGTGCACCACCACACCTAGCTTTTTAAACTTATTTGTAGATACAGGCTGTTACTATGTTGACCAGGTTGGTCTCAAACTCCTGGCCTCAAGCAATCCTTGGCCTCCCAAAGTGCTGGAATTACGGGTATGAACCACCATGCCTGGCCCTGTTTATTATTCTTTATCTGCATCTTAGTCCGTTTTTGTGCCTCTATAACAGAATATATGAGTCTGGCTAATTTATAAGGAAGAGAAATTTGTATCTTACAGTTCTGAAGGCTAGGAAGTCCAAGGTCAAGGAGTCTGCATCTGGTGAGGATGTTTTTGCTAAGTTATCCTGCGGCAAAAGGCAGAAGGTCAAGGGAGCAGACATAAAGCAGGTGAAGAGAATGGAGGGGAAGAGGGAACCAAACTCATTTTTTTTTATGAAGGACCCACTCACAATAACTAGCCCACTCCTGTGATAACAGTATTAATCCAGTCACGAGAGGACAGCCCTCATGACCTAATCATGTCTTAAAGCTTCTGTCTTTCAACATGTGGCACTGGGGATTAAATTTTCAATACATGAACTTTAAGAGACACATTCAAGTCATAGCAATGAGTTAAATAATGTAAAATTAGTTTGCAAATATCTATTATTTCATATATTTTATTTATTATAACAATAAAGTGCAAAGATAGTCAAACAACCATAACCATATGTAAATTTTACAAAAGACACTCTCACTTCTTTCCTCGCCGAATTATCAAAAGATGAGTGTGAATATATTTAAATTTATAATTATTTGAGAAATACAAAAAACACATATGTGAGATCTTCCACAATGAGTTATCACATTGCTAGTAGAACAGAAAGCTCTATATCCCACCCATACCATCAACATTTCAAGGTCAAACACCTCCATTGAAATTATTTATCCTACCAAATTAGAATAATTGAGAAAAACCTTAAGAATTACTAAAAAATAGACAAGTGTTTTTAAATGGTGACTAGAAAATTTAATCACAGATTTATCAACTGCAGTATTAATAGAAAATTGTTTTTTATTTCAGATGTTCTAGTCCGAATATCAGTTGTAATATTTTCTTTTTCTTCATTTCTGTCCTTTGAGCAGAGGATATAAAGATCTGTAATCAACCCTGCATTAAAATAACTAACTCTAAGGCTATGTAATTTAGAAGGACGAAGTGGAAATGTGGAGTCAGGGAGGAATAGGCAAAAAAAAAAAAAAAGAAAACAAAAAACAGAAAGAAACAATGAGTCAAAACTGAAAGAGCAGAACAGAAATAGACACACTCCACAAAGGGAGATGGAGTTGATAAAGACTTTATGGGAAAATGTAAATAATTGATCTGCATTATTTCCTCAATGTTTTGTGTAGATGATTACCTAAAACTTAGATGTTATTTCTGGTAATGAATGTCCCTTACCAATATTACAAAGATTCAAAGTATAGCCAGTGAGTTAATTCTCAGACATGTCAATATTTAATATGTCCTTTCTCAAATTTGTACACTCCATTGATTTGTTTTCCAAGTGTTTTCTAATGGAATTTTAAGTTACCCAGAACATGCAAAAGTCTCAACAACTTTAAAGTGCAGTGCCTAAACTTTTCATTATGTTAAATGTTTTGTAAGTTGTTCTGAAGTCTAACTGATTCAACTAATGGCTAAGTTAGATGTAGAGTTTCTGTTGCTGTGTCGGTTGGGGGCTGTGCTGGTCTGACACTCTTCCTCTACGGCTAGGGTGTGCTTCCAGTAGATGGCTTCTGCAATCTTTATCCTTGCTCTGATAGAGCAGGCATATAAAGTCTTTCTGTCTGTTTTTCTTTTACATTATGCTTTTAATTCATTGTGATAGATTTTGTCTTTCAAGTCATGCCAGACCTGCTGGGATTGATGTGCTTTTCATCTGTCACTCTCTTCACACTGTTTGATTAAATTGGTTCTCCTACTTGCAGGGAGACAGGCTAAAAAGCCTAAGAGGCCATTTCCAACTCAAATGTATAATTCCACATTTTTCTATCTAAAGTCTAGTCATTAGCTTGAATTTGGATACAAAGGAATTGGTGTAATCTGTAAATTTGTCCTCTAACACCCTTTGAGGACAATAATTTTAAATAAAATACCACAGTTCATATTCATAATAGTTTTACTGAGATTATGAACAATGCAATTTTTGAAAAGAGTCAGTATTTATTATCCTTTTGAATAAGATCAAATGCTATATTAAAATTAAATATAAACATACTTCAATAAGAGAACTTATAAAGAAAAATCATATAAATTTTCTGCTCATATGTAACTAAATTATATTGAGTTGATGTAAAAATATGACATTAATATCATATTTTAAGTTAAGCTTGTGAAAATACACTAAAAACCAGAGTTCTGTTTCTGCTACTTAGAACTATGCCAAATTCTGACTTTTTGTTCTTCACTTATTAATCTGTAAAATGAAGGATGTAATTTAATAAGCTCCAAAGTTATTCTTAGCTCTTCAAAATCTGTTTTTAACTCTTCAAAATCTTTTTCAATTTATTGTATGTCTGGGTGTATCTACATATCTCCTCCCCTGGATGTGAAATTCATTGAAGATGAAACTATTAGTTACTTTCATGAAATACTCTTTCAAAAATTAACCTTATTGTTTACAAAAATTTGGTTCAAATCCTAATTTGCATTCTTACTAAGTATGTGATCGTGAAACTGTATGTATTTTATATATGTATGTATATATTTGTTAACATATGTATTCTTATGTATCTATATACAAGTGATTTTTTTCATATAGAGTTGATACATTGCTTAGTGTAGCATGCATGTGGTATGTGCAGTGTGGTAATATGTGTTACATGTGGGAGATAGTAAATGTCCAGGAAATTTTAGCAGCTGGAGATTGTAGTTTCATTAAAAATCAAAGTTCAATGATATGTCATCTACAAACAACTTTTTAATGCACCAAATACTTCTAGGAACTTAATACTATGCTATTCCCATCTTTATCTATAGCACCTGTTTCATGTAGCATAATTTTTTCTTAGTGACAAAACAATATATTGCCAGTTATCACACTGGAAGTTTATTCTGCTAGGGAAAAATACTTTATACCTCCTTTCGGTTTGGGTTGAATTATTTGAAATATAGATAATATGATGTTTTATATTGGTCTCAATTTAGTGAGAGAGACTTTCTGGAGGATACTTGGGATATATAATATGTGACTCATTTTCTATCAGGGACAGAAATGGCTAGTTTCTGATTCCTACCTTATATAACTTAAAGCATAAGAGGTATGCAGCTTAACTGCTTTAATGATAACAGTAAAGGTAAATGTGCTGACATATATCCACAAATTGTATTTGCACTCTCAACATTTTTTGGTGTAAAGTATCCATGCATATTTCCAGTGAACCAGATGAAAACATTCACAGAGATCTGGCATTTGTTAACTGGTTTTCTTAGTCTGTAGGTCTTAGTACAGATAAATTGAATTCCTAGGAGTTTTGGGAGGAATCAATCATTGGAGAGGAATCAATCATCGGCCAGAATATGTACAGAGCTATAGCTACTAATATGCTGGTAATGTTTAAACACTAGTTCTCCAGAATAAAATAAGCTAGTTGTATATAAGCATGTAGATTTATTATAAACTCTACTGACATGCAGGATATATGGTATGGTATATGGAATATACCATTTTTAAATAATAAATATACAATGTTGTTTATTATAAATGCCATATAGCTCAGCAATCCTCATAAACTGCCTGTATTCATTTTGCCTAACTCTTTCATCTGTAGCCAATAGATGAATTAATAGATGAAATAGTGTAGTTAAAACATAAAGTTAATTGCTATTTTTATTTAATAAGAAAGATAAAAGTAAAACAATGAAGAATATTTCATAATGTTAATTATTCTCCAATGACACAAATGACTTATTTGCTACATTTTATAATTCTTTTTGAATACTAGAAAACTTTTCTGTTTTTTAGCTATTAAAAAGTAGTATTCATAGACTCCACACATCTTAAATTTTCATTATTATTTTATCTACCACTACATTAAGCCTAGACAATAAAAAACAATAAGCCCTGATTATCAGGGTTTTCTGATTTCTCTGATGTACATACGTTCATCATGTTTGATTTTAAGCTGCTAATTGGATATCACTGACTGCTGACTTGTGAAGGGAGATGTTGAGAAATACCAGTCTGTTTTCCGCACACAGGCACAACAGCTGTGAACAACCTCAAGAGTTTGTGTAATATTAAAATATAGTAAAATAAGTAGAAAGTAATGAGATTTTAATATGTATTTTTAAATAACTAAATATTTTTTCCAAGATGGTGGGTTGGATGCATTGTAGTATGCCTCTTTTACTTGTAAAGATAAAATAGTGTGCAGAGCTTCATGCTGTAAACTTTTTTTCCAAGAAGCAACATGGCAACTAAACAGAAAAACTGAAATAAATCACAGACCCTTTAAAAGAAGCAGTAGCCTAAACTATGAAACATGAGGAAAACTCCCCACAAGACACTGTGAACTTACTCACACATCCAGCACATTGCTATTACAACCAGGCTCTGAGAAAGCCATCACACAAATATTCTCTATAACTAGAAAACTCATACAGAGTCTTTGCAGCTGAAAGGACCAAGAGCCAGAGCTAGGTAACAATAAACTACAAACATGAAAGTCACACCCTTGGGAGAAAAAAAGAAAAAAATCAAACAAACAAACAAACAAAATCCCAAGTCAAATAAAAAATAAATTCAAAAACAAATAGAAAAATATAGTCTACCCAAATAAGAAGAAACCAGAAAAATAATTCAGACAGTATGAAAAAAACAAGATTCTATAAAACGGCCAAAATATTACAGTAACTCTCCAGTAGTGGATCCAAACCAAGAAGAAATCTTTAAAATACCAGATAAAGAATTCAAAAGGTTGGTTAATTTAATCAAGGAGATACATGAGACAGGTGAAAACCAACACAAAGAAAATTTAAAACAACTTGGAATATGAATGAAAAATTTTATAAAGAGAAATATATTTTAAAGAAAAACCAATAATAACATCTGGAGATGAAAGTCACATTTAGGGAACTAAAAATGCAGTGGGAAATTTAAACAATAGACTAAACAAAGTAGAAGAAAGAATTTTAGCATTCTAAGATGAGGCTTTCAGATTAACCCAATAAGACAAAAATAATGAAAAAAAAAAACAACTAAAAGAAATAAAGTCTTCAAGAAATATGGGATTATGTAAAACTTCCAAAGCTAGGAATCAGAGGTATTCCTCAGTAGGAAGAAAAAGTAAAAAGTGTGGAAAACATATTTGAGGGAATAATTGAGAAAAACTTCCCTGGCCTTGCTAGAGATTTAGACATCAAAATACCAGAGCTCAAAGAGCCCCTGGAAAATTTATTGCAAGAAGGACATCACAAGAGAGTCAAAAGGCTATCTAAAGTCAATGTGTAGGAAGCATTGTAAGAGTGGTGTGACAAAAGCATCAGGTAACATATAAAATAAAACCTATCAGACTAACAGCAGACTTCTTAGCAGAAACCTTAGAAGGCAGAGGTATTGGGATCCTATCTTTAGTCTTATTAATCAGAAAACTGTCAGCCAAAAATTCTGTATCCAGCAAAACTGAGCTTCATAAATGAAGGAGAATTAAAGTCTTTCACACATAGGCAAATGCTGAGAGAATTTATCAATACTAGATAAGCCCTACAAGAAATGTTAAAAGAAGTTACAAATCTTGGAACAAAAGGTGGATACGTACCAGAATAGAAATTCTTGTAAGCAGAGAATTCACAGTGCTTATAAAACAATAACACAGTGAAGAAAACAAAATCACTAGGTAACAATCAACATGATGACTGGAACAGTACCTCATATCTCAATATTAATATTGAATGGAAATGGCTGAATGCTCCACTTAAAAAATACATATTGACAAAATGGATTTTTAAAAAACTAGATACCAAATATTTGTTATCTTCAGAAGACACACCTAATACATAAGCATTCTTATAGACTCAAGGTAAAGGGGTGGAAAAAGATATTTCATGCAAGTGGAAACCAAAATTGAGCAGGATTATCTATTCTTATATCAGAGAAAGCATACTTTATAGCAACAATGGTTAAAAAAGACAAAGAAAGGCATATATAATGATAAAAGAATCAATTCACCAAGAATATATAAAAACTCTAAATATATATATGTGCCTAACTCTGGAGCTCCCAGATTCATAAAACAATTACCACTAAACCTAAGAAAAGAGAGAGAGATAACACAACAATAACCTTAAGGGACTTTGGCACTCCACTGACAACACTAAACAGATAATTGAGAGAGAAAGTTTACAAAGAAACACTGAACTATAACTGAGGTCTAGAACAAATGGACCTAATATTTACAGGACGTTCTAGCTAAGAATGGGAAAATATGCATTATTCTCATCAACATGGAAAATTCACCAAGGTGGACCATAATAGGCCATAAAACAAATCTCAATAATTTTTAAAAAGTTGAAATTATATCAAGTATCTTTGCACACTTCAGTGTTATAAAACTAAAAATCAATTTCAAAAGCAACCCTCAAAACTACACAAATACATGGAAATTAAACAATCCTCACCTGACTGATATTTTTGGGTTAACAGTGAATCAAGATGGAAACTAAAAATAATTTTGAAATGAATGATAACTATAACACAAGTTATCAAAACCTCTGAGATACAGCAAAAGCAGTGATAGGTGGAAAACTTACAGCACTAAATGCCTACGTCAAAAAGTCTGAAAGATTACAAATTAGTATTCTAATATCACATCTCAAGGTATTAGAGAAATAAGAACAAACTAGCAGAAGAAAAGAAACCAAAGATCAGAGCAAAACTGAATGAAATTGAAACTAAAAAAAAGAAGAGATCAATGAAACAAAAAGTTGATTATTTGAAAAGATAAATAGAATTGATCGAGCCCTAGACAGATTAATGAAGAAGAGAGAGGATTCATATAAGCTTATTAGGAATGAAAATGGGGACACCACAACTGACCACAGAAATGTAAAAGATCATTTGAGACTACTATAAATACCTCTATGCGCATCAGCTAGAAAATCTAGAGGAAATGAATACATTTCTGGAAACATACAATCACCCTAGCTTGAATCAGGAATACATAGAAATCCTGAACAGACCAAAACAAGCAGAAATATTGAATTATTAATAGAAAAAAAATCCCAACAAACAAGCAGCCAAATTCTATCAGACATTCAGAGAATTGATACAAATTCTATTGAAACTATTCCAACAGATTGAGAGAGAATACTCCCTAGCTCATACTACAAAGCCAGTATCACTCCAAAACTACAGACCAATATTACTGATGAATGTTAGATGCAGAAATCCTAAACAAAATACTAGGAAACTAAATTCAACAACCCGTCAAAAAAAAAATTCACCATGATTGTGCCAGTTTCATTCCAGAGGTGCAAGAAAGTTTCAACATACGCACATCAATAAATGTGATTCATCACATAAATGGAATTAAAAACCATATGATCATCTCAATAGATGCAGAAAAGGCATTTGATAAAATCCAGCATCTTTTTATGATAAAAAATCCTCAACAAATTAGGCATAGACAAAACATACCTCAAAATAATAAAAACCATGTATGACAAACCCACAGCCCACGTCACACTGAAAGGGGAAAGTTAAAAGCATTCCCTCTGAGAACTGGGATAAGACAAGAATGCCCACTTTCACCACTTCTATTCAGCGTAGTACTGGAAGTCTTAGCTACAGCAATCAGACAAGACAAAGAAATAAAAAATATCCAAATGGGTAAAGAGAAAATCAAACTATTTCTGTTTGCCAATAATATAACTGTATATTTAGAAAACCCTAAAGACACCTCCAAAAGACTCCTAGATCTGACAGATGAATTTAGTAAAGTTACAGGTTACAAAATGACTGTACACAAATCCATTAACACTGCAATACAACAACCACCACCAAGCTGAGAATCAAATCAAGAACCTTAATTCCATTTACAACAGATACAATAAATAAATAAAATAATATGCCTAGGAATATACAAGATCTCTACAAGAAGTACAAAACACTGCTGAAAGAATTTATGGGTGACACACAAAAAATGGAAATACATCTCATCCCCATGGATTGGAAGAATCAGTATCATGAAAATAACCATACTGTGCAAAGCCATGTACAGATTCAATGCAATTCCTATAAAAAATTTTGGGGAAACATACCATTCAGTTAATTGAAGAGACCCTCTTCTTCAAATCCAAAAGTATGTTTCTAATCCAACAGGTAAGAAAATGGCAATTCTTTAACTGTAAGAAATTTTGTATGGATATGTTTATTTTGTGTGGAAAAATATGTGCTCAAAGTGGTTAAGTGTATGTGTAAAACTATGAATTATAATAATCATGTATGGTGTATCATCATAAATGTCAGTATGAATAATTCTATGTATATAATAATGTGTTTTAGATATATTTTACGTCATGTTATATATTTTGTGCTAGAAACATAAACGTCCTTAATTATCACTGTGCATTGAAAAGTTTTGTCAATTAAACAAAAACTTCAGTGCAACAAATTGGTATTATAACTCTGGAGTATTATAACATTTCTTACATAATTTATTTTTGATAGGATAAATAATTGTAAGAAATAAAGATTATCAGTTATATAATCATTACTCAGTTTATTTGAGCTTCTAAAACTTTCAAACTCACGTGTACATTAAGATTTATAAGTTGAAATAAGAAATGTGCAATTAAAACTTAAATTGATTGGAATTTAATGTGTTTACCGGTTGAGATAAATGTGTTGCTATAGTTGTTGTTTACTATTTTATGCTGAGGTTTTTGAAATATTAATATAACAAATTATATATGAAATTCCATAAAAAAGGACATGCAGACTAACCATAATCCTCAACATTATGGTTTTCTACATTTAGTATACTCTTTCCCCTTATTTATTAATGAGTTATTGTCAACTCTAATTATTTAGAAACTGTATTTCCTATAAAGAAAGAATCCCTGGGGCATTTGTGTAGTCCAAGTGATCTTCATTTATGAATTATTGCTTATATAGATTAACGCAGAGATTGAATACATTTTTTGTATATACAGAATTACTTTCAGAGTGTCTGCTACAGTCAGGACTTCATCAATAAGGTCCTGGTATTATTATGTTGTTATAATTATTTTAAGGTTTAAATAAATAATTGACAAAAATCTATTACAATTTCTTCCTCATATCACTCTTTAATTTTTTTATCTGTTTATCTGTCTTTTGATTTGCAGTTATGTTCACACAGAGTTGTAAAATAAGAAATATTATGCTCTAGCATATCTTCTTATAATAATTTGAGAATACAGCAAAAAATATATATAAAGCTGAAACAGCCACACAGCTTGGACAACAATATTCCTTCCTCCGTTTCTGAGGTGTGTGCTATTGAAGAATTTCTTCAAATGCTCCATGCTTCAATTTCCTCATCTGTAAAATTAAGAGTAGTACCTTCCTCAGTTTCTACATATTGGCTATTTACATTGATTGCTAAACACTGGGGCTCTCAATAATTGTTTGCTCCTATTATAAGATACATACCTTTTTACAGGACAGGAAAATTATTTTGCTCTCTATAATGCGAACAGAATTTCATCGGGGCTGAGAAAAAGGAGGTTCTTCTTCCATAAATGTTAAAATGCATTTTGAATTATTTAAATGAACTGGCAAATACTAAGTTGTTTGGGTATTTTCCTGGGGTACATGTCTTTGATACAAAGTCTGATGCAGTAAAGTGGAAAAAATTATGTATCAAAACAAACTCTGGACCCTCTTGCTACAAGATATGAAGCAAATAATCTCACGTAAAAGGACCAGTACAAATCATGTACCTCTAGTTACTTATTCTCCCTAAACAATGCAGACAACAAGTAATATGCTCTTAGATTAGACTGAAGAGTTAGGATTATAAAAATATATATAAAAGTAGGTTTTATCTACATATTTATTTTCTATTTGTGATTTTATATTTTGTAGGATGATTGGGGCAAAATATAAAAATCGTTTGTTAAAATCAAGGATAACTGAGATAATACATTAAAAATATAAAGGACATTTGAAAGAGTAATATCTTTAAGAAATCTTTTTTTTTCTGTAGAAGAAAGAAAAACACAAGGTATTTAAAATGCTGAAAAAATGTCAATGGGAAATATTGAAGAAGATAATGTCCTGTAAAATTAAAGATTTTAGAACTTAATCTGAATAGTAACTCGTCTAGAGCTAGGTATGGGATCATTAAATATTAAGTAGTTATTTTCATGATTAAAATATAAATTTACATGTTATTTGACAAGTAAGACATTAAATTGAAGGAACAAAGATCATCGTAAAATACAATTTTGGAAAATCAATTAATTTTGCACTTTTTTTGCTTTTATCAATCCAGTTAATTTCAATAATTTTCAGCTAACATATGTGATAAAAGTTACATTTAAATTAGTGGCACATAGGTCAAAATTTATGTTCCATCAGAAAGCTTTTTCTTCTCTATCTTGTGATATTTTGTTAAAAGAGGAAATATGAAAGTGTGATACTGGAACAGTGTATAAGTATAGATCAATGAAATTGAGAGTACAGAAAAAAGCCACCACATATATTATCAACTGATTTTTTTTTAATGTCAACTGATTTTCTACAAGAGTGTCAAGACTGTTCAACTGGGGAGAAAATAGTCTTTACAGTAAGTGTTGCTAGGACATCTGGATAGCCACATACAAAAGAATGAAGGTGAACTTGTACCTAATCATACACAAAATTTAACTTGAAATAAAAGAACTAAAAGTTAGAAATAAAACTACAAAATTCCTAAAAGAAAATATAAGGGTAAATATCTATGTCCTTGAATTTGGCAAAAGATTCTTAGTTATTATACCAAAAACATGAGCAACAAAAGAAAATCAAAAATAGGTACATTAAAACTTCACAAAGTAATTGAACTTTGTGTTTCTAAGGACAATGTACAGAAAGTGAAAGGCAAAATCACAGATTGGGAGAAAATATTTTCAAATCACATATCTGATGACATTTTGTATTTAGAACGCATAAAGAACATGTATAACAATGAAAAGACAATCCATTTTTTTAAAAACAAAGAATCTGAATAAATATTTCACCAAAGAAGATAAACAAATGGCCAATAAGCACATGAAAAGATGCTCAACATCATTAATTATCAAGTAAATAAAAATAACACAATGAGATGCCATTCCATATCCACTAGGATGGCTAGAATTGAAAAGGCAGATAATAACAAGGTTTGATGAGGGCGTGAAAATGTTGAAATTGTCATACACTGCTGTTGGGAATGTGAAATGGTGCAACCACTTTGGAAAACAGTTAGGCTTGTCCTCAAACAGTTAAACATAGAATAACTATATGACCTAGCAATTTGACTATTAATTATATACCCAAGATAAATAAAAATAAATGTCACAGAAAAAAACTTACACAAGAATGTTTGTAATATTATTCATAATTGCCAAAATATAGAGACAATCCAAATATCCATCAAAGGACGAACATCTAAACAAAATCTGATATATTTATACAATGTCATATTATTCAACCTTGAAAAGAAACAGAGCACTGATACATGCCATGACTTTGATGAGCCTCAGAAATGTTATGCTAAGTGAAAAAAAAGTCACTCACAAAAGTTTATATAATATGAAAACTGAAGAGTATTTTATATAAAAGTCAAGAATAGAAAAATCTATAGACACAAAAAGTAGATTAATAGTGACAGGCTGGGAAAAGAGGAGGCTGATATCTTAATTATATAGAGTTGCTTTAAGAGGTAATGAAAATGTTCCAAAATTGGGATGGTTGCATATATCTGCAAATATGCTAAAAACCATTAAGTTGGACACATTATTTTATTTTGTATTTTCGAGAAGAGTCTTGCTTTGTTGCCCAGGCTGGTCTCAAACTCCTGGCCTCACACGGTCCTCCCACCTCAGCCTCCTGAGTAGCTGGGATTATAGGTGTGACCCACTGCACACAGCAGATTAAATTTTACATTTTAAATAAATTAATTATGCTATATGTGAGTTATATCAATAAAGTTATTTTTAAATAAGACAGACAATATAGAGATAGACTATACATGTGTTTATTTGCAAATATCACATAGCATAATTTCCTAAAATTCCTTAATTCTCCTTTCATTGTATTACAGAATGCTAGGAGTGTAGTAGTATTTTCAGAGTGCCATCTTTAGCACTCTAATATATCATTTAATTTCTGTCAACTCTGGTGAAGTACAATAGTGCGTTCCCATGGTATGTTTTGATCAGATTAATATGATTTTTTCTTCCATCTAGTATAAATTGTTTACAAATAAGAGATTTTGAGAACTACAAAAGGCAGGATAGTGAAATCTCTAAAAGTGTATTTTCCAGATGTAGACTTCAACCACTTATAACTAGTGTGACCTTCAGTGAGATTTTTCACCTCTCTGAGCATGGGTTTTTACTTTGTTAAATTGTAAATAATATTACTAACTGATGTGTAATAAATTAATATATGTAAAGTATTTAGATCAGGTTCTATCATATAGCAATCATTCAGTAAGTATTAGCTATTAGTAAATTATCTGTCTATGGGACAAAATGAAAGTTATTCTTTAGTCTTATAACTACAAATAAATATTTATATTTTCTTACAGAAAGCGATTGAAGGCTTCTGTTATTTTCCTAGACATTGTCTATTCATTAACTACAAAAAAAATGGAAAGCCACAACCCAAATCTGTGACACTTTTATATTTCTTAGAAATCAGTTCCATATTATTATTTTTTTAATTGCGGAAAAGAAAACATGAGATCTACCCTGTTAACAAAATTTTTTAAGTGTATAGCATGGTTTTATTAACTATAAACACAATGTTGTACAGCCAACATCTACAACTTTTCTATCTTGCACTACTGAAACTCTATACCCATTGAACAGCGATTTTTTTGTTTCTCCCTCCTCCTAAGACCTTGGCAAATACCATCACAATTTGTGTTGTCCCTCGGAACGTTAAGTTCATCTAATTTCCATCAATTCTCCTGAGATGTAATAACATTCTACCATGTTGTAATTTGACTAAATGAACTCTGATATGCTTGCTACATCCAATCTACAAGAATACTAAAAATATGAAGTTTAGGACTATAATTACTCATAAGCTAATTTATATATGAAAATGTAAGGAGCAGGCTGGGCGCGCTGGCTCACGCCTGTAATCCCAGCACTTGGGAGGCCAAGGCGGGCAGATCACGAGGTCAGGAGATCGAGACCATCCTGACTGACACAGTGAAACCCCGTGTCTACTAAAAATACAAAAAATTAGCCAGGCATGGTGGCGGCGCCTGTAGTCCCTGCTACTCGGGAGGCTGAGGCAGGAGAATGGCGTAAACTCGGGAGGCAGAACTTGCAGTGAGCCGAGATGGCGCCACTGCACTCCAGTCTGGGCAATAGAGTGAGACTCCATCTAAAAAAAAAAAAAAGAAAATGTAATGAGCAACAATATTCTACAAATGAAAATGTCAATGTATACTATTCATTGAAGCTAAACGAAAATAGTATTTCTCATTAGTATCTAAAAGAGTATTTCTCATTAATATCATTCAGTGTAACTATTGTCCTGTGCAATAAGCTTTACAAGTTTCGGCCTATTTTACTCTCATTGACCATAAAAATTGTTTACACCAATAGTGTCACATTTAGTTATTGGTTTGTATGTAACAGATTATGTTCAAACATAGATTTATCAAAAAAACAGAATTTTAAACAATTATCCGATTCATATCACACATATGAAATAATGAATGGCAAAAACTGTTTCTAAATAATTTTTAAAACTGATAATACATTTTCCACAAGTATAAATTTAGCTACAGTACCTTATTCTATCAATTGTAAAATATAATTTCAAATAATGTTATAATATAGCTCACTCATTGTTTTTCCTTTATTCATTTGTGAATAAATTTATTTTTAATTGCATAAACATTGAACAGAAGGCAAATTGTTGAGACTATGGGGGACAAAAATTGTACCTGATATTTGGCTTGACATACTTCATTATCTCATAAACATAATCAAGGTACAATTATTGAAAAATAATTCTGAAAATTGTTATAAAAAGTGACTTAAAGTGCTATTCATACAGCAGATCTCTAGAACTTTTCCATCTTCTAGGACTGAATTTCGATATTCAATGCACTGAACTTCCTCATTATCTCCCTTATCTTTTATCCCATGGCAATCAACATTCTACTTTCTGCTCCTATGAAATGACTAATTTATATAACTTTTTTTAGTGGAATCACACAGTATTCGTTCTCCTGTGACTGGCTGTGTGCTAGTTCCAACTATTGCCTTTGCTCTCAGCAGCCCCCAACCTGATGCTCTTCCAGTCGGCACTTAGATTCAGGCAAAACAGAAACAAGTTTCTTCGTAGCCCCTGAAAAGTCTGAAGATTAGACGTATGTTGTAACCTCTCCTTTTCCTCCTAGAGAAAAGCTAAGGTTTGGGAGTTTCCATTCATTTTGCTGTGGTATACCAGGGAGAAGGAATCTGGTGAGTGAGGACCACAAAATTTCCTGTAGGCTTTGACATGGCTGGATTTGTGCATGCCTGGGATGTGAGAGCCTCTAAACTGGTTTTTGGATTACTCACAAAGGTAAGGTCAGTGTATTGTTGTGGAATTGGTGTTTCCATGGGATAAGTAGAATGTGGGGTTTTCTATTCTACCATCTTGTTGACATCATCCCCCCTCCAAAGGCATATTTTATCATAAAATACTTGCACTACCTGTGAAGTAGTATATTATTTGTTATTTGAAAGTGGACTTGGATTAGTAAATCTACATTGCAAACTCAAAGGGCAACTACTGAACAAAGTAAAGAAAAATATTGATGGTATCCTAAGAAAAGAAAACAATTGAATTGTATAAAATGATTAATTAAAACCACAAATTGCAAAAAAAAAAGTCTAGAGATTAAAATAAGGACAAAAAACAATGTCGACAAATAGAAAACATTAGCAAATATTATAGATATTACCCCAAGTATATCAATAATCACTTCAAATGTTAATGGTCTGAATTCATCAATTAAAAGAGGATGTCAGAGTAGATAAAAAAGTAAGATAAAATTACATGTTGTTTACAACATACCCATTTTACCTATAAAGCCAAACTTACACTTGATGATTATTACATCAGAAGTAGACAGATTCAAGCAGTCAAAAATATCACTAAGGACATGATTGACTGTAATGTATATTCAGAATACTTCATTAAAAACAGCACATTTCATATTTTTCTCAAGCTCACATGGAATATTCAGCAAGATAAACCACATTCTGGGCTGTGAAACATACCTTAACAAATTTAATTTAATAGAAAACATACGTGTCTGCTCTCAAACCACAGTGAAATTAAAATAGAAATCAATAACTAAGAGACAGCTGGGAAATTCCCAAATACCTGGAGAATAAACAGCACTTTCTAAGTAACACACAGATCAAAGAAGAAATATTAAAATATTTTAAATGAAAATACAACTTATTAAAACTTATGGAATACAGCAAAAGCAATGCTTAGAAGGTAATTTATAGCATTTAATGAGTATATTAGAAAAAAGAAAGATCTAGATTTAATTTTATTTTTATTTTTATTTATTTATGTATTTATTGAGACAGAGTCTCAGTCTGTTGCCCAGACTGGAATGCAGTGGCATAATCTCCACTCACTCCAACCTCCGCTTCCCCGGTTCAAGCAATTCTCCTGCCTCAGCCTCCCGAGTACCTGGGACTACAGGTGCCCACCACCATGCCTGGCTGGTTTTTGTATTTTTAGTAGAAACATGGTTTCACCATATTGCTCAGGCTGGTCTCGAACTCCTGACCTCAGGTGATCCATCAACCTCAGCCTCCCAAAGCACTGGGATTATAGATGTGAGCCACCGTGCCCTGCCAGAAAGGTCTAAAATTAATTCTAACTTTCACTTTAGGGAAATAGAAAAAGAAGAGCAAATCAAATCCAAGCAAACATAAGGAGGAAGAGGAGGAGGAGGAGGAGGAGGAACAGGAGAAGGAGGAGGAGGAGAAGGAGAAAGAAGGAGAAGGAGAAGGAAAAGAAGGAGAAGGAAAAGGAGAAGGAGAAGGAGGAGGAGGAGGGGGAGGAGGAAGAGGAAGGAAGAAAAATCATATCAACAGATAGAGTAAAAGCATTTGACAAAATGCACTGATTTATGATAAAACAATAAGAATTAGAGGAGAAATCAATGAAATCAGAAACTGGAAATTAATGAAGAAAATAAGGAAAACCAAAAGCTAGTTCTTTGAAAAGATCAATGAAATCAATAAGCTTTTAGTCAGGATAAGAAAAGAGAGAGGTGCAAATTATTAACATCATTAGCAAAAGAATAAACATTATCACAAAATCCAAGGACACTAAAAGATAATTAAAGAATACTATGAACAACTATGCTCACAAATTTAATAACCTAGATAAAACAATTCCTTGAAAGACATAATCTGCAAAACTCATACAAAAAGAAATAAACCACCTCATAGGCCTATATCTATTAAAGAAGTTGACAAAAAATAACCTTCCAAAACACAAAGCACCAGCCCCAGAAGAGTTCACTGGAAAATTCTACCAAATATTTTACAAAAGAAATCATACCAATTCTCTACAATTTATTTCACAAGACAGAAGCAGAGGAAGTACTTCCTAATTTACTCTATGAAGCCAGCATCACCCTAATGCCAAAACCAGACAAACAGATTACAGAAAGAAAAAACCCAGCAAAATATATCTCATGAATATACATGTAACAAGTCTCAACAAAATATTGGCAAGTTATATCCAACACTGTATAAAATAATTATAGCCACAATCAAGTGTGATTTATCCCAAATATGCAAGTCTGGTTCAACATTTGAAAAGGAATTAATATAAAACATCACATTACGCACCTGAAGGGAAAAAAAATCATATCAGCAGACACAGTAAAAACAAACAAAATACACCCATTTATGATAGAAATTCTCAGCAATGTTGGAATAGAGATGAACTGCCTAAGCTTGATGAGGAACATCTACCAAAAATCCTACAGCTAACATTCTACTTAATGGTGAGAAATTTAAAGCTTTCTTGCTGAGATCAGGAAGAAGACAAGGATGCCCCCTCACTACTGCATTTCAAGATTGTGGTGGAAGTCCTAGTAAATGCAATAGAAATGAAAGGTATGCATATTGGGAAGGAAGAAATGCAACTGTTTTGTTCACAGAGGACATAATTATGGAGAAAATCTAAAAATGTATTAAAAATCTGCTGGAACTAATAAGCAATTATAGCAAAATTTCAGGAAACAGTTAATATACAAAATCTAATCACTTTTTTTTGTACCAGATGAATACATGAAAGTCAAAATTATAAACACATTACTATTTACATTAGCACCCAACAAATGAAGCCTTAAGTAAAAATCTGACAAAATATATACAAGACCTATAGAAAACAACTTGAAACCAATGAAAGATATTGAAGAACTAAGTAAACTGAGATATATTCCATATTTATGAATAGAACAATTCAATATTGTCAATATATCAGTTCTTCTCAACTTGATCTGTAGTTCCAATTCAATCCAAATCAAAATCCTAGCAATTTAATTTGTGGATGTTGATCAACTGTTCTTAAAGTTTACATTGTGAGGCAAAAGACCCAGAATAACCAATTTCATATCGTAGGAGAAGAAAGTTGGAAGACTGGCACTGACCAACTTGAAGACAATATAAAGCTAAGGTAATCAAGACAGTGTGGTTTGGGTTAAAAAAAAGAAACAATGGAACAAAATAGAATTAGACCTTCATAAATGTAGACAGCTGAATTTTGACAAAAGAGAAAGGCAATACAATGGAGAAAAAGTTCTTCCCACAAGCAGTGCTGGCACAACTAGATATTAGTATTCAAAAAATGAACATAGACATAAACCCTACATTCTTCACAAATTATGACTCAAAGTGTGTGATAGATCTAAATGTAAGATACAAAACTATAAAACTCCTAGAAGATATCATAAGAGAAATCCTAGAGGACCTTGAGTTTGGAGATGACTTTTTAGAATATCAAAAGGCACAATCCATAAAATAAACAATTATTAAGCTGAACTTCCTTAAAATTTTTAAAAATTGTTTTGATAAAGATAATATCAAAGGAATGAGAAGACAAACCACAGAAAAAACACATCTGATAAAATATTTGCTAAAGACACATCTGAATAACAATATACATTGTTATTCAAAATATACAATGAACTCTTGAAACTTAAGCATAAGAAGATGAATAATCCAATTTAAAAATGGGTAAATTAACTAAACACAAACTTCACTAAAGAAAGTACAATGATAGCAAGTAGGCCTTTGAAAAGTTGTTCAACATCATATGTCAGTAAGGAATTGCAAATTAAAACAACAATGAAATATCACCTACACCCATTAGAATGGCCCAAATCCAAAATACTGACACCACCGAATGATTTCAAGAATATTTAGCAACAAGTACTGTCATTTATTGCTGGTGGAAATGCAAAATGGTATAGCCATTCTGGAGGGCAATTTGGCAGTCTCTTAGAAAAGGAAACGTTTTTATGATGCAATGCAGCAATCACGCTCCTTAGTACTTACCCAAATAAACTGAAAACTTATGGCCACATAAAAACCTGCACAAGAATGTTTATAGCTGCTTTTCATAACTTCCAAAACTGGAAGCAACTTTGATGTCCTTCAGTAAATAAATGAATAAATAAACTCTGGTACATCCAGACAAGGGAAAATTATTCAGCACTAAAAAGAAATGAGCTAACAAGTCATGAAAAGACACAGAGGAAATGTAAATGAATATGATTAAGTGAAAGAATCCTCGTGGAAAGACTTTATAATGGATGATTATATTAGATTGGTGCAAATGTAATGGCAAACTAGCTATTACTGTTGCACCAACCTAAATAACTATATTGTATTCTAGACAAGAAAAACAATGGAGACAGTACTAAGATGAGTGGTAGCAAGGGCTTGGTGTGGGGTGGGAAGAATGAATAGGTAGAGCGGAGGATTTTTAATGGAGTGGAACTATTCTGTATGATTCTACAATGCCAAACACATGTCATAACACATTTGCCAAAACCCTAGAATGTACAACACCAAGAATGAACCTTAACATAATTGCAGACTGTAAGTAATAATGATGTGTCAAAGTAGGTGCATGGATTGTAACAAAGGTGTGGAATTAGGGGAGGTTTTGTGCCTGTGAGGACAAGGGAAACATGGGAACTCGTCGTATCTCCCCTAAATTTTGCTGTAAACCCAAACTGGTCTAAAACATAAAGATTATTGGTTAAAAAATCATTGAGAACTCTTGATTAAATGGGTATGTGGACACATAAGACAATAGAGTTGGGAAAAATTTAAAAACTGTATCTCAGAGCTAGATCTCATAGATAGTTAATGCCATCTTGGAATTGTAGGCTTCATTCTGTAGAAATTATGAACCAATGAGAAAAATTTTTAGTAGTTTTTTCATAGTCAGAGGTGGGTTTTTTTGGAAGTTTAATTTACAAAAGTCACTGGTATGAGAAATGTATAGGAGAAAAAAAAGAATATATCTTGTAAATATTGTAGTATATCATGTAAATATGTAGGAAATGATTAAACACAAATTATGACATTTATACCCAGATCATATACAGGGGTAAGAAAGAGAATTATGAATGATTGAGTTTCAAGCCTGAGTGATTGGAAGGAAAATTAACCAAAATTGAAAACATTATACACATGGTGCTGATTTCTGTGAAATTATAATGATTTATGTTTTCTATTTATCATTCAGTGTGTGATATTACAAAGACCATGATATTACAGAGGTTCCAGAGAAAACAAGAGAACAAAACATCTAGAATAAAAGGTAAAAGCACTTTTAAAGAAGGTATGACAAAGGAAAATAAATCAGTAAATAAGCATTGATTACTAAGGAAACAGTAGTATGTTTGGCATTACTGTAGCTTTGCTAATATGCAATGAAGTGATTTCAATCAATTAATTGATAAGACCAAAAATCAGACTGCAAGGGGCTTATGGATCATCAGAAAATGTGATGTACGCGTGTGTTGTATGCAATATTTTAATATAGTTTACCATGTTAATGTGTTGCAGTTGTAAAGCTTGAACACTTGCAAGTAAGCTCAAATCGAATGAACATGCAATTCCTTTGTATAGTATGAGAATCAGCCTCTGAAAGGTCCCCAGTAAACCTCTCTTGCTATTTATTCATGCCTTGGTTCAGTCTCCTCCCCTTCGGTGTGGGTTGAACCTGGTTACTTACAACTCAAATGATGACATGTCACTGTCAATATATGCTTACAAAAAGACTGTGACTTTTGTCTTGAACACACATCTTCTCTCTGTCTCACTTTCACTCTGTGGAAAGGCAGATGCAATGTTGTGAGCTGCATTCTGGTGAAGCTTGTGTCAGAAGATTGAGGGAGGCTTTCAACCAAGAGCAGGTGAGGAAATGAGGCTCCAGGCCAACAACCCGTGAGGAACTGAATCATGCCACCAACCTGTTGAGTGACCTTGGAAGTGGATCCTATCCCAGTTGAACCTTAGAATGAGACTGCTACCCAGCTGACACCTTGTGGGAGAACACGAGCCAGAAAGCCCAGCAAAGCCATGCCCAGATAGCAAACCCACAGGAAGTGTGGTTAATAAATGCTTGTTATTTTAAGCTACTGAGTTTGGGAATAACTTTTTCACAGCAATAGATAACTAACACGAACGGTGAAAATCTTTTTGAAATTTAGGTTTTTATAAGCCAATATATCTATAAATGAAATATCTGTACTTTTAAGAGTTAAATATACTGATTTAATATAAAAAGAGATGTTTAATAACTGGCATATGATATATTCTTAAAAGTGAATCTTCAAGCCTGTAATCCCAGCACTTTGGGAGGCCGAGACGGGCGGATCACGAGGTCAGGAGATCGAGACCATCCTGGCTAACCCGGTGAAACCTCGTCTCTACTAAAAAAAATACAAAAAACTAGCCGGGCGAGATGGCGGGCGCCTGTAGTCCCAGCTACTCGGGAGGCTGAGGCAGGAGAATGGCGTGAACCCGGGAGGCGGAGCTTGCAGTGAGCTGAGATCCGGCCATTGCACTCCAGCCTGGGCGACAGAGCGAGACTCCGTCTCAAAAAAAAAAAAAAAAAAAAAAAAAGTGAATCTATAGATGCTTGAAATAAGCATGCTTGCATAAAGTGAAATGTTTATTTCCCTTAAATTAAACAATGTTGCTATTTAACTTTTTTCAACCAGTAAATGTATCTGTATCACAAACCACAATTCAATTTTTTATCATATGTTTTCTATTTGAGACTATTTCCTTTGCTAAGACTAATAGAAATATTTGATAATGACTTTTTGATGTTAGGATTTGCTTTGCAATATTAAAATTGAAAGTTTATTTGCAAAAGCAAGTTAAGGAGTGCTGGTATGGTAGAACCTCTAACCACACTGTTGTGCTTTCATCCAGGAAGTCTGAAATTAAATCTTTACAGTTCACAATATCACCAGCCTTCTCCACTGTTGCATAGAGCATTAATCAAGTAAATATTTTAGTGAGAGCTTAGAATGTTAAGTTCTGCATATCATGACAAATCACAAGGAAAAGGCCTCTTCCTAATATTCTTTTCTTCTCAATTACTTAGCTCAATTATTTAGTGTATTTGGAATACACTAGGCACAAGCCCACTTTAGTGCATTTGCTCTATCTCTTCTTTTTGCCCCGCATACTCTTTTCCCAGAGATCTGCATAGCTAATTGCTGCACACTTTTAAGTCCTTGTTCAAATTTCACTCTCAATCTTGACAATACTGTTCGATATTACAGCCTTCCCTACCAGGCCCACTGTCTTAATTCCTCTGATCTTTCTTTTGTACCACTTATACATTTTAAATATGTAGTGCAATCATTTATTTTGTTAATTTTCGAAGTAATCAAAATAAAATACAATTAATATAGGTTTAAGATGATATAATTAGTGTAATAGGTGTTTCTGTGGAAGCTTCCAAAAAATATAACATTTGCGTTGACTCTTGATTGATGCGTAGCGTTTTTATAGCTATGGAGAAGATGAATGCTTCAGTAGTCCAGTTGGTAAGAATAGTATATTCAGAGAAGGAGCAGCAAGTCATTCATTTTGTCAGAAATATAGGGCAACTTTGATATGGTGTGGCATGTAAGTCATGAATGCTGTAGTACAGTAAAATAAGGAAGAATAATGTGGCTCATAATAGCAAAAAATAAGCTATTATATAATATACTATAATGTAATGACATTACAACAATAAATGCTAGGTAGTAAAAGGACACTTCAAAAGTCTATTGTATATCATTTTCTATGTTCAACTATTTATGTCATTACATAGTGACATAAATTATGTGCCTATGAAGCAAAAATATGGTAACTCTTTTAATCTGTTCAAACTTCTTGATGTTTCAATGTGTGTGAGTACACTCCATATGAAAGTACACCAACTTGGTTATTTAGAGGGGACTGCAAAAGCCAATGGATGTGTAAAACAGGAATTATGGTAATGCCCTGGAGAATATAGTCCCCATTTTAAAGCTAGTTACAAAGCAGATCCAGTTTATCATTTGCATGTACTTTTGTCAGAACTTCTACTTCACAGGAGATTATGGACATTGAATTATTTATCTAAAATGTTTTGATATTTATGTTTGGAAAACTAATTAACAGCTTTGAAAAACTAATTGTTCATAAGGCACATTTTGCCCCTGGGCTGCTCGTTGACACCTTCACCCTATGTCCACATTTACTGATCATTCAATGCTACATCACTTCAAGCAGCAGCTTTCAATAATCACAAAGGCTACCTCTATTTGTGATGACCTGTGATTTCCATACTTAAATATTGGGATCTCGCTTTACTGACACAACACACATACAGTCACACATGTATACACACACAATATATATGAGGATATGTATACAAATACTGTATTTTTTGGGGGGGCTTTTTAGATTCCATTTCAAAACCGTATTTACCATGTATTCCAAATGTACTAACAAATTCACAATGTGTGTTGGATATAGAATACAGACTGATTTTTCCACACAATCTCTTTTTAATTTAATTCAAGGTCTTTAATATTTAAAGAAAGCTTGCTTTATACTTTCATCAGAAGTTTTACTTTTCTACAGAAAAAATATATTTTATTCCTAGGAGCAATAGCAACATTTAAATCATTGAAAACATTATATAATGTATGACTGCACCTTAATTTAAATAAACTTTCAAACAGAACTTTCTCCTTCCTATCACTCCCAGTACTAGTACACAGGCAGTGGGGCAAGTTATCCAAAAAGATATATGTTGATTTTAATAGCTTGGAGGGAATGGAATTAAAAAACTCCTCTGTTTCCATTTTTTCCTAAGAACACTATAACCCAGACAAGTTTCACAGCATAAAACCAGCTCTTCTGGGCCAAATAATAGTCACGTGAAATGAAAAATGCAATTACCCTCAGCAGGATAACAGATAATTGGGGTATGCAGAGAGATATATTTTTATCACTTTTTCCTTTCTTTACAATCTTGGTATTACATTTGTTCTAATAT
Organism: Mandrillus leucophaeus; assembly: GCF_000951045.1. NCBI lineage: Eukaryota > Metazoa > Chordata > Mammalia > Primates > Cercopithecidae > Mandrillus > Mandrillus leucophaeus. Next base: position 525,316 of record NW_012108563.1, on the reverse strand, counting down.
GTCGAAGTCACAATACATGACAGGATCCTTTCTGAGCAATCGGAATAGCTGTCCACAAAGGCGTTCCTGTTCTCTAACTTAAGTATGTATCAGGTGTAGAGGTAAAATAGAATGTAGAATTTCATCCCTCCCTTGACAACTAAGATTGTACCTTATAGTGAACATCCACTAACTTTATAAAAATATGTTTTTCTCTAAGGAAAAAACGAAGAAGTCATTTAAAATATACTGACAGAGAGTACTAGTTGCAGCTCTGACACAGAAATTTATTATCACTCCTGTCCTTACGACAAGAAATAGGTGGACAAACTAAAATTCTGTGACCCTTTCTTGGCCCATTAGAGAGCTGAGGTTGTAGGGCAAACCTTCAGCCCCATATCTGAACAGCAGATAAACCTAGATTCACAGCTGAGATCTGATTACCTGGAGCAACAACGTTAGAAATTATGAACTATTAGGAACATTAGAAATGCTGGAAGCTGAGTGTGGACAAGTGTGAGAATGAGAAACTCGTGAGGTGGCACAGACTTAGTGTCTTCTCCCTCAACATGTTTAAGGGCTTTCTCTCTAGAAATTTGCACTGTCAGAATTCAAGAAAAATCTCCTCATGGGTCTGGCTGGTGCAGAGTAATTTCTCCATAGAAAATTCCTACCTTCCAGGCTAAAGAACCTTTTCAGAAAACTTGTACCAACAAAGGAAAGGGGATTCCTTCCCACTGAACTCTCTCCAGCCTACCTGTCACACATAAAGGGCTAAAAACACATTCAACAGAGGACTGAGGTTCAAATAAATAGATTGGGAAAACCACAGTAACTGATTGAAATTTACTTGGAAAGTTAAAGAATGTTCTTCTTCCACACCTTACCACCAGTATAATAACATTGGATTATAGGTTAAAGACAAGATATAGAATCTTTCTGAGGAGCAGCTTATAGGAAATCCAAAGACAGGAGGAGGGACAAAAGTAAGCAGAGGAATTGGAAGCTCTGGCACCTCTACCTACAACAAACATCAAAACAGTCCAACTCCTATTCAACTTACCATAAATTCTCACACTCTAAGCCTATATACCTCAAATTCTATGACAAGATGCAACATGTCTATCAATCAGTCAGCAAAAATTAAAAAGCATATCATAAGACAAGAAAATAAAACTGCAAATGCAGTCTTTACTCTTTTTGAATATTTATTTAAACTAGTCCATAATAGTCTGTACACAACTGACTTTAATCCTTCAAATCTTAGCATGTTTCCTGTGTTAATTATATGCCTCCACTACACTTGGTCTATATTTACATGATGCTCTAGTGTAATTATAGGATATAATTGTAATTATCAGAGTATTAACTGATGAGCAGTATATTGTCCTAATTATCGTGAGAACCAAGGAAAGATGGGAAAGGCTGATATTGATGAAGTAGTTTAAAGAATTAAGAAGGATATGAAAAAGGATCTGTAAGGGTCTAAGAGAGGGCACTATAAAAGTAATCAGACCAAAAGTCCTCCCTAAAGAAGTGGCATAATATTGCAATATGTTCCATTATATATCACTGTAATGTGTGGGCTTTGAGTACGCTTATTTTAATCACTGTTATGAGTTTTGGCATCTTCTGAACTACCAGTAAAATGTATTGCCTTACTTGTCTAAGAGCTGTGGACACACGGAGCTAGATGATTCAGATGAAAACATTAATCTTTCTATATATCTCTGCTTTTCTTATGTAGATAGATAAATATAGATACACAGTTGCCAAACCACCATTATAATCAATTACCTGTGTTATTCTACTAGTTTTTCTGGAAATAGTGATGGTGTTGAACAAATGAAAACTATTTTCTTAATTTCTATACATATTTTTTGCATCATCAGAAGTATTTATTTGTGTCTATGTGTGCTACACTCTGTTATAGTGTATAAAATGAATGAGGCATGGTATCTTTCAAGAAGCAGTAACATACTATTTAGAGTATATTGTTATGAAATAAAAATATCTTACATTTTAAACATGTCACATAGTCTGTCTTCATTTGCAATAATATGATTTGTAGCTACATCTATTATATTTCACATTATTACATCCAAAATTTGAGTTATAAAATTTGCAAATAAACCTCCACAGATGGAGTCCTTAAATTTCATCTAGCAAGCAATAATCTACCACAAGTGCTTAGGAGTTCTATTCTAACACATTGAACAGATTTGATTCCAGTTTCAGTACATCTATTGCTAAGCAAAAGAGCTCTTTTGGATTTGCTGTCTTGTTCATTGCTAAGATTATGAATATGCTTGTTTGAAAATGGTTACATTAATCCTTTTAAAGTAAAGGGAAACCTGGAAACTTTTGTTTTATGCTTTTCCAAAATGTATTGGATACATATTTATCATTGTGTAGAACGCTTAAATAAAAAAAGAAATTGCTTAAAAGCCTACTGCAAAAATTTTGAACAATGCTTTTGCGCTATAAATGAGTGCTTTTCCAAATGAAAAATAAAGTAATTTTGCTGCACTTGGCAAGATTAATCATCTTTGTGTTAAATGTTTATGTCTGAAACTTAAAAGTATAATTTGAATTACCATTCAGTGCCTCTGGACATATAATTGTATTTATATGTCTACTTCAAATTTTATGAATATATTTTCTGCTTAATAGCAGCATTACACCAGTTGGCTTATTTTAATGTACCATAATTATTGCAGGGAAAAAAAGTCCAATATTGTCAGCAGTCATTTTGAATCACTACAACTGTTGGTAAACTGATTAATACATTTTTTCTTGTACATGTAATATTGGAAAAAGCTGGTTTTTAAATTCATTAACGTTCAATAAAACATATGTGACATACAAGAACCTCATTCATAATCCACATTCTATCTTCTAGAAAAAATTATCCTAAGTTTTTAAAAAAGAAAGAATGTATCTTTCTCAAAAAGTTAATTTGACTCATTAGGTAAGTCAAAAGTAAAGAGTATTATAGATGTAGATATATAATATAAAATGTAGATGTTTAAAATTAGGTATTTAATATTAGAATAGAATACTATGGATACAAAAGTATTAACTATAAATAATCACATTCTTTTTCTTCTTGAAATTCAGGCCAGGGCAGAAACAGTTTTCTGAAGATTGAGAATTAAATATTCTGATTATAACTTGTTATCAATGATTTCTTAATATGCTCTTGCTCTTTGCATGGCTAACATCTTTCTTGTTTTCCCTTTCCAGGGCAAATGGAAGCAGAGAGACAGAATGATGAAAATCACCACTAAGTGTGTTTCCTTACCAAGTTTGTTTGACAGTAGTTACCAAATTTTATCATGGGTCAATTTAAAAATAAATAGCCTGTCTCTGTAGCTTAAAGCAAGCAAGAAAGAGTCAGCAATACAAAATAAGTTGGGGAAAAGGCATTTGTGCCTAAGAGCAAAAAACTAAATGAGTACATATTTATTTTCCCCTTACACTTGTCCCATTGTTAAATGCTAATTTCTTTTCTTGTAATCAGTCCTAGAAAAAAGAAAGAAAAAGAACATTGCACTTTAATAGAAAAAAAAACTGCTTTTAGATTAGAACAATCATGTGTGGGGAGCATGTGTATGTGTGTAATGTGTATACACAAAGCATGTGTGTGTATATGTGTACCTTCTTAGGCTGCTTAGTATCTTCCTTCTTGCCTCCTGCTGTGAAATGGATTGATATTTTAAAGGTCAAAAGAAATCTCCAATTGTTCAATTGTTGGCTTGTTGAAAGGAAAAAAAAACAACAAAAAACTAAGATTGACAATTCTGTGGTAACTGAAGATGTTTCTCTTATTGACTTCTCTCTATTAGCATACTAGGAAGGAATACATGTTATTTGATCTGTTTGAAATGAACTCCTTTTGTTTATTTGAAATCTAGCTACTAAATGACCAGCCAAAGCATACAATATGCCTACACTTTTATGTTTTCATCAACTTAATAAAACAAATCATAGATGAATAGAATATTTTTGAATGCATAAAACACACCAGCAATAATTTTCTGTGGCAAAAGGTATATGTGACCATGCAACATTAAAGAAAATTCATTGTGACTCTTCATTTTGCTTAATCTAAATATTTTATTATCTATTTACATTTTTAGGGAATACAATGGTTCTATGATTGGTCAACTACTTTGGATTACAGAAAATATAAAGGTAGCATCAGATTATCTGTCCCAAAATACACAAGCACATATATAGTTGTCCCTTAGTATGTGGGGAATTCGTTCCAAGTTTGTGTCTGCCCGCCTCTTCCGAACTCTTGCTCCACATAAAGTATAAGCATCCCATGAATACTGTATTTTCCAGCCATCCATTGGTGGTGGATACAGGACCCACAAGTATGGATTGTATTTACTGAAAAAATTTGCCATATAAGTAAACCAGCGCAGTTCAAGCCTGCATCGCTCCAGCATCAAATGTATACACATAAAAAGGTGCATGCAATTTCAAAGATTTTATAGAATTCTTGAGAATCATGCATGGATCCTGAACCTCCAGCTACTTTTTTTTTTTAATTATCATTTTTAAATTGAAAAAATATTTTTAAAAATTACCATCCAAACTAATTCTGAAGTAGATGTATTATCTTCTGTCTTTTAGAATGTCTACACTTATGTAGAAAAAAAACTCCAGTAATGATGAATAACTGCTGGATAGTAGTTATAGAATAGACATATATATTTTTATCAGTCATAGCAAACAACTAATTCTTCCACTGACTTGCCAGAAATGTGACCCTTTGAAAGCAGATTCTGTAACTTACTTTGAACTTACATTTTAATTCCCATTTATTGTGACTCTTCATTCTCCCCATTAGGAAATACAAACATCCTCCTACTGACATGCAATTTAGTTTTACCTTTAGAGCAAATTAATATAGAAATTAGACTGATTTGCACACCTTAAGGTGCAAAACAAAGAGAATCAACCTTTAATATTAAAATGTAATTTGTGGTGATTTGAAGACAACTGAACTATGTTCTCCTCCACAGATTTAAGAGGAATTGCCTTGTAATTGAATAAATTCTGTATGCTCTATTATATCACCTAAGTGTTATCTCCTTTGGCTTTTTTTCTTCCCTCACCTTTGCATTAGCTGGTCTCATTCCCCCTACCATAGCTCGTTTTGTAAGCCTTACCTTTTTTTAAGAAGAAGATATAAATATGAAGTAGTCAAATATATATACCATTACAAAAGAAAAAAAAAGAAAAGAAAAACAAGGTTTAGGAATAAAAACATGCATGAGTTGAGTGTTTTGAAAAATTGGCAACTTTTAGAATAAAATGCTCCTTCACGTACATATGAGTGAAAAGTGATGAAAAAAATAATTCAGCTGCCTATGGGTTTGTCTGTTACATCTGTAAACAAAAATGTTACTGAGCAAATTTCAAAATTACAGCTTCCTAATATTTATTGCTTATTTAATATTTTAAGGTTGCCAACCCCCCAAGGGCTAACTTTCACTGTGTTTTATTCATTATTAGAACAGTGAGGCACTGAGTGAGAAATGGAACAGAAAAAAATGAGATGAACAACATTAAAAATATATGGATGCATTTAATATAATATTATCTGAATTAAAATATACCAATAACAATCATAAAAAATCCCAGTTACTTTTGTGCAAGATTTAACTCAAAATCTTTGAAGGTTTATTATTCCATCTTGCATTCAATTATTTATTCTAGGTGAATTTACTGAGCGCTTGCTTTATGTTAGGCTGTCATTCTATAAAAATCACACTAATTAAAACATAGGGAAATGTTTTTATCCTAATATTGCTACTTATACATTGTCGATTAAAGAATTTAAAATATAGGCATTGAATAAACTTTATCTTAGTCTAGTTGTATGCATTAATTTGAAGAACAGTATAATTATTTTTCAATACTTTTAGTATTCTCAAGGGTTTTTATATAAGACATCAAATTCTCATTCTCTCCTTACATACATATAAGCATACTTTGTTTCCCCAACTAGACATCTCACATTATTATTATTATTATTATTATTATTATTATTATTATTATTGAGACAGAGTTTCACTCTAGTTGACCAGGCTGGAGTGCAATGGCAGGATCTCGGCTCACTGCAACCTCTGTCTCCTGGGTTCAAGCGATTCTCCTGCTTCACTCTCTCCAGTAACTGGGATTACAGGCATGCACTACCCTGCCCAGCTAATTTTGTATTTTTAGTAAAGATGGGATTTTACCATGTTGGTTGGGCTGGTCTCGAACTCCTGACCTTGTGATCTGACCGCCTTGGCCTTCCAAAGGGTTTTGTGGGTAATTGGTGATTTTTTTCTTCTTTCATTACCTTTAATATTTTATTTTTAAAATGTATTTATCTTTTCTTTGCTTCTTGAAACGAAGGCTTCATTCATTTTCGGTGTTTTTTTTTTTTTTTTTTTTTTTTGAGGCGGAGCCTCGCTCTCCCAGGCTGGAGTGCAGTGGCGCGATCTCAGCTCACTGCAAGCTCCGCCTCCCGGGTTCACGCCATTTTCCTGCC
>NW_012108563.1:515935-518429 GCF_000951045.1 Mandrillus leucophaeus | reverse complement strand
GACCTCCCAAAGTGCTGGGATTACAGGCCTCAGCCTCCCGAGTAGCTGGGACTACAAGGTGCCCGCCACCACACCCGGCTACTTTTTTTGTATTTTTAGTAGAGACAGGGTTTCACTGTGTTAGCCAGGATGGTCTCGAGCTCCTGACCTAGTGATCTGCCTGCCTTGGCCTCCCAAAGTTCTGGGATTACAGGTATGAGCCACCGCGCCCGGCCATTTTCAATGTTTTTTAAATGTGCACTTTAAGGTTATAGGTATTTCCTAAATAGCACTTACTTTGCATCTCAAAAGTTTTAACATTTGTTTGATTTCAGTTATAAATGTTACTAGGCAGTGCAGTAATCCTAGGTTCTTAGTCTTACTTGGAGAAAGAATGCTGCTAACAAACTAGTTTAGCTTAATGGAGAATTTATTGAAGGACAATGGAGAGCGGAGAGTTTATTTAGAGAGACAGTACACTCAAAGATGAGGCAGAGCAGGTTGCTGAAAGGGAGTGAGCCAGCAGCAGTCTGAAAGGTCTGCGTCGGGTTTTTATGAAGCTGAATTTTTTCTTGAAGTTCCTACCAATCGACGTCTTAAGTCTCCGCCATTTTTCTTTGTCTGGTTTTCCCGCTCCTATTTTAAGTCCTCTCCTTTCCCACTCCAGTTCCCATCCCAGGCTTGTGGGACCCTCGCTTCCAATTAGTTGGTGCACATGCACGGGCCTGGTGTTGGATATAAATTTTACTCAATGGCTGCATTGCTCATTACCTCCCCCTGCCCCCTAGGAAGGTTGTACAACGATTAAATTTGTGCTTGTGCCTGTGTATCTCTTAGGCGTTTCTTCTTTGCCCTCTTCCCCTTAAAACATGCGTCTAGCTACATTCTGACAAGTTAACTGCAGAGTGAATGATTACTGGGCATCTTAATGCGCGTTCTTTCTGCTTAGAAATTTCCCCTGCTCCTGGCTCATATCTAACATGCAGGTTTCAGGTGGTCCCTGGAGTGCGGGATTTTCCAGACCTCCCTTTTCTCAGGGCTCCCCCTCCTCCTCATGCCTAGCTGTCTGCCTACTCTAACACAAATATTTCATACATTTCACCGTGACTCCATCTTTAACTCATGAGTTACTTGGAAGTCAAGATTTTTTTTTATACATTTGTGTTTTTTAATGTACAACCTAATACTGGTATGAAGCAGGAAACATGAATAAATTATAAGTAGATGCTTAGACATGGACGAATCTCACAATGTAATATAGAATTAAAAGGCAAGCAATGGAAGAATACATGAGAATGATACCACTGGTATTAGTTACGGTATAGTCTATGTTCCTGTAACAAAGATACTCAAAATTACAATTGACTCAAAAGAGAGAAATTTATTTGTCTCTCACTACTAGCGCAGAGAATGAAGCCGAATCTTGAGGTTTTCCTTCCAGATTGCCATGCAACTGTTGGGTGCAGAGAATGATACTCCGAAGTATGGAGTTTGGCCTGCTTAGTACTTTGAATTAAAAGAAATTGCAAGGTCTAAAGAGCAGCCTAACTTTCTACTCTTCTTTCCCCTGCCCTCCTAGTACAGGGAGGGACTGTCTATGTGGGACAGCCACATGCCTAGGCAGATAAAAAGGGGTCCCCAGAGAATCTCCAACCTGCCCCACAAGTGTTTACAACAGACGCTTTTGTGCAGATCAGAGAAACTGCCCAGGGCTGGTCTGCGCATTCCCGCAGCGGCTTGGAGCCAGACACAGGCACTGGCGGAAGTGGGTGGAGCCACGGAGAGCTCGCGTCTTATGCAGGGGAGGAGCCTGCTGTGTTCAGCTCATGTATGTGGCCAGAAATCGATCTGAGAGATGGGGACCTGTTAGTGGGAACCCCCTTGCTTTGCTGAGAGTTCTTTTTTTCTTTTTTTTTTTCCACCCAGTAAATTGCATTCAAAGTGTATGCGTGCCTAATGTTTCCTGGTCATGTGACAAGGACCCAGTTTTAGTAGAACTAAGGAGCAAAATTCTGCAACATCTGGAATTTCCTTATTGGACTAAGGAAACTTATGTTCAGAAGAAATGCAATTGCCTTAAGCTGCACCCCTCGCCCCCCGCCGCCCCACCAACCCAGATATCTCATCAAATAACCAGATAAGATTAAGGAAAATGACAGGGTTTGCTTCAGTGTTTGTTGTTTTATTCACCATCCTGATTTTTGCCAGCACCTTTGTGTGTCAGTGGCTCCTAACTGTGAAAGTACTCCAAGATAAAAAGAAGCAGCTGCCTCTGTTTTCTTTACTGCCTGCTATATAGCCCTGAATTCCTTTTTGGAAGTGTGTTTGGTTCTGTGCACAGGAGTCCCACAAAAATAGTAGAGTGAAAGAAGGGCTAGATGATGAAAGTCTATATCACATCCTGAGCTATAGAAAGAAACAGGGGCTTGAGGCTCCTGAGAGGTGATAGAGTCAAATTACAGGAGGGTGAGGAGAAGAAATGTATGGTGAACAAAGGTTGCCTCGTTATGCAGAC
>NW_012108563.1:512616-514635 GCF_000951045.1 Mandrillus leucophaeus | reverse complement strand
TTTCCCTTCCCTCCCTCCCTCCCTCCTTCCTTCTTCCCTCCCTCCCTTCCTTCCCTACTTATTTATAGGATTTATGATCCTTATTTTTGTAACTTTAATACTTATGATTTTTTTCTCTTTTTTGTATCTATGGCATCTCTCTGCCCACCTTATTGAAGAACAAATATTTATTTATATGAGAAAAGAATTTCAAAAGCAAAGGAATATATATTTAACGTTTAACAAACTCAAACAAGTTAACTGTTTAGGACAGAATTCTGAAATTAGTGGTTTCCCTACTTAGGAATCATCATCTCAATATTACTGTATGTCCACAAGATTCTACAAGGCAAGAAAGAGTAACTCCCACATATTCTTAGTTGAAACAAATCCCTGTTACAAAAAACAGATTAACAGGTTAATAAGAGAAGAACAAACAGAAGGTCATTAACGTGCAGATTTCATATATACATGGAACACACCCAGGAAATGAAAAATTCTCAAAGAGGTGCGTTTGAAATTGATTTTATATAGCGTCTTCAACAGAAACAGTACATTTTTAGAGAAGTGGCAAGACCCAGAAAAAGGGCTTTGAGTCTCTAGAGGGTGCAACTTGTGGAAAGGCAAATAAATGGCAGATAAATGTTAGCAAAGTCTGTTACTATAGATTCCTCCGACCCTCTCCAGGCTGATAAGGCTTTAAAGTTGCCTTCAGTAATCAGCCTTTGTTCTCTGTGGCTGTAGATGAGTGGGAGCAGAATACTTTTTGTCTTTGTAAATCTATGGCCTGCTTTTAGGCAAATGGAGGGCAGAGAACTTTTCTGCCTCTGTGACTTTTTAATTGTCTTCAGCTCAATAACTCTTCATATTTTAGTGCAACCTAATTACATGATCCCACAATTTTCATTTATATATAATACCACTTAAGGAATATGACTATAAAAATTCTAATATTATTTGTTGATAATGAGCAAACCTACACTCTGGAATGACAACCTTAAGAAGATTACAGTATAGACTAAGCTTAAGGAGTAGACAATGTAGCCAATTAGAATGGCTATTACTAAAAAGGCAAAAAATAACAGATGCTGGCAAGGATGACAGATAAAAGGGAAATTTTAAACTGCTAGTGGGAATGTAAACTAATATGGCCACTCTGGAAAACAGTATAGAGATTTCTCCAAAAATTGCAAATAGAACTACCAGGCAATTCATCAATCCCACTACTGGATATTTATCTAAAGGAGAAGAAATCAGTATATCAAATGGATACCTTCCCCCTGCACCTATGTTTATTGCAGCACTATTTAAAATAGCAAAGATGTGAAATCCACCTAAAAATCCATCAACAGATGAATGGATAAAGAAAGCATGATATAGCTACACAATGGAATACTATTTAGCCATAAAAAAATAATGAAATCATGTCATTTGCAACAACATGGATGGAATTTGACCAACATGGATGGTCATTATGTTAAATGAAATAAGCCAAGTATGGAAAGAAAAATATTGCATGTTCTCACTCATATGTGGGAGCTAAAAAGTTTGATCTGGTGGAGGTAGAGAGTAGAATGATAAGTACTGGAGGGTGGGTAGGGTGTGGGGGGCAGGGATGAAGAAAGGATGGCTAATGGGTGAAAATATACAATTTGACAGAAGGAATAAGTTCTAATGTTTGATAGCAGTGTAGGATGACTATAGTTAACAAAAAATGTATTGCCTATTTGAAAATAGCTAGAAGAGATGACTTGAAGTATCCCTAACTCATAGAAACAATAAATACCTGAGGTGATAGGTACCCTAACCACCCAGACCTAATCATTACACATTTTATGCATGTCACAAAATATCACATGTACCTAAGTATGCACAAATATTATATATGTATAAAAAGCAAAATGAAAACTTTATTAAAATTTATGCATGTGAAATATATAAAATAAAGAAAACTAAAATATATACAGGCTAGGCATGGTGGCTCACACCTGTAATCCCAGCACTTTGGGAGGCCTATGTGGGTGAATCAATTGAGGTCAG
>NW_012108563.1:507043-511994 GCF_000951045.1 Mandrillus leucophaeus | reverse complement strand
AGGCTGAGGCAGGAGAATGGCGTGAACCCAGGAGGTGGAGCTTGCAGTGAGCTGAGCTCGCGCCACTGCCCTCCAGCCTTGGCAGCAAAGAAAGACTCCGTCTCAAAAAAATAAAAATAAATAAAAATTAAAAAAAAGAAAAGAAAAAAGAAATGGAACCTGACTAAATTAATAAATTATAGCAATTTTGTCTTTCAAATTTTTCTTTCTAAATTGTACATTAAGAAGTTTCACATATTTGATCCTCATATCAAAAGTAAATAATTTTGAAGTTTGTAGATTGAGTTGAAATAATTTTTAAGAAAGAAATGGAGGATATTTCTCATAATATGTAAGGAATAAAAAGTACCTTGTTTTCCTAATTTATTGCAAGGTGCATGACTGAGACCCCTATAACAAAAGAGATTAACAAGTAAAAAGCAAGACCCAAAGACCTGCAGAAAGTATATTTTTATTCTTTGACTCAATGAAAAACAGACATTCATGTAGAAATATAATTGAGCCAAAAAAGGGAGTGATTGTTACCTGAAGGTAATACACTGGGGAAACTATTCAGATTCTTCTCGGCCTCCAGGTATAGGACAGGATCTCTCTGGAATGAGGATCTTACGTCCTAGTTTCAGGCAAGGTAGGTCAGAGAAATTCTTTATGAGCATGCTTCAGGGGAGAAATATGGGAGAAGGTCAGAGTGACCTTGCTTCTGTAGTTTTCTCAACTGTCAAGATGCCGTATTTTGGTGTAGAGTGTTCAGAGGCCAGACAGCATTCACTACAATAGTGGAATGGAACAAGCCAATGTGAGCATTCCTGTCATCAGTTGGGGGGCAAAGAGTGAGGAAGAAGAAGGTTTACCTTAAACCTGAAATTCAAGAAGGCAAGAGATTATTTGTAAATTTTAGACACGTAATTAGTGATTTAATGGTCTGTTCAAAATTATAAATTCTTTTTTGAGACCGAGTCTTGCTCTGTCTCTTCAGGCTGGAGTGCAGTGGTATGATCTCATCTCACTGCAACCTCAGCCTCCCTAGTTCAAGGGATTCTCCTGCCTCAGCCTCCTGAGTAGCTGGGACTACAGGCATGTGCCACTATGCCCAGCTAATTTTTGTACTTTTAGTAGAGACAGGATTTCACCATGTTGGCCAGGATGGTCTCGAATCTCTTGACCTCGTGATCCGCCTGCCTCGGCCTCCCAAAGAGCTGGAATTACAGACGTGAGTCACTGCACTCAAATTTTAAATTCTAAAATATTTTTTAATTCAAACATCATTTTAAATATGTGGCTCATATGGAACAGAAACTTATAGCATCACTAAATTGTAATTTATTCCAATTAAGATTTTTTCAGCCAAATTCAAAAATTAGAACAATAGTCAAGTACTTTGTCACTTATGGGTAAATACCTACTTTTTTCAGAATTTGCCTTAATGTTCTTATCCTATTTCATTCTTTGGCATTATTTATCTTCTGGCTGAAGTGCGTCATCCATTTTATTCCCTAGCATTGAGATCCATCTTCACTTTACTCATTGCTACAAGACTGATTGGAAGATTCCTTTTAGAATATATGCTCACACTAGGATAAACAATAACATTGTAGTTGCCTTTGGTTCTTTACACTTCCTCCTCTAAAACTTCCCTAGCTCAAAATTCCAGTGCTCTCAGATTTAGGAGCTCAATAATTTTCAGTTCCCAAGGATTTTTGGTGTTTTTTGTTTGTGTTACCAAGCCAGGCTCATTTATCCAATGTGCAGCAAGACAATCACTGAGACATCAAGATTTGCATCAAAGCAAGGATTTATTTTGAGGCACCCAAGTGAGGAGATGGGAAAACAAGTCTCAAATCCACCTCGTTTATGGGTCATAAGCAGGGCTATTTTAGGGATTGGACTGAGGGGTTGGGGATTGGGTTATGAGGTGCCATCTGTTGATTGGCTGGGATGGAGGAAACTCCAGGAACCATGGATTAGGTATGAGTGCAACTATCTGGGTCACCTTTCACTTCAGAAACGGATCCACAAGAACATAGTCCTAGTCATTGAGGGTCTTTTGCTTTTGTTTTTGTTTTTGCTTTTATTTAGTTCCAGGGGTGGAGTTTTGACTTTTTTTTTTAACATCAAAAGGTCAACCATTAGGCACTAATGCAAACTTGTTTGAAGGGTTGATGGTCTCAACTGGTTTGAGCTAGGTTCAAGGTTGAGTCTTCATTTCCTGACAAACAACTTAGATAACATCTTTTGATCCATGTGTCATAGTGAGATGTTATCTATGGGAACATTGCAGAGGCTATCATTAGGCTATGTGACATTTACAAATAAGCAGAACAGCTATCAATGATTAAACAAACAGCTAAAAGTTATAGTTAATAACTGCCTAGAGAAATGTCAATTACTCACTTCCTAATCATTAATAGCTATCTGAGCACTGGTTTCATTTATCTTAAATTAGAGATTCATGAGTCTGTCAGGTTACACCGGACCATCAGTCCAGGTATTTCACTCAACATTGCCTCTTGCGTCTCTGCTCTTTACCTCCCATGTAAAATCACATCAAGCCATGCATGGATAGTCTCAAATAAAAAAAGGTACATGTACCCACCATTCTCTCTTATTCTGACTCCATATCAAGTTAACTAGGTTTTAATATCTTAGTCTTCTACTCAAGTCCTAGGTAAAGAAAATGAGGCACTATACCTTTTATATATTTCCCCTTTGGAATCTTTTTATGTTCTACTTAAAGGATATTAGTAATTTTGAATTTAGTGGTATGCAATTATAATAATAAATAATTTTGGATATATTGACCTAAAAACCTGCTTCCTTATTTTGTAAAGACAATATACACAATAATTGACTGTGGATCAAATGACTATTATTTAATAGAAATTCTTACATAGAGATATTTTGAAATCTATTTTGTTGCACAGGTATGCCATATTTCAATTTTAAATGAATTACTAGATCTTGATTTTAAAAGGTAACTCTATTCTGGGTCATGCCAAAATCCTTTCACAATTTTTCAAACAGAATTTAAAATAAAAAGAGAATCATTAAAAATACAGGGATGTGATAAGAGGGAACTTGGGACAAGACCATTAGTGTCTGTTCAGTTCCATGGGAAAGAAGATGAAAGATAACTATCATGTCAAGATATATCATGTTTACCCTAAAAATATGGAGCAAGCTATTCATGTGAAACATATTCCATTTAATTAATTTTAGGAAACCTTGAGAAACAAAATTATTTAAGGTAATTGCTACATGAATTTTCATGAATAGGAGTCTAGTTGAAATTTATCATCTTATCTTTGTTAATGATTATTTTCACAAGAAAAAATCAAAATGATTGCACATGAAGTACAGTCCTAACTTGCACAAAAAATGACTAAATCACGAAGGTAATCCCAGACTGGAAAGTTTATATATGTTGTTTTACTTAAACACTGAAATTACACTAAATGTGATTTCCTGATTCTACTATTCATGAAACTTTATTTTAAATGTATATATTCTGATATTTAGATAATGTAACTTTAACAAAAGAAGCTAATCTATATGAAACATTATAAAGTATGACAAGGATTAAATATATGTTTATTAAATATGAATGATTTTTAGGTGTCTAAGCAAAATTTAAATATTGTGCACTTAAATTATTAATATTTTGCAAGATTGTTATTGACTATAATGTTTTTTTAATTAACTCTTTAAAGAAATATTTTAAAATGTCAGTTTAGTTTGAGAATCTTTCTCAACTCTTTTGGGTTCCATGCTTATATGGCATTCCCAAATGCTGCTAATATTAAATGTCTTATTATTCTTCAACTTATTGTTAGCTATATACTTGGTTTATTTATCATCTGTAAACAGATTATAAAACTCTAAAATTCTATACCTATAATAGTTTCCAAATGAAGGTGAGATGATTATGTGGTCTTAATAACATTAATCAAAATGTCATTTTTAACAATGTAGGGTGAAATAAATGGCCAGTATTATGACTCATTAATAACAAATTTCCTAAATAAGGGATTTATGTCCAATACAACAGAGCAAAAGTAACAGAATTTTTTTTTTCTCTATGAGTAAGTGCAGGGTTGAGTTAGGTATTAATACATGCAAATATTATAATCGCTGAGCTAGAATTCTCCTGATGGGGGCCTCATTTGTCCCTTTCTCAATTGATTGTCACCTTAACATCCATTTTTAGGCAATCAAAGTAAGCTGTAATTTAGACTGAGGTCAAGAACACTAAAATGAAATGGTAATATGTGACACAGATATTAACAATACTGGGTAAAGTCTTTTGTGTTGTCTTTCTTTTCTAGTAGTAAATTACTTTGAAAGCATTTCCAAACAAAGAAAACTATACCTCATACAAAAATTGGAAGCCAAGGCCAGTTATGGAGGCTCATACTTATAATCCAGTGCTTTGGGAGGCAAGATGAGAGGATTGCTTCAGGTCAGGAGTTTCAGATCAGACTGGGCAACATGGTGAGACCCCGTCGCTACAACAACAATAACAATAAAATTAGCTGGATGTGGTGCAGTGCACCTGTAATCTTAGTTCTTCAGGTGGCTGAGGCAGGTGGATCATATGAGCCCAGGAGTTCAAGGCTGCAGTAAGATATGATCAGGCCATTGTTGCACAGAAAGCTAGAGATTTTGAGCTGCCAAGTACTTGCTAAGTTAGCTTGGAACCAAATTGTGAAGGGTATTGGCAGGCCTGCTAATGATTTTGGATTTTTACTACAGAGTGAAGTTCCACAACAGAGTCCTAAGAAGATAATTAGCATTAATATATTTGATTGTTTCCCCCAAAAGTAGTGGATAGACAGAGTAGAGAACAGACTGCTAGAGGAAAAAAAAGCCAGCTGTAATGAGATAATGAGGGTATAAATAAGGTAAATAACTGCAGATGGAAAAGCAAATTCTTTAGATATTTCTGTTTAATTTT
>NW_012108563.1:491463-506178 GCF_000951045.1 Mandrillus leucophaeus | reverse complement strand
GTAGAGATTTTAATTCAAGAGGACAACCATATAAAAAGGACATGTCCTTTTGATATAAGAGAAAATCAATTTTAAAAAATGTAAAGTGTTAATGTTTGCAAGCATGTTTAACTAGCTTCAATTAAAAGACCAGAATAGAAATTCCCAAACAGTGGAAAAATTCAACTTATGTTTTATTAAATCAAATTTTAACTGGGGGGCCATTGGACTGGGGCATCTGTAGCCTTGTAGGTTCTCCATAAGCAAACTAAAGCTCAATGTAAATCATAGAACAGAATTAGACATTTTACCAATCGGAAACCATCTACCCACCTCTCACATCAACTAACCTCTCACTCGGACGTTCTGCTGTAACAAATTAGATATGTTTTCTTTGTCTTCCTTCCACATCAGCCTATAAAAGCTAGCTATCCATATGCTGCAGCAGAATTCTCAGAACCTCTTCTGTTTCTGTGCCCTGCCCGATTCATAACAGTCTTTTTTTTTTTTTGCTCAAATAAACTCTGGCAATTTATTGTATCTAAAGCTTTTCTTTTGACAGTTATGATGTGAGAGGTGATCATCTGAAGGAGACCTTTAGTGATGACCAGGAGCAATGAGAAAATAGGTGTCGACACCCCTCTGAGCCTCTTACACTGAACATTGGGAGGTCACCGTTAATAGGTCCCTCTTGGATAAGAGCTCCAAAATGTGTGTTGAGTTCTCTGAGTTTATTTGAGCATTTTTATCTCAACTGGGTTCAGAAATCATGGCAGACACTAGATTGGTTTCAACAGAGAGGTCTCAGGTATTAGCCTGGGTCAGACAAAAACTGGACTGGGTTCAGTAGGAAAGTCTGCTATAGGTAAAGTTACAAAAAGAAAGGGAGTAATGAGTTCATCTGAATCCAAGGTATCTGGGACTTCTACATCTCAGAACCTATCCTTTTCTAAAGAAATGCATAAACCATACCACAAATAATTTACAATTTTGGTGGCTGCCATGGGGAGATTTTAACCTAAACAAAATTGCTCATCTACGGGAAATATTGAAAAGAAAGAGGAATCTTGAGAATCTCAGAAACAATGAGACGTATTTTTGATTGGCACGCAAAGGGTGCTAAAAGACTAAATGAGTCAGAATTTCATCTCCAAAAGACTCCTCAGAAAAGGCAAATGAAAATCTTAACTAGTGAGAAAATATTATATGTTGACTAACTTAATTCCAACTGTATCTTTCTTTCTCTCTATTCTCCTCCAACTAATTACTCTGAATCTGCTAGCCTTTTCACTAAGTTATGTCAACTGAAGAATGACAAGGTTCATAAACTTGGAAAGAAGAGCTTTAGTTCTCATAAAGGGTGGCAGCCTGCAGGGTGGCCATTCTGACAGGCTGGGAGGCGTAGTCTCCAGCCAGAGGCCAGAAATGGACACTTGGTGGACTGTCAGAAAAATACCAGGATTTATGCAGGAAGGAGTGGCAAATATACATATTCAGAAAGCTATGAAGGAGTCATAAATAATTGTGAAAGGAGAAGCATGCACATACAATTAAGCTTCATGACTCTCCATGGGACCCAGATTCAAAAAATGGCAGCATTAGCCTGCTTCAAGGGTGAAGTTTTCCTCCTTCTGACATCAAAAGGTGAAGCACAGGCAGTGAAAACTCACTGCGCATCCTGTGTAGCCTGGAGGGAATACTGGTCGGTTGCTTATTCCAAATTGCAGAAGGGAGGGTCAGCTTCCAGTAGTTGGTTGAGAGAGTCTTTCTAAAGGGCTAGTTTCTGTTTAGCTGTTAGAGAAGAAAGCCTAATAATGGCAGTTAGCAAGGGTGTAGGTATAATGAGATGTGTCCCATCTTCTATCCTGTCATGGACAGGAACTCAGTTTACAAGGTTTCTTAGGGGCTTTCTTGGCCAAGAGGGGAGCATTCAGTCAGTTTGAAGAGCTTAGGATTTCGTTTTAATTTTTCAGTTATCTTCCCACTCCAAGATAACTCCAGTTATCTTCCAAGTCTAGAAAACTAGATAAACACCTTAGGAAGTTAGTCCCTGAGATCAACTGGGTCTGCTCCTTTAACCACCTTTATCGCATGAACAAAACTTAGAGCTCAAAGCAAATAGTGAAAGCTTTGTCTGTCCCAAGAGAAAACCCCCAGAAACTTGCCAATGAGTTTAGACTTTCATGGAAGCACATAACCCAGGACACCTTGATCTTTCTGAATTTATTCATGATACTGGAACTTGGTGAAGGCCATGAATGGATGGCTGAAACCACGTGGAAGGTACCTGAGAAAGATATCAAAAATTCAAACACTGAATCTTTCAGTAATGGACTGAAAAGAAACAAACAACAAATAAACAAAAACTAGGAAAGTAGCAAGCTATCCCTTAGAAATCTATCCCTTGCCAAAATATTTCCTTCAAAAAATAACCTGACTAGTCTGCTATTCAATCTTTTAAACAGAAAAAGAATGAACCAGTTTATGACTTTAAGGCAAGATTAGAAGTACTATTTGTAAAACATCCTGTTGTATCTATGCTGAGTTCAGGGACTTAAATATTATATCTGCTCTTTCTGTTAATGAGCTCCACCCCAGATTCAGTAATGTAGTTTTAAAAAGTAAATAAATAAACAACTGGAAACCTCTAATGTAGCCAAGTTAGTGGCCAAATATGCCTTTGTAGCATATAGACTATTTTTAGTGGGTTGTTTTGGGATGCTTTAATAAGAAAAATTAGTTCCAAGCTTGTCAATGCCTTATTAAATGGTATGCACCCAACTGGAAGTGGTGAAGGATAGTAAGTTGTCTTTGAAATCCAAGCATGCTGCCTATTGTCATGCTGACAGTTCAGTGTGGTTCCTCAATTTCTTTTGCAGTTCCCGGGTAAGTCTATGCTGTATTCAATAACAGGACACCCCAGCATGTGCCAGTAACTTTGTGTGGCCACTCTTTCGTAGCACTGGTAGGGAGCAGCAGCAAGGAACAGCCAGGTTGTATTATGTGTACTTCTCCACTACTTAACAACACATTAAGCATGCAGTGATTTTGAATTATTGAATGAGACAATACAGAGTTCCAAGAGAGAAATACTTGGCTCCTCATCAGTCAAAGATTGATCATTTTTTTTGTTGTTTATGAGGAAAATTAAATGAGATTTGATGATGTTCGCACTTAATTTCAGCGTTCATGGTTTTGCTGTGTGTTTTTATATTCATTTTGCCAAATTATTCCATAACAGATTTTCAGTGCTTAAACTCTGTGTTTGAAGGCAGTGTAGGCTGCCTCAATTTGATGTATCTTAATATTAAAAGGTAAATAGTTGTCTCATAATATTATATATCACGTTTATTGTCGAGTTTTAAAGAAAAATAAACACTATTTTCATTGATAATTTATAATTAGCTCCATAGGTTAAGAAAGTGAGGCTGATATGAAATCATGAGAAAAATATCACTCTATATAGATTGAGCAATCAATAGTGAAATTTCCAAAATATTAATTGCTACATTATGTCAAGGGTCATTCTAGGATGAAATATTTCACAGCACTTTCAAAGCATACGAGTCATCATAGCTAACAATACTATAAACTTGTCAGACTTAAAGGTCAGTGTACAATGGTGTGAGTTTATTCTTTTTAGTTTTATTTTCTATTACTAAATACAGTTTTCATCAGTTTCTCTTTAGAGTAGTAAGTTATTTTATTATATTAAAATAATATTTTACTTATTAAAAATTAATATAAGAAAAACTTAGTGATGAAAATATGATTTTCAAAAGCAAAATTATCAAACTGAAAACAATGAAATATAAAATTTACAAAGTATGCAAAAGTTTTCTTGGTTGTACATGAATCAGACCTGAAGATAACCAGCAATATTAATTAAATATATTATGTTTTGAATTATTATCAAAAGAGTTTTTTAAACTAGGTAACATATTTTAAACATCCGTTCAGTTAAATAAGAATTATAAAACCCAACTGGCAGAAACATCTCCAACTTTACTAGTTGCTGTAAACTCTAGAAAAATCATGTTTTCTCTGAAGACAAAATTAAAATATATACATAGTTATCTGAACGATGTTAGGGAAAAAAAAATCCATAGTAAACTTTCTGTTATAATTACTTTGATCAGTATTAATTATAAATATTATGGACTAAAACACAGCAGTATTGAGAGAGGTGATTACCCCTTTCTTCATGGCTGCTGTGACACTCTACACTGTGGGTTCACCTGCCGCCTCACTAGGCACTCCTTCTCAGTTAATTTTATTACTTTTTAAAAAATTCACTGCCTTTGAATATTTGAGACTCAGGACTGCATTTTTAGGACTTCACTACTCTCTATATGATCTCTTGCTGTTCCACGCTCTAAGCACTCTTAATATGCTAATGACTACCACAATTAGACTCGTTCTCACCAAATCTTGTATTTATTCACTGCTCACACGCCAACAATTAAACATCAATTGGTTTACAGTCAAACTTTTGATTATTCTTCATAAGCCCTTTCCATCCCTTTCATTGTGTATCTTACTAAGAACTTTAACCTGCAATTCACATCATTGTTCCAAGGTGCTTGGAGTAATCCTTAACTAATTCTCTCTCTTTCTCTCTCTCCCTCTTTGTCTGTCTCTGTCTCTCTCCCCCCAAACCCTACCCTGTCACACACACACACAAACACACATACATATATTTTATTTGTTTATTTATTTTAATTAATGAATTTTATTATACTTTAAGTTCTAGGGTACATGTGCACAACGTGCAGATTTGTTACATATGTATACATGTGCCATGTTGGTGTGCTGCACCCATTAACTCATTGTTTGCATTAGGTGCATCTCCTAATGCTATCCCTCCCGCCTCCCCCCACCCCACGACAGGCCCTGGTGTTTGATGTTCCCCATCCTGTGTCCAAGTGTTCTCATTGTTCAATTCCCATCTACAAGTGAGAACATGCGGCATTTGGTTTTCTGTCCCTGCAATAGTTTGCTCAGAATGATGGTTTACAGCTTCATCCATGTCCCTACAAAGAACATGAACTCATCCATTTTTATGGCTGCATAGTATTCCATGGTGTATATGTGCCACATTTTCTTAATCCAGTCTATCATTGAGGGACATTTAGGTTGGTTCCAAGTCTTTGCTATTGTGAATAGTACTGCAGTAAACGTATGTGTGCATGTGTGTTTATAGCAGCATGATCTATAACCCTTTGGGTGTATACCCAGTAATGGGGTGGCTGGGTCAAATGGTATTTCTAGTTCTAGATCCTTGAGGAATCGCCACACTGTCTTCCACAATGGTTGAACTAGTTTACAGTGCCACCAACAGTGTATAAGTGTTCCTACTTCTCCACATCCTCTCCAGCACCTGTTGCTTCCTGACTTTTTAATGATTGCCATTCTAACTGGTGTGAGATGGTATCTCATTGTGGTTTTGATTTGCATTTCTCTGATGGCCAGTGCATTTCATCATATATTGACAAACTAAAAAATAATCCCTCGTGTTCCTAGAGGATTTGCCTCTAGGGCCCTATCTATTGTCATTTTCTATCCTATTTTCTTCACTTATTCTCTTTCAGCGTAGCCTACATCTTTATTGTTCTTACAATTTACCAAATGAACAATCAGTTTAGAGACTTTCTGCTTGCTCTTTTCCAAGCAAGTAGTTGGAAATATCTGGAAAGTAGTTTTCTCAGATATTTTATAATAAAACTTTTCACATTATTTCCATATCTCTGATTCAAGTCAACTCCTCAGAGATGTCTTCTCTGCCCATCCTATACAAGATAACCTTCCCATCATGATTTTCACTGTATTTAATTCATTTACCACTAAGTATTACTATTAATGTTACTAGTGCTACAATATTCTGAAGCACTTATCTCTCTCTGATGTTTTATTGTGCATTTGTTTGTTAGTTTTGCTTCTCTCTCTCCTGTTTAAAATGTCAACTTTCAAGAAAGAAATTGTGTTGTATTTACTGCAATATACTCAATAGCCAGTAGAGTGTCTTGTGCACTTGGATGCTCCATAAATGTGTACTGAATGAAGGAATGAATGAATAGTAGAGCGACATTGGCATAATATGAAAAAAAAATTAACTTACAAATGTATAAAAGTGAATAGTATCTAATGTAATTGGATATAGATAAACATGTATCATAATAAAGAAGAAATTTTTATGCATTCTGTATGAATAAACAGAAACTTCTGTAGTTTGCATTTATTGAGTTATATAGCCAATTATTCATTGTTTTCTTGCATATCTCTTTTGCTTGCTGTTTTGCAAAACTTCTTAATACATGAAGGAAATAGGTTTTCATTAGTCACATGTATTGTTAATGTATTTTTAGTCTTTTACTTTTTTTATATATTTGTTTATTTTTTTCTATTTGTAAAAATATAATTGAGTTGAATGTATCACTTTTTTTCTTTAATGGCTTATGGGTTTTATGACTCATTTGGAAAGGCTTTCCCCTCCTCAAAATTATTATTGTTTAATATTCATTATTTTTCTTCCAGAAAGTCTTTGATTAGTTATGTTAAAGTTTATGCCCATTTGGATCTATTTTATTTTATTTTACATTTTACTTTTTAATTTTTATGTGTACATAGGAGGTGTATATATTTATGGGGACATGGGTCTATTCTAAATGTAAGTAGTAAAGTGGGGATCTACATTTTTCCAGTTATCAATATACTTTCCCCCATACAGTTTTCTGGTAATTCTTTATTTTTACCTTTATATTTTGTGTTTGAATTTTGAACCTTGAAGCCACTTTCATTAATACTTCTCTGTTGTACTAGAAATGAGAATGGTAACATTAAATCAAATTGAGGTAAGAAAGGATAGCATTTGAGATGTGTTGCAGTATTTTGTTGCATTTGGAATGCAAAAAAGGAAACAATTATAAAATATTATACTAACATGCTTTAATCTTATAAAATTAGCCAAGCATTTAGTATTTATAGCTAAAATCAGGAAAAGACATATTGTTATACCTTTATGAGCAGAATTTATTGCAGTGTGTTGTCTACTATTTTGGAACTGTCCAAATATAGAGTGAGAATATTTAATATTACTATAAAAATTACTTTTGACTCTCTATTGGGTGTATGGATTCCAAATCTTTGACCAAAATATCAAGTAATTGGCTCCCTTATTTCTTAAATTTCTCCATTTGTCTTTTCCCTCCATAAGCATTCACTGTGGCCTGTTTAGTAGATTCAAATTTCATGTCAGTTATAAAAGTGTGACCCGTGCTACTGGAAGATGTGAGAGAATCATCCAATTCTGCAGCTTGGATTGCAAATACAGTCACTGAAATTGCATACCCCATTGGCCTTATTTCACTTGATTTGCCTTGTTTTATATTAGAATGTATTAGAGAGAAAGGGAAGCCAGAAGCGAAGGAGATATTGGGATAGAACCAAGAGATTAAATGTCTAGTGAAAGAAGTTACTTTTTATCAAAAAAGACTGTGGTGTTCTGACAGCAATACAGAAGAAGATGCTGGAATATGTATCTGAAAATATTTATAGTTTTATAAATTTCATGCTGAAATGTCTCCATCTCTTTTTCATAGGGATACAGATTTTGTCACCTCTTCTTCATAAAATATAATTATGCAAATATAAATATATATATACACACACACATATAGTTTACCCTTTAACAACACAGGTTGGAACTGCGTGAGTCTACTAATATGTCAATTTTAAAAAATAAATATATTGGAAACATTTTTAGAGATCTGTGACAATTTGAAAAAACTCACAGATGAGCCATGTAGTCAAGAATTAATGAAAAATTAAGAAAAAGTTAGATATATCATGAATTTATAAAACATATGCAGATACTAGCCTATTTCATCATTTACTAACATAAAATATCACAAATCTATTATAAAACATTAAAGTTAATTAAAACTTATACTTAGTTAACACTAAAAATATTAATTGAAACTTACTAAGCACTTATAGATCCTACATGGTGTCATTCACAGTCCAGAGAAATGTAAATGAATATAAAGATGCATTATCAGAACATAACTGCATAAAATTAACTGAGTAAACACTCTTCTGTAATAATTTTAAAGCTACCTCCCATTGCTATTGTAGTGAGTTCGTTTTTTGACTATTCATTTAAAACGCCTTATGCCACTAATCTTCTTCATGTGAGCAGCTCGTCTCTCCAGTAAATTGTGTATTGTAGTAATAAAAAACGGTCTCTCCTATTTCTGGTATATTTTTCATCCTGTTCGTTACAATACCATGTACCTTGAATAACACCATGAAACCCATACAAAGTGCTATTAGTGATGCTGAACATGCTCCCAAAAAGCAGAGAAAAGTCGTGACATTACAAGAAAAGTTGAATTGCTTGATTTGTACCATAGATTGATGTTTGCAGCTGTGGTTGCCTGCCATTTCAAACAGTCTCATAAAGAGACAATGTAAACTTATGTTATCAACAAATACAGTACAGTACTGTAAATGTATTATCTCTTTCTCAGTTTTTCTTAATAACATTTTCTTTTCTGTAGCTTACTTAATTGTAGGATACAATATATAATACATGTAACATAAAAATATGTGTTGACCCTTTATGTTATCCATAAGGCTTCAAGTCAACAGTAAACCATTAATAGTTAAGTTTTAAGGAAGTTGAAAATTATGTGTAAATTTTCAAATACACAGAGCGCTGGCTTCCCTAACTCCTAAGCTGTTCAATGATCAATTGTGTGCGTATGTGTGTGTGTATATATATATGTGTGTGTGTGTGTGTTTGTGTCTGTGTATGTGTATATTTATGTGTGCATTTTACCAAAATCAGTGTATAGTTGTTTTTTATGAAGATATATTTACTCAGACATTATTCCAGTGTGGAGCAATGACTTTATGTATGTTAGAGATGCTCCCTAGAAAATATTCTAATTTAGTTTCACTGAAAATAATAATAATAGTCAATTGTTCATGAGTAGCCAGTTTTGTAAGTCTATTTCCTGGACTGATGTCTTGATTTCTCCCACAGTGTTAATATGAAAGGAGAAGTACTTTTCTTGACTTTTACAAAAATCCACCTTTTTATTTTGAAGTAGATTAACAATGCCAGCATGAGGCTTCTATTTCTAAGAAAGTTTTCTTTGTGGCTGTATTCAGTATCTATACTCCAGCTCTCAGGTCATGTCAGAAAATCAAGCCAACTTTGAAATGTTAATCAATGTACAATAAAGGAATGTGCACATGAATGACTGAATTCGTTTAAAAACTTTTACAATAACGTAAGAATTATTAATAAACCATGCACACTGGTAGTATTTTGAGATCTAGGGAAACAGATAAAAGGAGGGAGAGCAGGTGATAGTAATTTTAAAACTACACAAAAGAATATGAATAGTTTCTATCTTGGTTTCAGTATTTTCACAAGGGACTATCATTTTTTAAAATGTCAACCAGAAAAGTAAACGTCCACCTTGCTTGCTTATTCAGTGTCAGAAAACTCACCATTAATCTAATAAACAGCATTTCCCCGAGCTAGAAAACTTATTTAAAATCTTTCCAAGGCAAATATCCTTTCATAAGCATAAATCATTTTCTTTTGAACTCTATCTGAACTCAGATTACCATAAAAATATTGAGATAAGTACTATTCTAACTGCCATGCATGAAGCACCTTATCTTAACTGAACCTTCATTTAATACATAAAATATTTGCACCTTAAAAACATTTATAGTAATTTTAATCAACAACCAAAATGCCAGAGTTCTTTCACCTGGTTTTAGGGTTGTGGTCACAGTTTGTCTGTTGATTTCCTTTCTTTTTTTCCCCCATACACTTGTAAACAGCTCGAATTTTCTTTTACATTTTTTCAAATTTTTTTCTCCGTATTATATTCCTTAAATTTATCAATTTTATTCATTTTAGATAAAATAACTATTTATTACTTTTTTATTTTAGGCAAACATTGCTACAGATTTCAACGTGTACATAAAAAATAATAAAAATAACATAGTTCAATTTCTGATACATTATAATTAAGATACAGACAACTTAGGGACTGTATTCCAACTTTATACAGCACAAATTTTCGTAAAATGTCAATAATGTAAAACTTTTATTTCTTTGTTATTTTAGAAATTAATGTATAATACATAAAAATAAATGTATTTATACCACACATGCACAGAGGTGTGCACACAGACATACATACCTACCCCCAATATATGAATGTCTGACCTAAAGTGACATTGATTATTGTTATGACAATAAAAAAAACTTATTTATAACCTATTTGTAAGCATGAATTTTAAATAATGCACATGAATATGTATCAAAACATGCATATAATAGATAAAACTAGGTTATCATTACAGAACCACAACGGTATTCAATGCAATATCAATATTACTTTATTTTGTTCACTTGAGATTATTTTATTTATAATACTCTCAGATGAATAAAACATCTTCATGAATATGATACCAGAAATGGCTTAGTTGAGGAAGCATCTGTTAAATCACTGTGTCTCTGAAACTGGAGTGAACAGTAATGACTACCATAGGTGGGCTCTTTCATGTTTCTTTTACGGATATAGTAATAGCACTTAAAGAAATTTGGCTTAGCTGCTTAGTCTCCATCTGTTTAACTGGATATTTTAACTGGATATTCCATCATCAATTATCAAATCAAAATAAACCAGCCATAGCTGTTTATGAAATTCATCTTTCTTTTCTTTCTCTGGTATCAGATAGTCATCTTGGATAAAATTTTAGATTGATCTATAACAGAATACTTCCCAGTACAAATGAGTTTATATTCTCAAAGCCATGGTGCCTAGCACTTAATAAGAACTTAATTAAGGAAAGCAATTAATATGGCCAGAACCTTTGTATTATGATATATGTGTTTATAAATTATAAGATTTATAGTTTCTTTTGATATTTGATAATAATGCTTATTATATTTCAGATGATTAGAACACATATCTAACAGTCTAAGGGTAGATGTATAATATTCTCTTTTATTGGGGATGAGAAGTATTGACATTAAAATAGTACCCTAAAATAATAATTTGTATTGCAGGTATTCTTACAAGATTTATACCTTAGTACATGTCCATTTCTCTCCTCTGTTACATATATGTGTCTATACAGCCACAGCGTACACATCTTTGTTTTTGCAAAATAGAATTAATCTAGACAGTCGTCTGAAATTCATTTGCTTCACTGGACAATATACACTACATATTAATACTTGAATGCCTCTTTATTAATTAAAAAATACGCTAGAAATACACTAGATAACAACATGCATGCCTAAGCACCCATATAGTCTGTATATGTGCTTGTGTTTGTATACATACACACATACCTAAAAGTTTAGGTAAATGGGATTATACTATGAAACTATGCACTGTATATTTTAAAGCAAACATTTCTCTGCTTATATTAATCTGTCTCCTTTTCCTCTTTTTTGACTCACCATTTATTCACCATTGCCACCAACTCCATCCCCTATAGGTGTATGGTGTTTATCCTCCCATGCTCTGTACACATTACAGCTGATTCCAGATGAGAAGCTGAGATCTACATTTATCATATAATTTCTAGATGAGAAACTGCCAATGCGAGGCCCTGGCATGATATTTGAAAGATTGAAGAAAAGCTCTTAGGGGCCATTTATTATTTTGCTGCAGGTGTAGAAGGGACTGTGGAAAGACATAAACTGCACAGCTGCTTTTTCCTGAGCTTTTGTGGACCACTACCTTCATGATTCAGGCTCAAGAAGTCATCAGGTGGCAGCTTCTCTGATTGTGAGGCCCCTTACTACCTATATCATAAACACTTCATACATATAATTCACAGATGGTCTCATGTTTTCATCACACATACAACACACACACACACACACACACACAGAGATTTCATCAGTGTTAGCTTTACAGCAGTATTATCAATATGGGGTTAGATACTTCTCATCTTGTTTTTCTCACTCATCCCTACCTTATGAAACCCCAAAGAATCAAATTAGACCTTTAATGTAAGAGCTACAGTTCAGAAAGTGGTTGTACCTCTGTAGAGTCACTCATTCATTTTTTTCCATTGACTTATTTTTTACCGTTATCAAAAATGCATATGAAATATCATTGAACATATATACTTACATCCTAGTCTTTGGGTTTGTATAAATATATGACTATTAATGGATTTGTGCTATATAAATATATGGGTACTTTTAAAATTCGTTTTAAGAGGTGTTGCCAAATTACTTTTGCAAAAGTATAACAGTTTAAGAGTCCTCCATCAATAGTAAGACAGTCCATGATCCTGCATCCCCAAATTCACTAATAGCCATATTTTTCTATCTTAACTTTTCCTACCCTTTTGGATGTGACCGATGCCTCATTCTTATTTTATTTCTATGACTATTTTGTGACCTTGAATATCTTTTGTGACCTTGAATACCTTTTACATTAGAAATTTGAATTTGATCTTCAATGAATTTTCTATATAGTTTTCTTTTGGAGTTTTTCTTTTTAGTCAGTATTTAAAAAATGTTTCATATAATTTAGATATTAGTCATATATCTGTCATTATATTTTAACTAAAAGATTTGGCTATTGATTTTTATATTAGCTGCTTCTTTAGAGAACTATATATATGTAAATAAAATTGTATATATCATGTACTATATATGTACATATGCATAATATATATGTATGCAAACACAAAAACACATATTTATGTTAAAAATTTTTTTCCTCTTTACTTCCGATTGTCATGGTTAAGAAGATATTAATCATCTTAGGGTTAGATACCATTTAAGTTTCCTGGAGTTTAATTTTATTACTGTTTGTGCCTGCTAAATATGTCTTTTGAAAAGTGTAAATATGAAATTAACACTGTAATAATATTGAAATACTACATGGTCTAAAGGTTAGATGTGTTAAATACTCCTCCTGGAGTGATTTCATAGACCTCCACAGGTCTCAGCTGAATTAGATGCTGAATTAGATGGTATGCTACTGTTTCTTATTACAAAATGTAAGCATTGCTAATCTACAGAAGAACATGCAATTATTTTGAATAAAAATACCTGAAAATATGCTAGTCAGGTGAGATTATGGCAAATTTCATGGATAAAAGCAGTGTAGAGAAGAGGAATGTATTCATTTTGTGACTGGGCAGATTAGGGAAAGATTTATGTCTGAGATTTTACATAAAAATGGAAGTAAATTATACATACAAAAGATGCCAGAGGAATAAGAAGAGTATAGTGTGGATTTAGAAGACAGAAAACTGTAAATGGGGATTTCCAAAAACTAAACAAAAAACTCAACTTTTAAGATTTCCTAAAAGAATATCTATTACATAGCTATGTTTAAAAAAATTTCTCTTACTTTCTTCTTCTCCCTGAAAATAGTATTTCATACTAAAACTGTTAGGTTTTCCGGTTATACAATTGATATCACTAATAATCTTAATTTCAGATGCTTTGGAAAATATTTGCTTTTACACACACTTCTGTATATAAATCTACTAAAATATTACTTAGACAAATAATTACATTTCAAAGTGTATTACACAGATATAATCAAACTGGATAGCGCTATATTTGTTCACAAATATGCTATCTTCTCATCATTTTAATGTTTGCTACTAATACATATTATTGTAAATTTGACTGGGTAAATGATACTTAATTGTACTGGCATTTAAGGATGTAATTTTACATATATTTTGCAAAACGTGCTTATTTAATCATTATTTCAAATACATATTGTATTAGTCGGGGTTCTCTAGAGGGACAGAGCAAGGAGAGCCAGTCCAAGTCCCAAAACTGAAGAATTTGGAGCCTGATGTTGAAGGACAAGAAGCATCCAGAACGGGAGAAAGATGCAGGCTGGGAGGCTAGGCCAGTCTCTTTTTTCACATGTTTCTGCCTGCTTATGTTCTAGCCACACTGGCGACTGATTCGATTTTGCCTGCCCAGATTAAGGTGGGTCTACCCTTCCCAGCCCACTGACTCAAATGTTAATCTCCTTTGGCAATACCCTCACAGACACACCCAGAATCAATACTTTGTATCCTTCAATCGAATCAAGTTGACACTCAGTATTAACCATCACAGATATGTTTTTTATTTTTATTTAATTTTTATTGACAGATTATTTTACACATTTATTGAGTACAATGTGATGTTTCAATGTATATACATGTAACATAATGATCAAATTGAGGTGATTACCATATCTATCACTTTAAACATCTATTATTTGTCCATGTGGTGACAACATTAAAAATTTTCTCTTTTAATATCTTGAAATATATTATTTGCTGTAGTCACCATAAAGTGTAATAGAACACCAAAACCTATTCTTTCTAGATGTGACTTAGTTTTATTAATTTTAGAGACATCTATCTATCCACACATGCATGCACTGTCACATAGATATATACACATACCAATAAAATATTTATATTAAGAAATTAAGTTTATACTGTTACTTTCTCCAACAGTAGTTAACCTGTTCGCTAGTAAGATGTAACATTAACTTAGAATTTAGGCTAACATAGGAAAAGTTACTGATGAAAATAATGCTTTAATTTGCTATGTTAGTTCCATATCTGTTACCATGAAAGAAGCAACAAAGTATTTTGATGACCTGCCACTGAAATCAAAAATGGAAAAGTTCTGCAAATTAGTTCTAATATAATGAA
>NW_012108563.1:486549-488223 GCF_000951045.1 Mandrillus leucophaeus | reverse complement strand
AGTTAGTCTAAGGCTATTATATTAAAGAGTGGGCCTTGAGTACAATTTGTCAGAGCTACAATGATGTGAAGGTAGAAGGGTATTAAAGGAACGCAGAGGTAGAAGAATTCAGCACCAGGAGATTTTCTTTGCAGTTTTGTCCCTGCAACAAATGTATTTGACCTTGAAAAAGTCAGTTAGCCACTTGAAGTCTCATTTCTTTACCTGTGATGTCAAAGGTTCAAGTATTTATTTCTTATCCTAACCTTAAGTTAATGTATTCTTTCAAATATTTATTAACTCAGTAATTCATTCTAGGATCTTAAATTCTAACAGCAAAGCAGAGCAATAAACAGGTAAACAAATACAGGAACAACATAAATGTAAATTGCGGTAAACTTTATAAAGAGAATGAATGGGGGTGATGTGACATTTACTAGTTATGAGGGGCTGGAGAGATTGAATTGTATTATCTATGATGGTTAGAGATGGCTTCTAGAGAAAACAATATTTTAGGTGATAATTGATGGATAGGATGGAGGCAGCAATGTAAACTCAAAAGAAGGACTCTTTTAAGAAGCCAAAAGCTTAATGGCAAATGTGTTGAGGTTGGAAAGAATCCACCCTGTTTGAGCAGCATGAAAAGGATGGCAAAGGTATACTGATTAAGCAGAAAGAAGAAATTTTTTAAAGTAAATAGACTTTGTGGTTTACATTTTTTATTTTATCCAGGTGCAAAGCGAAATTGCTGGGGGATTAACATACAGGTGTGACACGACTGGATTTATATTTTAAAATTATTCTCTGGCTGCAGTGCGAAATGGATTATAAGATAGGTGAAAATGAATGGAGACAGGTCAGAAAAGCACTGTTACGTGAACAATGATGGTGGTCTGGACAAGGATAGTAGCAAAACTGTGGATGGATTTGAGACAGATCAGTTTTTTTTTTTTAAGTCTTAACAATAGTTTAATTGACATCTGTACTATACCAGACCCTTTCAAAGGCCTAGTGAATAAAACAATGCGTGCTTTTGAACATAGAGATGTGCCACACAGATTCTCTTCTTCACCTTAAAGGAAAACTCTTTGTACCAACTACTAAAAGTACTGTAAAAAATACTTTGACTAGCAATTTCCTTAAAGCCATGCCCACTGCAAAGTTAGCCCTCAGTTTTATCTTCTTTATAGGTTATTGCTGCTGCTGTGGACATGCACTGTGGGCCTGACTTTAAGGCAATTGATGGTCAAAGTTAGCCCTCAGCTTTATCCTTTATAGGTTATTGCAGCTGCAAAGAACTACCTCCTGCAAGGCTACACTCTTCCAGGGATGGCCTACATTTGATAACTGATTGACTCAGAGGTATAAAAGCTTGACCATTTCACCCCAGCACTTGAAAACAGGGATGTGCCATTTCAGCTCCAAAACTCTCCATGAGTTTGGCTGAGACTGCCAGGCCTGCATTATTGAGCTCAACTCCTGGCTTTGTTTATTTCTACTATTGCCACACCTCTACAGATGTTGATTCCAATGGTATTTCCTAACCAGCATCCTGGATGCTAAATCCTGTCTCATGGTCTGTTCCTGAATACTCAAATTGTGACGAATAGTATGGGTTCAGAGATAATAAATAAATAAATAAAAAGGAGAAATGGAGGATTTTTTTTCTTTTTTTCTTTTCTTTTTTTTTTTTTT
>NW_012108563.1:481554-483784 GCF_000951045.1 Mandrillus leucophaeus | reverse complement strand
AGCACACCAACATGGCACAAGTATACATATGTAACAAACCTGCACATTATGCGCATGTACCCTAGAACTTAAAGTATAATAATAATAATAAAAAAGAATATTGGGTAAAGTGGGGTATCGCTGGAAATCCAGGGGATCATGTTTGTTGAATGCATGACAAAGAACTACGTGCAAATAATGCCATATGGGAGGGATATCTGTGACTCCTCTGCCTCTGCAAGTTGAGGCCTTTCTGACATCCCCTTCATCCTTGCATAGATGTTGTAGGTGACACCCACTTCTCCATGCCACTCTTTTTCAAACTGAAATCTCCAGTGTGGGGTTCTCATCTGACGGATATAGTGCAGGTCATGTGCCTGTGCCTTGTGTCTGTAACAGTCTGTGAAAGCAAGCACACAGCTTGTCTTTTGATGTGGGACACAGGTGGAAACTATTCCAAATGCATAAAGAATATTCAAATGGCAAAAGAATTAAAAATATCCACTTAAAATAAAAAAGCATACTCGTAAGCAAATAACCTATAGTTTTGTTGTTGTTGTTGTTGTTTTTAAATTCTAGGTAATATATGTGAAGTTGCAAACTAGGTAATTACCCAAGATACTTGAGCTTATAGAGTACATGAAAAAAGAATACCTCAGGGCTAATGCAGCTATTCAAAACATGGTAAAAATATATTCAATACCTTTCCACTATACATATTATTTGACATAACAATATTGGTGCAATAGAACACTAAAATATTTTATTCTTTCTTTGCCCTAATTGCAGTTTAGCATAATATTTATGGAAATGAAAGCTGGATGAAATTGGCCTGTGTTCTAAACCTGATTAGCCTCTTTAGTAGTTCTGTGACTTTGGGCAGGTTACTCCACTAATCTGAAATTCAGTTTTGTTATTTATAGGTTTTAATAATAATGCTGACTGTACTGTTAGTTCTAATTAAAGACATACTGCTGCAGAAAAACGACCATAGTGCCTTGGTTATTAAGAATCTAGTAAACTAAGACCAGTGGAGAAGCCAGGAAACTGAAAGTGCAAACATGGTGAGCCAGTGATATTAAGAGGACAGCGAAAGTAATCAGCAAGTTCAAAGTATGCTTGACTGATGTTTCTGCAAGATGTCAGTGAGGAGTAAGAGCTTCACTCTTTCCTCAGCTAAAAAAATTTCCTTTAGAAACTGCAAAGAACTTCAGTGGAATAATAACATGGTTCTTTCAGTTGATGCAGTGTGCTTCACAGTCATCATTTCCTTTTGTAAGGAGTGTAAAATAACCTAATGGCTGTGTATTGAAATCACCTCCTGAATTGTATGCACAAATATTTTTAGTTTCCATAGTGCATAAAGTTAGCTGCATCTTACCTTAGATATTAGATAAGCATCTCCCATACAAATTGTTATGTGACATAGAGACAAATTAATGACAATTTCTAAGAAAACAAAGTACAACGAAAACATAAAATCAAGCTTTGTGTCAAAAGTATAAGGCAGACAACAACACCTATGTAAAAGTTCTATGAGAGTTTAATTTAATAAAAAAGATAATACAGAAAAAAATGCTTTTAAAAGAGTTCATGAAGGTATTATGTAGTCATACAGGAGAATCTACAATATTGCTGAAGTGTATGTCCAAAGACTAAAATTATAGAAAATGTAAGGATGACATATGATGTTGAGAAAGGGTAGTTAGTCTAAGGCTATTATATTAAAGAGTGGGCCTTGAGTACAATTTGTCAGAGCTACAATGATGTGAAGGTAGAAGGGTATTAAAGGAACGCAGAGGTAGAAGAATTCAGCACCAGGAGATTTTCTTTGCAGTTTTGTCCCTGCAACAAATGTATTTGACCTTGAAAAAATCAGTTAGCCACTTGAAGTCTCATTTCTTTACCTGTGATGTCAAAGGTTCAAGTATTTATTTCTTATCCTAACCTTAAGTTAATGTATTCTTTCAAATATTTATTAACTCAGTAATTCATTCTAGGATCTTAAATTCTAACAGCAAAGCAGAGCAATAAACAGGTAAACAAATACAGGAACAACATAAATGTAAATTGCGGTAAACTTTATAAAGAGAATGAATGGGGGTGATGTGACATTTACTAGTTATGAGGGGCTGGAGAGATTGAATTGTATTATCTATGATGGTTAGAGATGGCTTCTAGAGAAAACAATATTTTAGGTGATAATTGATGGATAGGATGGAGGCAGCAATGTAAACTCAAAAGAAGGACT
>NW_012108563.1:470853-480389 GCF_000951045.1 Mandrillus leucophaeus | reverse complement strand
TTTTTTGAGATGGAGTCTCACTCTGTTGCCCAGGCTGGAGTGCAGTGGCATGACTTCTGCTCACTGCAAGCTCTGCCTCCCGGGTTCATGCCATTCTCTTATCTCAACCTCCCGAGTAGCTGGGGCTACAGGCACCCACCACCACACCCAGCTACTTTTATTTTTTATTTTTTTTGTATTTTTAGTAGACACGAAGTTTCACCATGTTAGCCAGGATGGTCTCGATCAAAATGGAGGATTTTTTAATAGATATTTTTACCCTAATTTGTGAGTGGTTTTGCTGTTTATTGAGATGGAGAAGGTGTGGGAAAATAGATTTGGTGGTAGGTAACAACTCAAACACTCTGTTTTGCACATGAGTGACCAAAATCTTTTTTAAAAAATTTTGTCTTCAGTGACCCAAGGGTCATTTACGAATACATTGTCTAATACTTAAATATTTAGATATTTTCCAACTGTCTTTCCAGTATTGATTTCTAATTTAATTTCATTCTGATCTCAAAATAGTCTTTGCATTACTTCAATTATGTGTATTACACACTGTGATATTGCCTCATAGCCCATGGATCTTTTTTCTCATTCTGTATTCTTTTTACATTCTACTTTGTGAGTCTCTATTGGCATGTATTAGAGTTCTGTGAAACTTTCCTTGGTTGTCACGGCTCCACTACTTCATCTGTTGAAGGCATTCTTCATTTCTGTTAGTTTAAAACAGTTCTAACCTTTTCTTTTTTTATAGTTTCTAATTTACATTATTCATCATTTATTGTACATTGTCTACTTTTTTCTGTTACAGCCAATAACATGTTAATCACAGTAATTTTAAGTTCTCTGATGAATAATTCCAACATCCGTATCGTGTCTGAGCATTTTCCTGATGATCGCTTAGTCTCTTCAGACTATGTTTTTTTCTTGCCTATTGTAATGTCTTCCAGTGAAGACAGTAAAAAAAGTTGCAAGTAACAAGGTGGATATGATACTTTTATGTGCCAGCTTGACTATACTGCAGTCTGTATTATGCAATCAAATGCTCTTGTTCAAACCATGTTGTTGCAAATAACAAGATCCCATTATTTCATGGCTCAATCCTACTTCATTGTGAATGCCTGTGTCAAAATATCTCATTTATCCTGTGAATATATACACCTGCCATGTTACCTATAAAAATTAAAAAAGGACTAATCTAGATACTGCTTTAGAGTATTTTGTGTATGTCATTAACATCTACAATCAGTTGAGTTTAAGTAAAATAGATTATATAACATTATTTGGGTAGACGCTATTCGATCAGTTAAAAAGACTTAATACAGAAATAAAGTTTCCTTGAGGCAAAAATGGTAGATTGTCACTGTCTGTGCTTGTGGATTGCAGTTTATCTCCTCACCCTATAGGCTTCAGCTGGCCCATCCTGAGGGCCTGACCTGCAGATTTCTAGCCAGCCTTGACGAAAATCCCATAAAACAATTCCTTGCTATAAATCCTTCTCTCTCTCTCTTTCTCTCTCTCCACACACACGTGCATATATATCCTACTGTTTTTATTTCCCCATTGGAACCTTGCCTGATATAGACTTTGATACCAAGAATTGTTCCTCAGGAATAGAATCTTACCATGATTTTTCTGAATTGATTCTGTGTTTTCTGGATTTGTTCTCTAGTGTGACTAGACTTAAAGCACTAATGACTTCATTTCCAGTGACAGTGCATGGCATAATGTGGCAATAGATATATGCAAAATTTCACCATCATTGGATATTCCCAACCAAATATCCATAAAAGGAAAAGTTTTGAATGACACGTATTTGTAGTTCATAAAAAATGAGTGGCATATATTTGTACCTTAGAACATTTTAGTCAAACTAAGTTATATAATAAGATAGATTGGGTGCTCATAACTGCACTGGAGAAAGTAGAGGAATAATTGGATGAGCTCAGTGTCTAGCTCCACATATATTACCTAAGAGTTTCTATGTCTGCCCTGAAAGAAACCCTTCTTTCCTGTAGCCACAGGATTGAAATCTCTGAACACCATACCTAGAGTCTCATCTTGCAAGAGGCAGGATTAGAATACAAATTGACTTCCCAACCTATGAGTTGACTACTGTTTAAATGAGGGCGTTGATTAGAAAGAAATGTAATCCTGGAAATTAGAATGAGGACATGGGGGAAGATGTTTAGGAAGCTGGGAACATGGAAAACCCAAAATTTTGCTGAGTCTTTGCTAGTGTAGGCAGCATCTCTCCTCCTATTTGAAGAGGTTACCCGCCATTTCCTGCAGAAACTGTAATGGCCTCCATTACGGAGTTTTCTTGAAAGTCACTGCTAATTATTCTCAGGACATACCTTTACCACCCTTCTTTGCTTCTGGATATATAACTAGACTCAAGTCCCAGTATGCCTCAGAAGGTGGGGTACAAGTATGGCTCGCAAGAAAAGCAAATCCCTATACACCAAAGAAATGCATGATTTTTCTATCTATTCCAATAGGAATATGTGTAAGAGTTGGTAGTAAATATATGAGACAATGAGGGAAGAAACATAAAGTTGTATCAAACTTGATATATGGATATGGACCAACTAAGGTAAGATTCTGGATTCAATATTTTAGCCTGAGGAGTTAGAATGAGTCCTAATAGTTTGGTTGGTTAGCTAAAATATGGACCAAAGATGGTGTACAGTAAATACAGTTGGAATATCAGAACTGCCTTTGTATACTGTAGAAGAAGTTATGTAAAGGTTTAGGGATATTAAAATGTTAGAGTGGATTTATCATGTAAGACTTGCTCACCCACCCTGGGACAGTTCAGAGGATATACCTTTTACCATACCTGTGGGAAATATATTTGTGAAGGGAACCCTGGCTTTCTTCAAGAGCCTTGTGGTCATTCTTCTCTGTAGGTCAGAAATTACAGTGGGGAGGACTGCCACCAAGCTGAGATTTCTAAAGGCAATATGGATATTGGATACTGAGGTAGCAGGTGTCAAATAATGGCAATTAATCACCAAAGACAAGAAGAAGTTTACTATAATGGACAGAGGAGTCAAAACAGTAACCAAAATACTCTAACAGACAAATAGATAAAGGCCTATGGAATTTTCTACTTAATCACGGTGTAATTAGAATTAAAACAGATGGACGGTCTCCTAAATCCTTACTTGATCTGCATATGAGAAAAAGAGTTCCAGGTCAAGTGAACAAAAGTGTAGCTTAAAAACTGAGTATCACACCGTGCTTCAATTAATTTTCAGACTTAAGCCACTTTGGAGACCCAGAACCTTTTGAATGAAAGGCAAGCTAGAACTCCTTGAGGAAGTATATTGCCAAACTTTTCACCGTTAGTCTTTTCCTAGCCTTCCCTGAAGACAGCCGTGGGCATTTGCCAGGGTGACTCTGCATAGAGAAAAGAAAAATAATCAGACTTTTGAGAATTGTTATATACAGGATCTGACATAAGACTAATTCCAGGAGGCCCAACACACTAATGTG
This sequence comes from Mandrillus leucophaeus, assembly GCF_000951045.1. Classification (NCBI taxonomy): domain Eukaryota; kingdom Metazoa; phylum Chordata; class Mammalia; order Primates; family Cercopithecidae; genus Mandrillus; species Mandrillus leucophaeus. The sequence goes on along the minus strand of NW_012108563.1, from coordinate 476,903 downwards.
GTCCATCAGTGAGAATAGGGGCTTAAGAAGGTCTGGTGCTCAATGGAATTTTAGCTCAAGTTCTTCTCACAGGGGGTACAATAGATTCCCCAACTTATCTTGTGGTTATTTCTCTAGTTCTGGTATGGAAATATATGAGAATAACGTATAATAAATTCCAGGCCATAGAATCTAAGAGTATTTCCTAAATCACAAAGGAATAACAAATTCAAAAATACTGCCCACAGCCAAGAAATGAATCCCCAACCACTAAATTAGAGATTATATCTCAGGCTAAACTACTTGGCAGAGCCTAGTTTTACTAAAGATGAACATTTGCTAAAATGTCAAAGTCTAAACCAAAGCTTCCTAACTGCCAATGCTGTCGGCTTAAACAGAGGGAAAATCTCTTTCTTCTTTCATTTTTGATCGTGCGCTTCTTGGTAAAAGGATATGCGCTAATGATATTTTAATCTGGGTCCCCTTACAATCTTATTTATTTATTTATTTATTTATTTATTTATTTACTTATTTTTATTATACTTTAAGTTCTAGGGTACATGTGCATAACGTGCAGGTTTGTTACATATGTATACTTGTGCCATGTTGCTGTGCTGCACCCATCAACTCGTCAGCACTCATCAACTCGTCATTTACATCAGGTATAACTCCCAATGCAATCCCTCCCCCCTCCCCGTGATAGGCCCCGGTGTGTGATGTTCCCCTTCCCGAGTCCAAGTGATCTCATTGTTCAGTTCCCACCTATGAGTGAGAACATGCAGTGTTTGGTTTTCTGTTCTTGTGATAGTTTGCTAAGAATGATGGTTTCCAGCTGCATCCATGTCCCTACAAAGGACACAAACGCATCCTTTTTTATGGCTGCATAGTATTCCATGGTGTATATGTGCCACATTTTCTTAATCCAGTCTGTGACTGATGGACATTTGGGTTGATTCCAAGTCTTTGCTATTGTAAATAGTGCCGCAGTAAACATACGTGTGCATGTGTCTTTATAGCAGCATGATTTATAATCCTTTGGGTATATACCCAGTAATGGGATGGCTGGGTCATATGGTACATCTAGTTCTAGATCCTTGAGGAATCGCCAATCATTAAAAAGTCAGGAAACAATAAGTGCTGGAGAGGATGTGGAGAAATAGGAACACTTTTACACTGTTGGTGGGATTGTAAACTAGTTCAACCATTATGGAAAACAGTATGGCGATTCCTCAAAGATCTACAATCTTATTTATTTATTTAACTTTAAGTTCTGGGGTACATGTGCGGAAAGTGCAGTTTTGTTACACAGGCATACATGTGCCATGGTCGTTTGCTGCACCCATCAACCCATTACCTACATTAGGTACTTCTCCTAATGTTATCCCTTCCCTAGCCCCCACCCCTGACAGGCCCTCAAGTGTGATGTTCCCCTCCCTGTGTCCATGTGTTCTCATTGTTCAACTCCCACTTATGAGTGAGAACATGTGGTGTTTGGTTTTCTGTTCTTGTGAGTTTGCTGAGAATGATAGTTTCCAGCTTCATCCATGTCCCTGAAAGGACATGAACTCATCCTTTTTTATGGCTGCATAGTATTCCATGGTGTTTATCTGCCACATTGTCTTTATCCAGTCTATCATTGATGGACATTTGGGTTGGTTCCAAGTCTTTGCTATTGGGAATAGTGCCTCCATAAACATATATGTGAATGTGTCTTTATAGTAGAATGATTTGTAATCCTTATACCTAGTAATGGGATTCCTAGGTCAAATGGTATTTCTAGGTCCAATCCTTGAAGAATCACCATACTGTCTTCCACAATGGTTGAACTAATTTACACTCCCACCAACAATGTAAAAGCATTTCTATTTCTCCATATCCTCTCCAGCATCTGTTGTTTCCTGACTTTTTAATGATTGGCATTCTAACTGGCAGGAGATGTTATCTCATTGTGGTTTTGATTTGCATTTCTCTAATGACCAATGATAATGAGCATTTTTTATATGTTTGTTGGCTGCATAAATGTCTTCTTTTGAGAAGTGGCTGTTCATATCCTTCATCCACTTTTTGATGGGGTTGTGTTTTTCTTGAAAATTTGTTTAACTTCTTTGTAGATTCTGGGTATTAGCCCTTTGTCAGATGGATAGATTGCAAAAATTTCCTCCCATTCTGTAGCTTGCCTGTTCACTCTGATGATAGTTTCTTTTGCTGTGCAGAAGTTATTTAGTTTAATTAGATCCCATTTGTCTATTTTGGCTTTTGTTGCCTTTGCTGTTTGTGTTTTAGACATGAAGTCTTTGCCCATGCTTATGTCCTGAATGGTATTGACCAGGTTTTCTTCTAGGATTTTTATGGTTTTAGGTCTTATGTTTAAGTCTTTAATCCATGTTGAGTTTATTTTTGTATAAGGTGTAAGGATGGGTTCCAGTTTCAGTTTTCTGCACATGGCTAGTCAGTTTTCCCAACACCATTTATTAAGTAGTGAATCTTGTTCCCTTTGCTTGTTTTTGTCAGGTTTGTCAAAGATCAGATGGTTGTAGATGTGTGGTGTTATTCCTGAGACCTCTGTTCTATTTCATCGGTTTATGTATCTGTTTTGGTTCCAGTACCATGTTGTTTTGATTACTGTAACCTTGTGGTATAGTTTGAAGTCAGGTAGCATGATGCCTCCAGCTTTGTTCTTTTTGCTTAAGATTGTCTTGGCTGTGTGGGCTCTTTTAAGGTTCCATATGAAGTTTAAAAGTAGTTTTTTTCCAATTCTGTGAAGAAAGTCAGTGGTAGCTTTATGGGAATAGCATTAAATCTATAAATTACTTTGGGCAGTATGGGCATATTCACAATATTGATTCTTTCTAGCCATGAGCATGGAATGTTTTTCCATTTGTTTGTGTCCTCTCTTATTTCCTTGAGCAGTGGTTTGTAGTTCTCCTTGAAGAGGTCCTTCACATCCCTTGTAAATTGGATTCCTAGGTATTTTATTGTTTTAGTAGCAATTGTGGGTGTGAATTCATTCATGATTTGGCTTTATGTCTGTTCCTGGAATAGAGGAATGCTTGTGATTTGTGCATATTGATTTTGTATCCTGAGACTTTGCTGAAGTTGCTTATCAGCTTAAGGAGATTTGGGCTGAGATGACTGGATTTTCTAAATATACAATCATGTCATCTGCAAACAGAGACAACTTGACTTCCTCTCTTCCTATTTGAATACCCTTTACTTCTTTCTCTTGCCTGATTGCCCTGGCCAGAACTTCCAGTACTATGTTGAATAGGAGTGGTGAGAGAGGGCATCCCTGTCTTGTGCCAGTTTTCAAAGGGAATGCTTCCAGTTTTTGCCCATTCAGTATGATATTGGTTGTGGGTTTGTCATAAATAGCTCTTGTTATTTTGAGATACATTCCATCGATACTGAGTTTATTGAGAGTTTTTAGCATGAAGGGGTGTTGAATTTTGTCAAAGGCCTTTTCTGCATCTATTGACATAATCGTGTGGTTTATGTTGGTTCTGTTTATGTGATGGATTACGTTTATTGATTTGCATATGTTGAACCAGCCTTGCATCCCAGGGATGAAGCTGACTTGATTATGGTGGATACACTTTTTGATGTGCTGCTGGATTCAGTTTACCAGTATTTTATTGAGGATTTTTGCATCGATGTTCGCTGGGGATATTTATCTGAAATTTTCTTTTTTGTGTGTGTCTCTGCCAAGCTTTGTTATCAGGACGATGCTGGCCTCATAAAATGAGTTAGGGAGGATTCCCTCTTTTTCTACTGTTTGGAATGGTTTCAGAAGGAATGGTACCAGCTTCTCTTGGTACCTCTGGTAGAATTCAGCTGTGAATCTGTCTGGTCCTGGACTTTTTTTGGTTGGTAGGCTATTAAATACTGCCTCAATTTCAGAACTTGTTATTGATCTATTTAGGGATTTGATTTCTTCCTGGTTTAGTCTTAGGAGTGTGTATGTGTCCAGGAATTTATCCATTTCTTCTAGATTTTTGAGTTTATTTGCATAGAGGTGTTTATAGTGTTCTCTGATGGTAGTTTGTATTACTGTGGGATCAGTGGTGATATCCTTATATAATTTTTTATTGCATCTATCTGATTCTTTGCTCTTTTCTTCTTTATTGGTCTGACTAGTGATGTATCCATTTTGTTGATCTTTTGGAAAAAAAACCAGCTCCTAGATTCAATGCTGTTTTTGAAGGGTTTTTCATGTCTCTATCTCCTTCAGTTCTTCTCTGATCTTAGTTATTTCTTCTCTCTTGTTAGCTTTTGAATTTGCTTGCTGTTGCTTCTCTAGTTCTTTTAATTTTGATTTTAGGATGTTGGTTTTAGATCTTTCCTGCTTTCTCTTGTGGGCATCTAGTGCTATAAATTTCCCTCTAAACACTGCTTTAGCTGTGTCCCAGATATTCTGGCACATTGTGTCTTTGTTCTCATGGTTTCAAAAAACTTCTTTATTTCTGCCTTAATTTCATTATTTACCCAGTAGTGATTCAGGAGCAGGTTGTTCAGTTTCCATATAGTTGTGTGGTTTTGGGTGAGTTTCTTAATCCTAAGTTCTAATTTTTTTGCACTGTGGTCTGAGAGACTGTTTGTAATGATTTCCATTCTTTTGCATTTGGTGAGGAGCATTTTACTTCCAATTATGAGGTCAATTTTAGAATAAGTGCGATGTGGTGCTGAGAAGAAGGTATGTTCTGTTGATTTGTGGTGGAGAGTTCTGTAGATGTCTATTAGCTCCACTTGGTCCAGAGCTGAGTTCAAGTCCTGAATATGCTTGTTAATTTTCTGTCTTTTTGATCTGTCTAATATTGACACTAAGGTGTTAAAGTCTCCCACTATCATTGTGTGGGAGTATAATTCTCTTTTTAGGTCTCTAAGAATTTGCTTTATGAATCTGGGTGCTCCTGCATTGGGTACATATGTATTTCGGATAATTAGCTCTTTTTGTTGCATTGATCCCTTTACCAGTATGTAATTCCCTTCTTTGTCTTTTCTGGTCTTTGTTGGTTTAAAGTCTGTTTTATCAGAGACTGGGATTGCAAGCCCTGCTTTGTTTTGCTTTCCATTTGCTTGATAAATATTCCTCCACCCATTTATTTTGAGCTTATGTGTGTCTTTGCATGTTAGATGGGTCTCCTCAATACAGCACACAGATGGGTCTTGACTCTTTATCCAGTTTGCCAGTCTGTATCTTTTAAATGAAGCATTTAGCCCATTTACATTTAAGATTAATATTGTTATGTCTGAATTTGTTCCTTCAGTTCAACTTTGCTGAATCTGATGATTATGTGTCTTGAGGTTGCTCTTCTCGAGGAGTATCTTTGTGGTAGTGTCTGTATTTCCTGAATTTGAATGTTGGCCTGCCTTGCTAGGTTGGGGAAGTTCTCCTGGATAATGTCCTGAAGAGTGTTTTCCTACTTGGTTCCATTCTCCCTGTCATTTTCAGGTACACCAATCAAACGTAGATTTGCTCTTTTCACATAGTCCCATATTACTTGGAGGCTTTGTTTGTTCCTTTTTACTCTTTTTTTCTTTAATCTTGTGTTTTCACTTTATTTCATTAAGTTGATCTTCAATCACTGATATACTTTCTTCCACTTGATCGATTTGGCTATTGATAATCGTGTATGCTTCCCAAAGTTCTCGTGCTGTGTTTTTCAGTTCCATCAGGTCATTTATGTTCTTCTCTAAACTGTTTATTCTAGTTAGCAATTTGTCCAACCTTTTTTCAAGGTTCTTAGCTTCTTTGTATTGGGTTAGAACATGCTCTTTTAGCTAGGAGGAGTTCGTTATTACCCACCTTCTGAAGCCTACTTCTGTCAATTCATCAAACTCATTCTCTGTTCAGTTTTGTTCTCTTGCTGGCAGGGACTTGTGATCCTTTGGAGGAGAAGCGATTTTCATCTTGTTTGTGCTGGTTTCTTTGTGGATTTATCTACCTTTGGACTTTGATGTTGGTGACCTTCGGATGGGGTCTTTGAGTGGATGTGCTATTTCTTTCTGTTTGTTAGTTTTCCTTCTGACAGTCAGGCCCCTCTGCTGCAGATCTGCTGGAGTTTGCTGGAGGT
>NW_012108563.1:468476-470803 GCF_000951045.1 Mandrillus leucophaeus | reverse complement strand
TCCTGAAGAGTGTTTTCCTACTTGGTTCCATTCTCCCTGTCATTTTCAGGTACACCAATCAAACGTAGATTTGCTCTTTTCACATAGTCCCATATTACTTGGAGGCTTTGTTTGTTCCTTTTTACTCTTTTTTTCTTTAATCTTGTGTTTTCACTTTATTTCATTAAGTTGATCTTCAATCACTGATATACTTTCTTCCACTTGATCGATTTGGCTATTGATAATCGTGTATGCTTCCCAAAGTTCTCGTGCTGTGTTTTTCAGTTCCATCAGGTCATTTATGTTCTTCTCTAAACTGTTTATTCTAGTTAGCAATTTGTCCAACCTTTTTTCAAGGTTCTTAGCTTCTTTGTATTGGGTTAGAACATGCTCTTTTAGCTAGGAGGAGTTCGTTATTACCCACCTTCTGAAGCCTACTTCTGTCAATTCATCAAACTCATTCTCTGTTCAGTTTTGTTCTCTTGCTGGCAGGGACTTGTGATCCTTTGGAGGAGAAGCGATTTTCATCTTGTTTGTGCTGGTTTCTTTGTGGATTTATCTACCTTTGGACTTTGATGTTGGTGACCTTAGGATGGGGTCTTTGAGTGGATGTGCTATTTCTTTCTGTTTGTTAGTTTTCCTTCTGACAGTCAGGCCCCTCTGCTGCAGATCTGCTGGAGTTTGCTGGAGGTCCACTCCCAACCCTGTTTGCCTGGGTATCACCAGTGGAAGCTGCAAAACAGCAAAGATTGCTGCCTGTTCTTTCCTCTGGAAGCTTTGTCCCAGAGGAGCACCTGCCAGATGCCAGCCAGAGCTCTCCTGCACGATGTGTCTGACAGCCCCTACTGGGAAGTGTCACCCAGTCAGGATACACAGGGGTCAAGGACCCACTTGAAGAGGCAGTCTGACCCTTAGCAGAGCTTGAACACTGTGCTGGGAGGTCCACTGCTCTCTTCAGAGCCATCAGGCAGGGACCTTTAAGTCTGCTGAAGCTGCACCCATAGCTGCCCCTTCCCCCAGGTGCTCTGTCCCAGGTAGATGGGGGTTTTATCTATAAGCCCCTAACTGGGGCTGCTGACTTTTTTTCAGAGATGCCCTAGGCAGAGAGCAGAAATCTGGCAGTCTGGCCACAGCAGCCTTGCTGAGCTGCAGTGGGCTCTGCCCAATTCGAACTTCTGTTGGCTTTGTTTACACTGTGAGCATAAAACCACCTACTCAAGCCTCAGCAATGGTGGACACCCCTCCCCCCACCAAGCTCGACCTCCCCAGGTCGATCTCAGACTGCTGCTGTGCTGTCAGCAAGAATTTCAAGCCAGTGAATCTTAGTTTGCTGGGCTCCATGGGGGTGGTACCCGTGGAGCCAGACCACTTGGCTCCCTGAGTTCAGCACCCCTTTCCAGGGGAGTAAACGGTTCTGTCTCACTGGCATTCCAGGTCCTGTCATACTGGCATTCCAGGCGCCACTGGGGGATGGTGAGGGGGCGGAACTCCTGCAGCTAGTGCGGTGTTTGCCTAAAGGGCAGTTTTGTGCTTGCAACCCAGAGCCCTGGTTGGGTAGGCACCACAGGGAATCTCCTAGTCTGTGGGTTGCGAAGACTGTGGGACAAACTTATTATCTGAGCCAGAGTCCCCAGTTCCTCAGGCTCAGTCCTCACGGCTTCCCTTGGTTAGGGGAGAAAATTCCCTGACCTTTTGCACTTCCTGGGTGAGGCAACTCCCGACCCTGCTTCGGCTCACCCTCCGTGGGCTGCACCCACTGTCCAACCAGTCCCAGTGAAATGAACTGGGTACCTCAGTTGGAAATGCAGAAATCACCCACCTTCTGCATGGATCTCACTGGGAGCTGCAGGCCAGAGCGTCTCCTATTCGGCCATCTTGATCAGGATTGAGACAATTTTCTTTATTAAATGGTACTTGGATTTAATATATGTTCATAAATAGAGACTCTCTGGGTTAGATGCAGGATGAGTACTGATTATTCCTAATGAATATCAGGTTCTGTGAGTGAGTGGCAAACCATGTTTGAATACTGCTGCTGGGAACATTTATAAGAAGATTAATATGGACAATAGTGACAATGACCATAACAAAAAAGCAAAACATGATTCAACATGTTTAGTAAATGGAGAATAAATTAAAAATCCTTTAAAAAGGTTAAAATTATCATAATATGTTAATATTTGACATTCATGATATGTTTCCATCCTTCACACTCATATGTGTTGAAGACTTACACAGGCATTTCTATAGTTTAATAGAAAATACTCCTATAAAAACTTAGGAAATCTTAAACAGCTAAAATGGAAGTCTTATAATGAAGAATTTATTAAGCTTTAATGGTCTCATAT
>NW_012108563.1:462342-465781 GCF_000951045.1 Mandrillus leucophaeus | reverse complement strand
TTTCACTCTGTTACTAGAAGGAATGCCATGGCATGATCTTGGCTCACTACAATCTCCACCTCCTGGGTTCAAGTGATTCTTCTGCCTCAGCCTCCTGAGTAACTGGTATTACAGGCACCACCACCACATCCCGCTAATTTTTGTATTTTTAGGAGAGATGGGGTTTCACCATGTTGGCCCAGCTGGCCTGGAACTCCTGACCTCAAGTGATCCGCCCACCTCGGCTTCCCAAAGTCCTGGGAGTACAGGCATGAGTCACCATGCCCGGCCCCAACTGACTTCTAATATCATGTATTTGTTTGCCTATATTTAAACTTTGTAAAAATCACTATCATACAGTATGCAGTTTTTAATACCTGGTTTCTTTTGCTTAACATTATATTTGTGAGAGTCTATCATATTTTTACACAAGCAAAATATTATCCCTGCAAAGTGGTAATTTGTTCTTTCTCATTGCTGACAAATATTCCACTGTGTTAATATATGATAATTTACTTACTTTTCCTAGTGTTCTTGGGCAATTATAAGAAATATTTGTATACATACAGTTGTGCATTTCTTTTAGGGAACATATGTTTACATTCCTGATGGAATGTACTTAGCAGTGAAATTTTTAGGCTAACAACTAGCATTTATCTCTATTAGATACAGTATAAAGGTGTTCACAATTGTTTTCTCCAATTTTAACTCTCACCAGCAGTAAATAAGCATTCTATTTGCAGCATATTCTCATTAGCACTTGTAATATCTGTCTTTTAGCTTTAAATTTTATGTTGTGGAGATAATCTTCTATGTTTACATTTTAAAAATTTACTGTTTGACATTCTTGAAACAATGATGTCACATCTTAAGCACTTTATAAATGTTAGTTTAATTTTTTGTGAACAGGGTCTTAGTAAAAATTAGATAAAATTTGTCCTGAAGATGTGTATAAGAGACAGGTAGGAGAGTGTTTCTTAAAACAGTTCTGCCAATAACCACTTCTTACACCCTAGACACACTGTTATCACTCTGTATTTTAATTTATTTAATCCTCAAAAAAGCTTTATGAAATAATTGTTCATCTGTAGACTCAGGCACCCAGTGTGATTCTGGAACTAGGATTCATCTTTGACATTTTAACTCCAGAGTCTGTGTTGTTAAGCATCTTCTTGTCAACTAAATGCCTCTCCAAGTTCTATTTCCTTATACTAAATACAACCATATGAGACTAAAGTACACTTAGGAATTTAATATTGATTATTATTCAACAAATATATTAGAGAATACTTATTTTCCAAGAATAAAAAGTCAATTTGTACCTTCCAAGTAACAAAAATAATACTCAGGCTTTAAATTTTGTATTGATGCATTTTTAATCACCTTGTTTGCTTACTATTTCATTTTGTATACATTTCATGTTGTTTTGAAATTATGGAATGTTTCATGTGTGCTAGGATACCTTTATTCAATGTTATAGGTCATATTCATAACTTCCTCAATGATAATAAAATCTGAAGATTAAAAATAATGCCATAGTCAAACTTTTATAGCGAAAGTTTGAAATAAATTTGCAATTAATATTTTGAAACATCAGAAACTCAGCTGACGTTTACTGTCAGATTAAACATAACAAAATATAAAGACTCTTTCAAAATAGCTTACATATATTATTCCAATTTGCTTTATATTTCTTAACTAAAATCATGCCTTGAAAACTTTAGGAAATCTTATTTTAAACACCTGACATTTTTGTTATCAAACAGAATAAGTAGAAAAGTGGTGTTTTAAAACATAAAATTATAACACAATTTTAAAATATCAATAGGTAAATTAATTATTAATAGTAAAATATACCTAAGTATAATCTAATAGGATTACTTTTAAAATCTCATTTTATGATGAGATTCTTGAACTCATTCTTAAAAAGTCATTTTCTTTGACAAGTTTCCAAAGAACAACTGGGCTCGGTCTAAGTGCCACAGAGAATAGCATAAGGCATGTAGTAAAGTGACACTAAGATTAAAGCAGTGTCTGGCATTTTGCTTCTCTACAGGCAGAAGATGACTCAATTAAAATTTTAGGAAATCAAGTTTCCTCATGAATTCCCTAACACTATGAGTCTGCTCTGTACCCTTAAAGTCAAAGGCCCAATAACAAAGCAGCAGGCACACACAATTGCTGATATTCAACGCAAATAATCCATGCCAGCAGAGTGGAAGAGGAACTTTAATGACATCCCAGGACTAGAGTCCCCTTCCATGGATTGAAATCCACCAGATGGACTAAGTGTGACAATCTGGACATGCAAATGTCAAATTGGCTCCTATAGACTATGTTCACATCACCCTATGGTACAGTAACAGCTCCCAATGTATCCTTGGACCTTGTAATCTCTGCTATTTACAACCCTAAACTTTCTCAAACTGAAAGGAGGTTTCTCAAAAACTGAAAGTAGAACTACCCTACTATCCAGCTATCTCACTCCTGGGTACACATCTGAAAGAAAGAAAATCCTAGTATTGAAGAAATATCTGAACTCCCCTGTTTATCGCAACATTACTCACAATAGCCAAGATATGAAATCAACCTGAGTCCTTCAATGGTTGGATGAATAAAGAAAATACAGTACATATGCACAACAGAATATCATTCAGCCATGAAAAAGAAAAAATCTGACATTTGCAACAACATGGATTGAACTGGAAGTCATTATGTTAAGTGAAATAAGCCTGCCGGGAAAATGCATGTACCACATATTCTCACTTATATCTGGGAACCGAATAAAGTGGATCTTATAAAGATAAAGAGTTGATTGATGCTTACTAGAAGCTGGCAAGGGTAGGGAAGAGGTGGAAATGAGGAGAGGTTGATTAATAAATAGAAACATAAAATTATGTAGAAGGAATAAGACCTAGCACTCAAGAGCATAGTAAAGATGACTGTAGTTAACAAGAATTCATTGTATGGTGCAAAATTGCTGGATAAGAAGATTTGGAATGTTCCCAACACAAAGAAAGGGTGAATGTTTGGGGTGATGGATGTTTCAGTTCCCTTGGTTTGATCATTATACATTGTATGAATGTATCAAAATACTCTATGTACCCCCAAAATATGTACAACTATTAATAATAAAAAATAAACCAATACATAAAATGCTCTCAAATATTATATTGGAACCCCAGAATCCGAGAATTTTCCTATATGCCCATGTCAATTTCCAGTTACCACTTCTGCCAATTTAATTTTTTTTTTAATTTTTATTTTTTGAGATGGAGTTTCACTCTGTTACTAGAAGGAATGCCATGGCATGATCTTGGCTCACTACAATCTCCACCTCCTGGGTTCAAGTGATTCTTCTGCCTCAGCCTCCTGAGTAACTGGTATTACAGGCACCACCACCACATCCCGCTAATTTTTGTATTTTTAGGAGAGATGGGGTTTCACCATGTTGGCCCAG
>NW_012108563.1:413562-461587 GCF_000951045.1 Mandrillus leucophaeus | reverse complement strand
AGGAAAGAAAAAAAAAAGGAAGACAGAAAAGGAAGGAAGGAAGGAAGGAAGGAAGGAAGGAAGGAAGGAAGGAAGGAAGGAAGGAAGGAAGGGAGGGAGGGAGGGAGGGAGTGAGTGAGTGGGAGAAGGAGGGAAGAAGAAAAGAACAAAATAAAAGAAAGAAGCCCTCTTAAGAAATGCAGAAAGTCTACTTTAAAAAATGTCCCTGATCTCTATTTGAGAACATTGTCAAGGCATGTGTTTTATAGTGTTCTGACCTTTTTCTGACATTAAGACTTTGAAGTTTTTGATGTTTGTTTCAGATAAATTTGGAATATTTTCAAATCTTTTGATTTATTATGTATTACCTTATCATGATGATATTCTTCATTTCATATTTATTGTGTAAAGTCATATTTACTTTTTAAAATGTCATATTTCTAACATTAGAAAGTTGAAAATAACTGCAACCATTTCATTTAGCAAGTGAGAAATCTTGATATTAGGTTTCAAAAGGAATCACTTGGTTTCTTAAGAACACTGAGGAAAAAGTATACCAACATTAAACATCAAATATCTTAGTGAATTTCAATGAGTGCTGATACTTTAAATCCAGTGCTTTGCATTTGTGATCATTGGTATATGTTTTATAAGCTAATGCATGATAAATTGGTAGGAAAAAAATTTAAAAGATAAAAGCCTTACATCAACAACTTTTTTATGTTGCATGAACTTGAGAGACTAAATATATTGCAATTGTCTGGCTTACCAGAAATGCTCCTCTATATTGAGATTGAATTCCCTTGGAAAATAGTTGCAATCAATTTTCATTTGATACATTGAGCTATTCAATGGGATTAGATGTTAGGATTTATAGTGTAACTTGTTGTGCAAGTTATAGCTTTCTTGTAAGGGTGAAGACAGAAGGAGTATACAGTATATTTTCTGCACTTGGTGTTCAGCTTTTAATTGGACACACAAACTACTAGTGATTCGATCAGAAGGAAGGTAGAGTGGCATTTCAATTTGAAAGGAAGGTGTAATGATCTAAAATACTGTCCTTTTAGTCACTTAGATTGCTAAAGCTGTAGAAGTGAAAAATTTAAGGAGGGAAAGTAACACTTCAGGGGCAGTGAATTCCTCTACTGGAAACAGAAGCCTATTTATTTTATATCACTGAAGGGAAACCATTTACATCCAGTTTATGAAAATGTTGGTACTGTGGAATAGACAGAGTGTGACATTATTTAAGAAATGGATATTAGTAAGGGAAAAAAAGAGATGAAAATAGTTAATTACAAATAGACGTATGTATTAAAATAGTCCAAACATTAATTTCAAATAAAAACATTAAAATGTTGAGTTTCAAATTTCATTAAAGTATTTCTTCTTGTTAGTCTACATTACTAAAATTAGATTTTCAAAATTCTAAATCCAAACTGCTGCTTATGTGTTACATTATACATGATTAACAGTCATTCAATATATTGCCAATCACAGAATAATAGGTCAAATATAAATTATTGTTCTTTACTCATATGAAAATAGAATCCCTCTCCATTTTCTTACCTCCCTCCTTTCCAATGATGACATGCTCTAAGAGTATTGTAAATCCAATTTCCAAAATAGTTTAATTTCTTTTTCTAGTGAGCTCTTAAGGTCACAATTGATTAAATTTAGAGTACAAAATTATATATGTTTACTGAAAGCTCCAACAAAAGGTCAATGGGAAAATTAAAGCAAGGCTTTTCGGCAATGTAAATATTAATATTTCATTGTTTAAAAAACTGTGATATTCTCAGGATTTCTTATTCCATTTTTCAGCATTTACTTAAAATGATCTATTAAATTGATGAGGAGGCTTGTTGGATACAGAAAAGAAAAATAAAATAATCTTAAGGAACACATGTACTGCATCCTCATAACTACATTGAAATAACATTATTATAATAATTATTATTTTATCATCATCATTATCATCAACAGCAGCAGCAACATCCAATTCGATGGTACTCACTGTTTCAAAGTCTCTTAAGCAGTCAAATTGCACCGATTTAATCCTTACAACAACATTTTAAGACTTCAAAAATAATTTTAAATATTATTTTCCACATCTGTTGGTAAAGTAAGTAAGACTTAGATTAAGGTACCGATTAATATTTTCACAAAGCTAGTGAGCTATGTTGTGAGAAGAACACTAAATGGGAAACAAAAAGCACTGTTTTTGTTTTGTTTTGTTTTGTTTTGTTTTTGTCTTTAGGTATTTTGCTTTCAGTGAGCAAAGAAAGAATGAGTTGTGGCTGTTCAGGTCTTGTTCAGCAGTGGATACTTTTACTCAATTCTGCATGGTTAGAATGTAACACTTTTAGAGATAAGCATACTGAAGTGTTAGAGGTTGAATGGTTCTCAAAATGTTTTCGTAACTTGTGGTTTATTACCCTAATTGACTTATCAGTGGCAGATGCTGTAGGTCAACCTTCCCCTAGAAATGCCCTGCTTTTCTACTTTCAGTGAAGTGTGCAGTGAAGTTTTCGACTTCCTGGCTACTCCTCAATCTTCTTCATTAAATCGATAAAGAATGGTGTTCCCGGCAGGGTGTGGTGGCTCACGCCTGTAATCCCAGCACTTAGGGAGGCCAAGGTGGGCAGATCACGAGGTCGGGAGTTTGAGACCAGTCTGGCCAATATAGTGAAATCCCATCTCTACTAAAAATACAAAAAATTAGCTGAGCATGGTGGCAGGCGCCTGTACTCCCAAATACTTGAGAGGCTGGGGCAGGAGAATCGCTTGAACCCAGGAGGTGGAGGTTGCAGTGAGCTGAGATCATGCCACTGTACTCCAGTTCCGGTGTCAGTGAGAGACTCTACCTCAAAAAAAAAAAAAAAAAAAAAGAACAATGTTCCCACAGGACAAATCATTAGGAATGGTTAAATTCACCAAGTAAATGAAGACATGGAATTTACTTTATGATCAATAAAAATTCTGAGATTTATATGAGTTACTATTTATGTTAATATTTGTATTAAGGATAAATTATTATATCATTTAAAAATGTCTCCAAGTGTTGGGATGACTTACCAGGCTACCAGACAGTTATATGACCTTAGAATAATATGGACACAATATTTTATATAGATAGATATACTATTTATAATGAAACATAAAGCTTACATAGTGAATTGATGAAGAATAAGTTGTGTGTTACATTTTATGGAAATGTCATTCATGAGGGACTGTAACTCTTAAGATTTTGTATTGGTAATGAAGTAGCCAATAGAGAAAATCCAGGGGCACATTCCTGTAAGTTTACGTATAAGCTAACAGTGAGTTGAGGCTAGCAAAAATATTTAACCCCCAGTGTATTTCTTCCTTAGGAGCTCAGTTGTTGTTCTTTATAATTATGGAAATATAATTGTTCATTTTATGTTGCTGTAACAGAATATTTGAGTCTAGGTATTATAAAGAAAAGACGTTTATTTGGCTCACAATTCTGATGGCTGAAAAGTCCAAGATTGGGCAGCTGCATCTGGTGAGGGTCTCATGCTGCTTCCACTCGTAACAGAAAGTGGAAGGGGAGTGGCAGTGTGCAAAGAGATCACATGGCTAGCAAGAAAACAAGTGAAAGAAACCAAAGAAGCTAGACTGTTTTTAACTAATGCATTCCTACAAGAGTGAGAACTCACTCACCCCTCTGAGAGGACATTAATCTATTCATGAGGGATCTACCCCATGATCCAAACACTTCCCACCAGGCCCCACTTCCCAACACCACTACAAGGGGCATCAAATCTCAACTTGAGTTTTAGCAGAGAAAAACCATATTCAAACCATAGCAGGACACAATACAGTATGTCTCAATATCTTTTGGATAGTCTGGGTTCTGTAAGTCTAGTGAAGAAAAGCTCTCATACTAAATTTAACTGCACTGTATATTTGCAAAAATACTACTATATACAGAGATGCAACAAGACTTTTTTCTTAAGTTTAAGTAATTTTCTATCAGTAATACATACAGAAGAGAGAATGTTACTATGATCAAGGGGGAGGTGATTTGAAATTTCCCTTAAAAGTTTGGACTATTGAGGCATCATTTTTGGGTTAGTGTCTTAGCTCCACCATTTATTAGAAGGATGACCTTTGATAAAAGAAAAACTTCAACTGAATTTAAAGGAGTTTAATTGAACAATGAACGATTTGCAAATTGAGCAGCCCCCAGAATCAGAGAAGATTCACAGAGACTCCAGGGGTACCTAGTAGTCAGAACAAATTTATACACAAAAAAAGGTAAAGTGATGTACAAGAATCAGACATGAGGTACAGAAACTGTGAGATTGGTTACAGCTTGGTGTCTGCCTTATTTGAACTCAGTTCAATAAAATTTAAACACAGTAGTCTGTGAGTGGTTGAAGTATGGCCACTGGGATTGGCCAACACTCAGCTATTGTTATGGGTGCATACTATTAAGTTAGGTTTTCAATTTTGTCTGACTCTTAAGCTAGGTTATAGTTCATCCACAAGGACTCAAATATAGAAGTATGGAGTCCATATTTAGTTTGTTTTAACACTGAAGACAGCTTAACTTAATGTTTCTATATCATATTTCCTCATCTGTAAATTGGAAATAATAGTATTACTTGTTATATAGTCTTAGAAGCAAAATTAAAAATTTAAATAAATGTCAACTACTTGAGACAGTGTTTACTACATCTTGAATATTTTGCAGGTATTAGCTATTAGTGTTATTTAAAAGGCAGGATTGGGCATGAAATTAATTCCAATACATGGGTCAAAAGATGTAAGTTTGAAGTGTGTACATTCACAACAGTAAATAAGTACTAGTGTTGCTGATGCCACCAAACGAAGATTTGTGGATTCTTTTTCTGTATCAAAAGGTTGTTGTTAATATATGTTTGAATACCCTGTGTAAACTGTACTTTAAAATAAATCATTACATTAATGTTTTTAATTTACCTTCAGCCCTGTTTTCAGAGCAATTTTGCTATGGTGATCTGTATTCAGAATCTCTCATCCAGGATGAAATCCACATTCTCATATGCTAAGAAACAAGTTTTTGGTTTTCCATTTTTGTTTCTTTTTAGTCGAATGTGGCATCTGTCTACCTGACCTGGATTACCTCTTATTGTCTCTCATACTGACTTAAATTTTACACATGTATTTACTATTTCCACAAACACATATTCAGACTCAGATAATGTTTTTTCTGAAATAAATATGTCTACAAATGTTGTTCCCTCTACCAGGAATGCACTGACTCTTTCACATTCAGATTCGCTATAAGAGTATAAAAGTGGTCTTTGAAGCATTTATCATCCGACTGTCCCTCACCACAAAAATGATTTACATCATTTCTGTGTGCTCCATTGTCTACTCTTAACTAGAATTTTAGAAAAATGTAGGAATAAGCAAGGCAGTATCACTCAATCATAAAGCAAACATCATATATTCAAAAGCTAGAATAACTAAAGCAGGAGAAAGGGCCTCAATTATTTTGGCTAGAAAAAAAAAACATGATAATGAATAAGGAGCTAAGTTTTAAAATAAATGAGTATAAGATAAACACCTATTAAACAAATACAAAGGACATTGACTTTATAGAGACTTTGGAGGTTACCAATTGATCAAATTATCCTTATACTTTCTCTCTGCATGCAACCCTGAAGACTTAACAAAATATTGACTCCCCTGCAAGGGACAGAGACCCTTAACATCATAATGACCCAGTACAACAGAAAATTGTGGGACTGTGGGCCTGTTATTTTTCATGTTTTCTGATTTTTTTTTTTTTAACCATCTATTGGCTCAGTGGACAATTTTATTTAGAACAGTGATGTGGCCAGAACTGATTCAGGGAAGAATCACATTCATTGATTCTGCCTCATTGATTCTACGCAGAAGGTGGGATATAGGCTGGTTTGCATGTAAAGTACAGTCCTAGTATCGTAAACACAATATAGCTAAAGAAATGGCAGTACCATACAAATTTGTAATAAATGTGATTTGTCTTAAGATAATGGATAAAAAGCTTCCTTAATTCAGGTAGTCTTACAGTTTAGTAAAGAAATAACTGTCATCAAGGATGACTACCACTTACCCTTGCTTCCTTTTATCTTTTTCCAAATCTACTTTGATATGTAAGCAAAAAAAAGTACAGCATAGAGTAACAAAAAGTCTAAATTAGACTAATTTTTAAATTTTGCACAATAATCGAATAGTAATTAACAGAAATATGGATGAGAACACTATTTGTTTATGTTTCGGTAAATGAGAGTAAATGTCAGTAAATGTGAAGGATGGCCATTGTTCATTTGATTGTCAAAAATTGGCATAAAGACATTTTTACAAAGTATCTAATTCTAGTGTTTTGAGTGATATTGTAACAATATTGCAAATAATTTTGCTTCCTTTATAAAACAGTTTAAAATGACTTATGACTCAATCAAGAACAATCATATTTTAATATTTAAAAGTGTATAATATAAATGTTTATCCTAATATCCTAAGACAAAGACAAAGTTTTCATGATTACTAATTATCTTCTGGCAAAGGCATTCAAGATATTATTGCCTTTAATTAAGAGGCCAATGTATGAACCAAACTTAACCCTCATCCCCAAACATATGTAAGCTGAAGGGACAATTGTCATTCAGTCAGGTTTCGTTGTTAAACTTCATTTGGGTAATCGTTGTATTGGTTTAGTTAAAACACTTGGGCAATGTCACCAATTGATATAACCTGTATCTCTATACGTGGCACAACTGAAGGTTGCTCAAGCTACAGAAATTTGTAAAAGTCATGTGGAAGGAATATTGTGCTATCTCCTGTGCAAGTATGATGCAGGGTCAAATAACTATATGATGAACATAGACTAGAGGAAAAGCAAACCAAACACTGCCCGGGTGTCACTGTTTAAAATCATTCCAATCATTTCTCCTGCTTGTCTGCTGGAACCTCAAAATGTTGTTGCTATTATGTAAGGAAAGATGCTATTCCTTTATGTTTGCTTTGTATTTTTCTGTCATATACCCATCTCCATCTTCTGCCCTTTTCTGTTATACATACTTATTTTTATTTTTTATTTTTTATTTTTAGAACGGTGTCTTGCTCTGTCACTCAGGCTGGAGTGCAGTGACATGATCATGGCTCACTGCAGGCTTGAATTCCCGGGCTCAAGCAGTCCTCCTGCTTCAGCCTCCCCACTAGCTAGGTCTATAGGCACATGCTACTACACATGGCTAATTAAAAAACATTGTAGAGATGAGAATCTCACTATGTTGCCCAGGCTGCTCTTGAACTCCTGGCCTCAAGCAATCCTCCTGCCTTGGCCTTCCAAAGCGCTGAGATTACAGACTGAACCACTGTAACTCCACCTTCATATTTATTTTTAGAAAAGGTATATGACTTGTTCTTATCTGCTTTTTTCCTCCAAAATTTAAAGATGTAAATTTATTGTATTCATTATTTGCTAGTTTTGTAAAGTTAGACAAGCTATTTTACTTCTCTGTGATTGGTGATTTAACCTCCTCATATGCATGAGATAATAATAGTGATTATAATGACAAGTTGATATCTTGACATTGCTTACTATATGTTGCTTCTCATTCAAGGCAATTTTCACCTGATAACTTATTTATTCTTCATAACAATCTTATGAGAGATGAAGAGGAAGAAACAGAAATGGAAAGTTTTGGTAACTTAAACAGGTTGCACAACCAGTAAGTGGCAAAGTTGGAATTCAAGTCAAAATAATCTGACTCAGACTCCTCCCTTGATCTCAAACAAAACATCACCCACCTACCTCGTTGAATTTTTGTCAGTATTAAATAATACAGCTACAAACTTTGCTTAGAATATAGCTCCTGGCACATGGTAAAACTGGAATAGTCTCTAGCCACTATGCTCATCATCATTCAGATATTCCTTACATAGAGGATGATGCCTACTTCTTATTTTTTATTGTTTTCCTTAATTATCTGATACATTTCTAATCATTTTGTTTTTTTTCTTTTTTACAGAGATGGAGTTTCGCCATGCTTCCCAGGCTGATCTTGAACTCTTGGGCTCAAGTGATCCACTCACCTCAGTCTCCCAAAGTGCTGAGATTACAGGTATGAGCCACCACGCCCGGCCACATTAATAATTCTTAACATCCATTATACCTACTTCTTTTCCCTTAATTTAGTTTTATTATTCTCTACATAGTGTTTGTTTTGGTACTTCTTTTCAGGAACTGTCATATCTTTCATAGATAATTTTACTGCACTACTTCTCTAATTGCTATAATAAATATTATTTGCATCCTAGATTATTGTCCATATCTTTAGTCTTTGTATCAGAGGTTAGAGAGTATTGGATGTTTTTTCTGAATTCTGTGGTATTTTTGATCTTTGTTTTCCCTAATTGACTGCTTTAGATTTTTGGTATTTAAATTATTTGTTCTATGATTTTATGGTATTTCTGAATTTCATGATTATGTTTAAAACTCAAAGAATTCTGATCTCATATTTTATCATAGTATTGATTTCTGAATTTATTTTATAACTACAGTTTTCTTATGTCTGTCTTTGAGAATATTGAATTGGTGATTATATAAGATTCCTCTCTTTATGCTTTTATTCCTCAGTAACTAAATGGCTGAGTTTCAACCCCTTCTTTGAAACAAAAGTTGTGTGACATATGTGTCTCCCAAATTAAGGAGATGAAATGAACTCTGACATAGACTGTATGGGACTTTTTTCACACTTTTAGGCCTATATAAAGAAAGAAGGGTTAAATGGCTGGTTATTTTAATTCTGAGCTATTAGATTAGACATTTTATAGTCTATGAGAAGTAAAATGAGAGGCATAGCTAAGGGCAATCCAGGCAGAGAGACTATTGTAGCTGCCTAAAATGACATGCTGCAGAATCTCCACTCCTGGTATAGCACACGTGTCTCTGTGGAAAATCTTCCTTTTCATACTACTTTGGGAGCAAGGAGGAAGCATATTTTATACTATACAGAACATGCCTTTCTGGTGGTAGCGTGATTATAAAAGTTAATATGTGGCCCCATAAATTGAATTATAGTAAAAATTTACAGACATATTCTGTCATTTCAAACTGTGGGATACTAATGTTCTCCTGTCCTTTCCTCCCAGCAGGGGTGCCTTTAACTTACATTCGAGTCAGTGTATCTTTATTTTTTCATAGAAGTACATATAAGGAAATAGGTACTTAATCTTTGAGAGTTTAATCACAACTAGTCACTTACATTTAGACTCTAACATTTACTCACAAAATGTTCAGTAAAAATTTAAATGCAGAAATGGGAGTAATAAATATTTTAAAAAGCATCTAGTGCAATCAGGATTCTTTGCTTGTTGATGTAACAGTGCCTACCATCGCTGGTCATGAGGCATTGAACATCCCCTTTTCAGATGTAAGTTTATGTAAATAATTTGTAGTAGAAACATTTCTGTTTCCTTCTGCTTTCAAAACTGTTGTCTCAAAATCTTGTGTATTTAGTTCAATAGAATGAGCATCAAACTTGATGTCAGGGTAATGTGGCTGAATTATTAGTTTCGTGGATATCTAGGCATTTAACCAGTAAACAAAAATACAATATATTAAACTTGTGTCTTTACAGAAGATGAATTCAGAAAATTGGGCTTAAGAATACATAAAAATGTGTGTTTTCTTCAGAAGTTAATAAAATAATCTATAATAAAGTGTTCTGTCACTCTTTATTAATTTCCTTGACATACTGGTGAGCTTTTCTTGCATGCCAGGTATAATAGTAAAAATTATTCTAATATATTAGGTATTTCCTTATCTTCAGTCATCCTTATACACAACCTACATTTATAGGCTACCATCTATAAAATATTTCTTAAGTATTTTTTAATCAGCTTATGTTTAATTCAGCATTATGTTAAACTATAATAGTCATGAGATCATGAGTTTGATGTGCCAGATTTTACAGTACTCCTCAAAATGAAACATTGATATAAAAGTAAAAAAAAAAAATCAAGTTATAAAAAAATGAACAGATTGAAATGCTCTGGCTCATGAACAGTCTACCATCCAAGGCCATCCTGAAATTCACATCTTTACCAATGATCGAGCTGTGACCAATAGCTTAGCTGTATGGTCTAGTATCTGGGTGGCCTCAGAGTAGACAATCCATGACAGGCATTGTGGGGTGCTTCCCTTTGGTGATACATTGCTGGTATCTGCACCATGTGGCCTATCTTCATGTGCTATGTCTAGGCTCATACTAATTGCCAAGATCTTGTCTCTAAATATATGAAAAAGGTAGATGAGCTTACCCACATTTCTGTCCTTACGGTGGAGAATAAGGTAACTGAACCAGCTGTCTTACCCTGTACACACCTGACTTTGGGGCATCTCAGACAAGCTCAACTATCAACTTGGAGTAGCATCACCTGGACCTCTCACTCCCATACCAGAAGACAACAGACAGCTGGACTAATTGAGAGCATAAATGGGCTAGTGAAGAAGGTCCTTCTTCGAGAATAAGCTGACCGCTGGATTCATTCTTGACCAACATCTGATCCTGGTGCTGGCCCGTATTAACAGCCTCACATTGAGACCTGCTACTCCTCATCTCCAGGGACCTGTTATATTTTCAACCTTTCTGCCTTGTCCTTTACTCTGCCCAGCCTATCCCAACATGGAACAACTGGATTTTGATGTTGTCACAGATGTTTTTGCTGGCCCTATGACTGGGGCCCTCAACTAATGTTTCCCCTTGCCTGTCCCCTTGCAGATGCTCCCCACAACTTTGGGCCACCCTCCCATGAACACGGCATCCCTTCAAAGGATCCTTAACTCTCTTCCTCCAGTTAATGTTACTTACCAGGATGAATGTGCTACCAGCCACCCTACACATGTTTCTACCTCCAGATATGGTGCCCACCACGTGGCTGCCCTGCAAAATCCTCTGAAAACCAACTCTGGAATCAACTCTTATTGACAACAAGTGAATTACTGGCAGCCACGGGAACCCATTGAGCCTAAAATTCTTAGAAGCCCATTGCCTGACCTTTGTTTATCGCAGTAAGTTAACATGGGCAAATAATATTTGGACCCATAGATAGACATATCAGTGCTCTTGTTATTGACACCACTGCTTTTGCTTATTAGCATTTATCCTTCTGAGCCTCCTCTTCTGTGGGTTGTGGAACAATTGTGATGATAACGCTCCATACAATGCTCAATGTTAGGAACCTTTCTGTAGGGGCCTTCCACTGTGTGGTCTGGTTACTACTAATTTCACCTCATCTGCCACAAACCCCAGACCAGCAACTGCCTCTCCTGTGCCAGTGAGTACCCTTTGGGTCATTACCACTAAAAATTCAAAAACTGATCAGTGAAGACAAGGCTTCGCTCATCTTACTAAAATGTCAGCATGATTACATCTCCACTCTTGAAAGTCATACCCTGCCCTGTGCTCCCACTCCTACTGTCAGGAAGCTCATGAGTTGTATTCCTGTATACTGTCCCAATTACCAACTCTCAAACACCATTGCCACGCTCCTCCACTGGGACCAATCAGACCTCCTGTACATTCATCTCCCTAAGCCCCTTCTGGAGTGGTCTGACTTGGCAGTGTCCCCTTCTTGGCCCTGCACTGGTAGAATTCTACTGTGTTACTCAGGAGAGTTATGCCCAGACTGAACTGATCTTTTCACTTTGATTGTTTACCCTGTGGGGCCTCCATCACTGGATTGGCAAAATTCTAACAATTACTAGTGGAGGAAGGCACCTGCTGCAATACAGACCTCACAGCACCATATTGCTGATGCCTGTGTCATTCTGTGATATGTGGAAACTGGGACATGATTACTTCTTTCACTCTCCTCAAACTCCGCCATGTGAATGATGCTGTGGGCTAATATCACTGGTTGCTTAACTATATTTGGCCTCCCTGTGTCATGTGCCTTCATCTCTGCTTACAAAAAGTCCACTTTCTTCCAACTCACCAGCACATAGCAAAGGTTCCCTTCTGATCAGCTTCCACAAACAGTTCCTCATCTTTCTTCTTAGCTTTTCTTCAGACTCTTCTAATGCTGTGGCAACTTTACAGGCAAAGAGTTTTTTCTACATTCACCCAGCTCATAACCTCAGCTCAGGTCTTTCCCATCTGCAAGGAGCTGCTTCATGCACAATCACTTCTTATGCCTTGTCTTCACAAATTCATTTCAGGTAGGTCACTGCCAGTGCATCTCCACACATATCCAGCATTGCCAAGTCCCTTGCTTTGTCATGTGCATGATGAATATTGAGCATGGACTTTCTACCTGTTGGAAGATACCTTTACTGCTAACATCTGTGCTGTGTCCAGGATGGTTGCACCACTTGTCCTACCAACCCCAATTACATCACTGCCCGGGAAGACTTTTACTGATGTATTTGCCCAATATTTTCTTGGACCACCTACCCCATCGTTTCCATGGCCTGTGATGCCTGTAAACACTCAGCATCTCAGTTGTACTTGGCAGTCATCTGGAATGGACAAGACCTGAAACTTTGGTTTGATTGGCCAATCCCCACAAGCAAGCTTTGTATCTGTGACATATCACTTCCAGTGCACGTAGTGTTTCCAGACCTTACTATGAAGTTCTGAAACTGCTTGGTCTTTGTGCTCCGCGCTGGTCTGCATTGCTGTGCAGTCAAGCCAACTCCAACCTGCTGCCATCAACCCTGTTCTACTTCTTTTGCCTTTCTATGTAATAGTGTTTTCCAAATCCCAGCATGCCTATTTGCGTTCAGGTGGCCAGATATTCCACATCCAATTGTGGCTTCTCCAGAACTTTTCACGAATGATGTTAGCACAGAATCTCACAAAGCCTATCCTTGCAAGAAGAGCTTAGAATTCCCTTTATGACAGAAATACCTGGTAACTGACGCAGACTGAATACAGGTAAAAGAAAGGGGAAAGTGTTCCCCAAACTCTGAGATCGGTCTCCAGACAGAGACTCTCCTGTCAGTTGGTCATCTGAACCCCCGACTGTACCTGGCTCACGCCACCGGCCTGCTCCTGCTATGCATCTTCTGAGTGCTGCCAGAATAAACTGCTTGAACGCTAGGTGGTATCTGAGATTCAACTTTGATGTGGATCAAACCAAAAGGGAGAAGTTGCCCCTGGGTAACCTGGTTGACTAAAACCACCCAAAACCCCCAAACACAACTGTTTCTTAAATGTGAAGATATATCGACAGGGAATGCAAAAAAGTGACATGATTAATTGCTAACATACATGTCACATTATTTTTCCTTGTATGTGATTCTTCTATACCTGTTTTATGTCACTGTAAAATGATAGCATGTGTCTAATTTAAATTGGAGAACCTTTGAGAATGCAAATATACTAAAGCATGAGAATTATTTCCTATCTCATTCCTGGTATAACATCGTTTTCTAGTTCTTTCACAAAGAAATGAACGAATGGAAAATTAACTTGTTAAGCTCTCCAATGCATTAGTCAATTTGATTTTATTATTCAAAAAGTAATTACTAATCTTAGGTGATAGTTTTCAAAATTTTATATATGAAATTTTGAATTAAAGGAGGTTTAGCAACTGACCATTATCTCATATTTAATAAATTACAGATCAAAATGTCCTAAAATGATAGACCAAAAGTGTCTGTTATATATATGAACCAATTAAAAGTTTCACTTTCAATAGTTATGGTGGGAAATAATATCTGGTCTTTAACTCACATAATAATATTAAACATATAGAAATACTAGAAATTACTAATTCATTTAATTTAAAAACTATTTATTTTGCACTTTTTTTAGAGACAGGGTTTTGCTCTGTCACTCAGGCTGGAGTGCAGTGACATGATCATAGCTCACTGTATCCTCCAATTTCTGGACTCGAACAATTCTCCTACCTCAGCCTCTCAAGTAGCTAGGACTATAGGCGTATGCCACCACACTTGGCTAACGCTTCCCTCCCTCCCTCCCTCCCTCCCTCCCTTCCTTCCTTCCTTCCTTCCTTCCTTCCTTCCTTCCTTCCTTCCTCTCCCTCTTTTCTTTTCTTTTCTATTTTTTTTTCAGATGAAGTCTGTCTATGTTGCCCAGGCTGGTCTTGAATTCCTAATCTTAAGCAACTCTCCTGCCTCAGCCTTCTGAAGTGCTGGGATTATAGGTGTAAGCTGCCATGCCTGTCCCACAAATATTTATTGAATACATAATTTTTAAAGTAATGAAAAACTGAAGTCCAAAGATTTTTTGTTGTGATTTAAAATAAGATTGAAAACTATTGTCATATCCCTATGGAAATGAAGCAAGTAAAGGTGTTTTGTATTATGACCTTTTTTTCTTGGCATGTAAGAAAATTTAAATTCCCAGGCTGAAGCAGCAAAGGTTTCTGCCTCTCAAGCAGAAACCAACAAGTAAGAAAATAATAATAATTAATAAATTTGGGGTCTTTGGTTCTTAAAATTTGCATACGCAGGCATTGAGAATCTTTGGAACATGAGATACGGAAAACTCATCCTTTTGTAGGAAAAACTTCAATCCTGAGGCCATACATTTTATCAAGAGAAGCACAGGACTAGCTTTACGATCCTAACTCTCTTCATTGTATCACTTTAAGGAAATATCTTCAAAAATTATAGTGATTAGTTTTTATCACTGTGGGGATATTGACAGTCATACCATGAAATGGTTTTTAATTAAATACGAAAATAAATATAACAAAACTGTTGTAGTCCTGACTTAATAAAGTTTTATTTACTATAAACAGCAAAAATGTTATTGCCTAGAAATCAAACAAGTTTTAGATCTCGTGTTTGTGTTCCTGAAGTTTATCATATGATTTTTGAGAAACATTACTTTTTATATCTACAGATTAATGATATAATATTGTATGTGATATATAAAAAGTGAGTGGTAGGATTAATGAATACTGTAAGCATTTTTATGTAGCAGAGGTGTTCAAATAAGTCTTTATACAGGGTGTTTTCTTTGCCCTTGTAGTAGTATAAAGGGAGTTGAAGCATAAAGCAACTTAAAATGTACTTTCAAAAAGCAGCCTAAAATGTTTTCAGCAGGTGTATAGGGATCATAATAGAGAGAGATGCATGTAACCTTAGCAAAGTAATTCTAGAATATAGAACCTTTTGAAATGTTTGGTTCAGGAATTTACACTAGTTCTTTCCATGCTTTTGAATATGCTTGCTTTACTTATTACATTGAAACAGGAATCTCATTATGGTTGAAACAAACAAAAAAAACCCTTTTTATCACCCAAGAATATCATTATACATAAAAAAGAATAGTTATACTTTCAAGTATTCTATAATTCTATTTACCATTTAGATTCATGTTAAAGGCATACCATTTGCATTAGTAATGTCAGGAGTACATTTTATTGCTTTGGCATCCAAATGTATTAAAACAAAAATAATAATTCCTTTAGTAGATAAAAAATAACAGTGTTTTCGTAGGTACATTCTACTACAAAAATAGCAGTAAATTCAAAGAAAATGAAATGTTAATGAAAATAATATTCTTAAGGATTTTTTTTTTTGAAACAGGATCTTGCTCTGTTGCCCAGGAGTACAGTGGCAAGATCATGGCTCACTACAGCCTTGAACTGCTGGATTCAAGCAATTCTCCCAACTCCGTCTCCCAAGTTGCTGAAATGACAGGCATTCACCACCACACTGGCTTTTAAAAAGGTTTTTGTAGAGATGGAGTCTTGCTGTGTTGCTTAGGATAGTCTCAAACTCCTGGGCTCAAGTAATTCTCTCACCTTGGCCTCCCAAAGTGCTGGGATTACAGGTGTGAGCCACTGCATCTGGCCTAGTATAAATTGTTTACAATAAAACACAACAAAACAATTTTGGTTAGTAGAAACAATTTGTTGTTATTCACTGTAAATTTAGAACACAAAGATAAAATGCTGTAATTGTTCAATTTAATATAGTGAAATGACACATCACACCTGTTAATAAACATTGTGATTGATAAAAAGCAAATTCTTACTTTTTATATCAACCAAAACTATTCCTTTGTTTTGCTGCCAGTTGAACCAGTTAAGATCCACTGCAGATGGCAACATACTATCACTCATTCATCTATTCATGACTTTATTCATTTGAACTAGAGAAATGAATTCAGTCATGTGATTGACATCCTGATGTGGTTATTTAGAAAGAGTTTACTTTTTTACGTAAAGAATAAAGATTAGATTGAATGCCAAGAAATCAACAAGGAGACTGTTGCAACAATGAGTTAGCAGAAGAAGAAAAGGTAAGGTGGCGCAGACATATGAGAAAGAAAGAATAATATGATTGAGTAATCCAATTAGATACAGGAGAGGAGAAAATTTGTTTGTATTTTCCAGTATGCTCATATAGTGTCAAATCATCACTCACTTATTTATAATCACCCCTGTCCAATCTAAACTTAAACTTCCCTGGCTTTCCTCAATTCTTCATCTCATTCTCTTCTAATTTGTAATTGGAGTTAGTCAGTTCTATAAAGAAGAAAATCCACTTTATCAGTTTGAAGAGAAAAAAAAAAGTAATTATAAAGAAAATCAGAGACTTGCACATGATCCTTCAAAGAAAATGCTAAAAATACTGAGTGAAAGGCCCATTGAGACTCTTCTGCTTCATCAACCTCACATGGGTGCCATAGTTTGCAGTACCCAAATCTTGTCAACCACTGCTCTCAAAAGCCAGAGCGCCCCCTCCCTGCATTGCCAAATACCAGGATTCCCAGTAGTCTGTATGCCTTTATTCTTGACTTTTAAAAAAGTGTGAATGATTAGTATCTGGGATAAAGAATTCCTGACTTCTGTCTTGGACCTAATGTGACCAATACTCAACTTTAATAATGGGCTCTCAACTCAAATGACTCCAAGCAGCCAGAATGCATGGGAGAAATCCAGTTCAAACCTCAATTCTGCTCATTCTTGATCAGTTACTATTTATTTGATTTTTTTCAAGATGTTTTCTATCTACTTTTCCCAAACTTTGAAATAGCATTACTGATAATCAACCAGGAAAATCAATTTACATAAATAGATGTGATGACATAAAACCTGAATTAACCTATTACTGTGAAAGTTCCATTTACATACCAACTAAATCAAATAATTTGACATAAAGTTACACATTTTGAAATTGACTTTGCACTTATTAAACATTAATTATGTATATGTATATTAATTTTCAATTTTTGATATGGTGGATTTCTTGTTTGTTGTGTATGGGTGTGTAAGTGTCTGTCTGTATAAATGTGTTTATGTGTGTTTGGAAATAAGTGGATAGCTGCTCTTAAATTGACAAGGCTCTTGAGGATAGTGAAGCTGGTTTCTGTTTCTTTTATATTTTCCTATAATACTTGTATAAGTCTCCTAGAATTGCCATAAGATATTGCCGTAAACTTGTTGGCTTAAAATAAAAGAAAGGTATTCTCCCATAGTTCTGGAGATCAGAAGCCCCAAATCAAGCTATCAGCAGGGAAGCACTACCTCTGAAAGATGCAATGAAGAATGCTTTTTTCCCTCTTCTGGCTTCTGGCCGCTCTGCATTACTTGGCTTCCTTGACTTGTGGCCACAACACTCCAATCTCTGTCTCAGTCTTCATATTGCCTTTTCCTCTATGTGGGTACCTTTCGTTACCTCTTCTGCCTCTTAGAAGAACATTTATCTTTAGATTTAAGGCCCACGAGGTAATTCAAGATGTTCTGATCTCAAGATCTTTAATTATATCTGCAAATATATTTTTTCAAATAAGGCTTGCAGGTTCACTGATGCTAGAGATTCGGATGTGGACCTGCCTTGTTGGGGGCTATGGATAAAACCATTACAGTTTATAGAGCTATGAAGGGTAATTTAAAATGGTATTGAATGCCAAATTTTACCCTCACTGATTCATTTATCTTTGATTCCATCAATCTCTCAGCAAATGCAATAGAATATCCACTACGTATGTTCCAACCCTCAAGATGGGCACTGGTGAAATACAAAAGAACAGGTAAAAATACATGTCTCTATAAAGCTCATACGTTGATTACCTGAAAAATGTATAATTTATAAAATATTTATATAATAGATATGCTTCATAGTACATCAATGGATGTAGGAATCAGCATCGATTTTACTTCTTGAAAACTGGAAGGAGTTTATAGGTATGAATGCAGGAGGAAATGACATCTGAGTTGAGCAGTAAGAGGTGAGTGGAATAGTGTGTGTCTGGGATATGAAGAGAAAAGCAATTACTTAGTAAAAATTGATATGCAAATGTTTATGAACTTTTTTGTCTATTTTCTTCATTATTTCAATCCACATATTTGAGTATAGGAATAATTATGATAAATTTAATACATAACTTGTACAATGATTATTATGTTTATTGCCAATATATCAAATTTATTTTTCATTAAGTAGGAACTAGTAAAACACAGAGAGTGCAAAGCTAAATCAAAGTCATTTGCAAAACAGTACTTGTAAAATCTGACCCAATTATTTTAAAATACCAGTATTTTTATTTAAAAATGTATGATAACATTAGAAAGATAGATATTTCTGATATTATTTTATTGTATTTATATCTATATGTATGTATTGTATCTATATTATTCAATATATGATATTATTTTATTGTATTTATGTAGGTATTATATCTATATTATTCAATATGTTTTATTGTATTTATGTCTATATGTCTGTGTTGTATCTATATTATTCAATATAATATAGATATTATATTAAAACAGTAACCTAACAGATACTACTTATGTTGGAAATGATTTTCTTGAGCTCCCAATATGTTCAATTCATATAAATGACACTAATAATAAATATATATAGTATTATTTCTCTGAGAAGAAAGATTTTGCAGATCTTTCGCATACTCTTATGCTTAGATGACACTATACTCTCCTCAATATTCAGAATTAAAATGTTGTTGGAATTTGGCACTACGCTGAAAAATACGATTTTGACAAATACCTCATGAAAAAGGATTTATTTGCATATACTATAATATACATATAATGTAATAACACATCATGTGACATGTCAGAATGATCCAATTTCTGGAAGGGGATCACAATTCAAGGAACATGTACAGCCTCCAGAATTTAAAAAAGGCAAGAAAGCCGGCGTGATGGCTCACGCCTGTAATCCTAGCACTTTGGAAGGCTGAGGCAGGTGGATCACAAGGTTAGGAGTTTGAGACCAGTCTGACCAACATGGTGAAACCTCGTCTCTACTAGAAGTCGAAAAATTAGCCAGGTGTGGTGGAGCATGCCTGTAATCCCAGCTACTCGGGAGGCTGAGAGAGGAGAATTGCTTGAACCCGGGAAGTGGAGGTTGCAGTGAGCCAAGAGTGTGCCACTGCACTCCAGCCTGGGTGACAGAGCAAGAGAGAAAGGAAGAAAGAAAGGAAAAAAGGAAGAAAAGAAAGAAAGAAAGAAGGAAGGAAAGAAAGAAAGAAAGAAAGAAAGAAAGAGAGAGAGAGAAAGGAAGGAAGGAAGGAAGGAAGGAAGGAAGGAAGGAAGGAAGGAAGGAAGGAAGGAAGGAAGGAAGGAAAGAAGAGAGAGAGGAAGGAAGAAAGAAAGAGGAAGGAAAGAAGGAAGGAAGAAAGGGAGAGAGAAAGAAGAAAGGAGAGAAAGAAGAAAGAAAGAAAGAAAGAGAAAGAAAAGAAAGAAAGAAAGAAGAAGGAAGAAAGAAAGAGAGAGAGGAAGGAAGGGAGGGAGGGAGGAAGGAAGGAAGGAAGGAAGGAAGGAAGGAAGGAAGGAAGGAAGGAAGGAAGGAAGGAGCAAGAAACAGATTCACTCCTGGAATAGAAGAAAGTGAAAGAAAATAGCTCTGGTGATACCTTGATTTTAGCTGTGTAAGAACCGTTTTGGACTTCTGATCTTAAAAACAGTAAGATAATAAATTTTTGTGGTTATAAGCAACTAAGTCTGTTGCAGTATGTTAACAATAGCAACAGGAAACTAACACAGATTTTGGTCACTATGTGCTACGTAATTTTGTCATGGATCTTTTTCTTGTAGAAGGCTGAACTAATTATTAGAGCCTAACTATCAAGGAATTATTGTGTTAGTTGTTTAGTTTGGGAGTAGATAACTCCTATGTTGCCGGTGGAGAAGCACTTGGGAAGTCATCAACCATGGCTCAATGATTTGGTATCTAAATATTTATAACCGTATATTATTCCTCTTTCCTGTGTTCTTCTCTATTATAACGAAGTACAAGTTTGGGTAGAGCTCTACTACAGATTGTTTCTCTAAATTTTGTCACCAACATAAATTTTAAAATGTCTCGCTCATATTTTTCCCATCTTGCCATGGCATGATAATGTGAAATAATTCAGTTATGTTATTTTCAAAATGAAATAATAAAAACTAAAGATTATATTATGCTGTTGAGAGCAATATTCTTATTTGAGATTTGTAATATATACTTTTGTCAGTGAAAGCATAAAATACTATTTTGAGAAAATTTCGTGTGTGCTATGTATGTTATGACTTAGTTCAGTGTTTAGTAGTCTGTTACAAGTGGTCACAATGTAATAATAATTAAATGTTAATTTAATAGCAGCATTCTGAACTAGATTAATACGAAAAATGGTGAGCCACGAAAAGTATTTGGACTACAGCATTATTGAATATTTTTAAATGTTCTCTCCTTTCCCCCACTGAAATAATAATTTAGTTTTACACTTTGGTGGTTAGGGGCTTAATGCTATAAGAGTTCTGCCTAATATAAATTGCATAAATCACACAAAATGTCCCAGAACATCATGCTTTGTGGCTGATAAGAACTGTATTTTTCGGCATTTTTCAAAAAGAATCGAGTCCCAGTTATTTAATAAAAGATCATAGCCAACAATCTCTTGCTTTCAATTTATATTACATGCTTTATAGCTGCTGCTGCCATCAGTAAATTATCACTTTCTATAATGCGATTTAAATTTCATTTGACCTTGATAAGATAAAGATATTTTTTTCCTGTTGAAATTAACATGCTGTTCACAGCTTCACCTTTTGTCTTTCATTAAAAAGTACTTGACAACACATGATTGTATTTTGAAGAAATCTGTGTTTTTAAATAGTCTGTGTCCTAGGTGTTGATTGTAGACAATGATAAAGTGAAGACTGAATACCTGTTTGTTAGGACAATTTTTCATTCAAGAGTTTCTTGTAAAAAATAATTTGTTCTTTGTTTTCTCTTTCTAAATTTTTGCTATCAGGGATTCATTTTTCACTATAATCAACTCAATTATCCCTCCTTTTTAAAAGAAAGTAGAACTGCTCCTGCTACATACATTTTCTTTGCTGGGCCCCACATCTAATTAATGCAGAAGAAAACCTCTTTTCATTAAGTAATAGCCTATATGTGGCTGGCATATTTCTAAGACTCTCTGCAGGGAGAAGGAAATAGTCAGAATAAGTTCCAAAGAACTGTCTGAATTTACAAGCACACTGGGAAGAATCAGAGGCAAAAAGTAGATGTACCCACCTGCAATAGGTGAGGCAGGCATTCTCCCCTCTGTGGTTCTACCTTAAATGAACATTCATTAAGAATTTTTAATATAAAAGAACAAATCTCCTTCTAACGTACGAAGACATGTGGTATGAGGTTATTATTTAACAAGTGCACAGCAATGATGTTGCCCTAAAGGAAATACCATGCAGTGCTTAGGAATTTTGAAAATGAGAAAAACTAAATTAAATATGAAAAACAAAAAGGTATAAATGATATGTTTAATGTCACAATTTCCTACTCTTCTATATTTAACTCCATCCATTATCACTCCCTGTACACTTATTCTGAGATTATTTTCCTCATTTATTCAATTTCTGTAATTTACAACAAAATAAAACAGTACTTTTAAAACAATTTCCAAAGCACTTTTATATGTTATTTGCGACAATCCTTAAACTCTGGTAGAAGAATAAGGAAAAGAATTTCCTTATTCTGGCAGGAATATAAATATATTAAATATAAATATAAGTATTAAAAATTCTGCTACATAAAGACATATGGTCAGAAAATTAACATATTATTTATTAGTTAATAATTTGTGAGTTTGTTTTTTTGATAGATTTTATTTTTTATAGTAGTTTTAGGTTCATAGCAAAATTAAGTGAAAGGTAGACAGATTTCCCATATACCCCCAGCCCTTATAAATGCACCACCTCCCTCATTATCAATATCCCCCACCAGAGCAGTATATTTATTACAACTCATGAACTTATATTGATTCATCATCATGACCCAAGTCCATAATTGCATTAGGTTTCACTCTTGTTGTCCTAGATTCTGTGATTTGGGGCAAATGTAAAATATAGGTATCCACCATTACTGTATCATTCATAACAAGTTCGCTGCCCTCAAGACCCTCTGTGCTCTCCCTATTTATTCCTCCCTACCCTAGCCCCTGACAACCACTGATCTCTTCACTGTCTTTTTGCTGTAGCCTTTCCAGAATGTCACATGGTTGAACTTATACAGCATATACCATCTTCCCATTGTCTTCTTTCACTTATTAATATATATTTGAGGCTTGATAGATTGACATTTTGGTGCTTGCAAGTTTTGACAATCATAGTAAACATCCACATGCAGGTTTCTGTGTGGATATAAGTTTTAAACTCCTTTGAATAAATACCAAAGTGCATGACTGATTAACCATACAGTAAGATTATGTTTAGCTTTCTAAGCAACTTTCAAACTGTCTTCCAAAGTGGTTGTACTATTTTGCATTCCCAATAAATGAGAGTTTCAATTGCTCCAGATCCTTGCCAGTGTATGACACTGTCAAGTGTTTTGGATTTTGATCATTCTAAGTGGTAGTGCCTCGTTGTTTTAATTTGTAATTTCCCAATTATGTATGATGTAGAATCTTTTTTATTTTTAGCAATGTGGTTTCCATTTTCTCTTCTTGAGTAACTTTTTTTTCTAATTTAAGGAAGATTGATTGTACTTTCAGTCATGATGCCCTCACCATGATTGGCCAATTGAATACTCTTTCTCTGAATTTTGAAACCTCAATAGCATTATTTAAATAAAGGAAATGTTTGATGCTCAATCATATGTTTGGCAGCATCCTGAAGAAACTGTACACTATAGTCCTGTATTCTGGAGGAACTCTGGTCCCTGTGTTACCTGCACCTCCTTCTTTATTTTTCCTCTCAATTTTGTGAGCTCCTCTATGTTCTTCCAAGTAATTTATTTACTCCTTAAGTTAATAAAGGTCTCTTTCCCAAACTTGCATTTAAATAGTAAGAAATAGTCAAATAATTTAATAGTGGAAAATATAGTGTCACGGGATCTTTGGGGTGTTGCTTTTCTGGTCAGAAACTTCTGTGGCTGGTGGCATCAACAGTGCTCCTGCAGTGTCCATTATGTTTTCTAATCTCAATCAGTGACTAGTCATTCTATGCCTCAGACTATGAAATAAAGACCAATGGGGAAGAACTGGGCAAAATAATTTCAGTATCATAATGAGGCTGGAACGTCTGCTTGGAGTCAAACAATTCTGAGTGTTATTCAGCTAATTATCTTAATATTTCAAATTTTAGAAATTGGGGGCATTACACTGATACAGACATAGCTTCCTACTCTGTCAGCATACGCATAGACACCATTGCAAAATGAATACTTGTCTTTACTTTCCCTTATGTCATTAGTGTTTTCTTTCCTAATAGTTAATATTAATTATATCATTAAGAACCATAGATGTTTATTAAGAATTCAATATTGCTTTGTACAGATAAACAAGAAGATTTGTTGAAAATATATAGTTTTCATTTTAAATTCTGATTACTGAAATTGCATTGGTTTTATGCAAAGTATTGTTTTCAAAACTGGAAAATATATAATTGGATCAAAAAATAGACATGTATATCATCTACCTTTAGAACAATACTTTGAGATTAAAAGAAATTGTTCTTTGTGTGGATATTTATGCATATGTGTATGAGGTATATGAACATATATCTATTTATAAAAATATATGTGTTTTTAAAGGAGAAGGTATCAGAAAGCAGTTGTATCAAAAAAAAGATACTTTGAGTTGAAACAAATTTACATAGTCTCTATAGAAGCTAAACTGGTATTTAAAGTATAAAATTTATTTCCTAAAAGTAGAAATTTAATTGTAGGCAGTCTTGTAATGGTTGTTCACAGTAATTTTTAGATGAGTTTGTATCAATGGTAAATTAGACCTCGTTTTCTATACCCACAGTGAACTTGCATTCTACAATTAAATGTGAATCTATAATTATATTTAATATCATCACATACAGAGTATCACTCCTCAAATCTGAAGCCACTTTTGATTACACATTATTATCATGATATATACCTGAATGGATGAGGGCTGAAAATGATAAATGGAAATAAAAGCTCAAGATTTTATTTGCATCAACATTTTTATTCAATTTCACTGAGTTGAAATTTAGATACAGGAATATTCATGTATTTTAAATGTACTGATCATTGACTTTTTAATAAGTTTGTTAACGTACTATTGGCAAATAAACTACATGTACTCAAAGTACACAATTTGATAGGCTTTAGCATATGCATATATATATCAAACCATAACTATCATTAATATGTGCATTATGTTCTCAAGTTTCCTTGTGCACCTTTTGTAACCTGAAATTTTGTGAGTTATTATGATCAAAAATAAATACTAATATTTCATATATTTAGACATATTTAAATCATCATCCTTGAAAGAATGCTCATATGGAAAAAATGTGTTACTACATCATTAATTATTTACTTTTATTTATATTTTCTCATTTGGAAAAGGCTGCTATAAAATATTTACTTGTGGCATGATACCTTGTTCAAAAAAAGCTATCTCCCTAAATTTGACAAAATTAAATCATAAAATTTAAAAATTTTATAAATAATGTTTCAAAAATTTAATGGTAAAATGCTATCGTAAATAAACATATGCAGAGCCAATTGTTAACTATTTTTTAGACAAAAATTAGGTGAATACGCACAGACACAGTGATAAAGAAGCTAGAAATTTAAGAAATGTGCATAAAACGGGTGGCACATGAATGCATTTTAGTGATATTATAAGAAGTCTTTAAAGATGAGGAGAATTGTTACTATATATAGAGAAAATGCATTTAAAAGTTAAAGTTGACAAAAGATATATCTGATAAAGGACTGTTATTCCAAATATATGAAGAACTATTAAAACTCAACAATAAGAAAAAAACTGATTAAAAAGTGGGCTATGAACTTAGACACCTCACTAAAGAAGATATACAGATGACAAATAAGCATATGAAAATATGCTCAACATCATAAATAATCAGAGAAATGCAAATGAAAGCAGCAATGCGTTACCACTCCACCCCTTCTAGAATGGCCAAGATGCAAAACTTTAACATCACAAAATGCTGACAAGAATGCGGAATACAGAAACTCAATAATTGCTAGTGGGAATGAAAAATGGTACAACCCCCTTTGGAAAATAGTTTGTCAGTTTCCTACAAAACTAAACATATTTTTACTATATGATCCTGCAACTGCACCCCTTGATCTTTACCCAAAGGAGTCTAAAACTTCTGTACACGGAAAAACCCACACAATGACGTTTATATAAAAGCAGCTTTATTCATAATTGCCCAAACCAGGAAGTAGTGAAGATGTCCTTCATTAGATTAATGAATAAACTGTGGTACATATATATAATGAAATACTATTCAGCACTAAAAGAAATGAACTATCAAGCCATAAAAATACATGGAGAAAGCATAAATACATGTTGGTAACTGAAAGAAGCCAATCTGAAAGAGCTGCATAATGTATCAGCTTTTCAGATTGGCTTCTTTCACTTCCTAATGATTGTCTGATTATTCCCATAGTGTTACCTTTTCCAAGATATCATATTATTGGCATATAACATCTTGGAAAAGGTAACACTATGGAGACGATAAAATGTTCAGTGGTGGCCATGGGCTAGGAGTGAGGAAGAGATGAATAGGATACAGGATTTTTAGGACAGTGGAAATCCTCTGTGTTACTGTAATGGTAGGTACATGTAATTATACGTTTATCCAAATCTATATAATGCACCTAATGTAAAGTATTGACTTGGGGTGGTGATGATGTGTCAAGGTAGGTTCATCCATGTAATAAATGTACAACTCTGGTAGTGGGAACTGAAAATGGAAAGGCTATGCATGTCAGGGAAAGGTAGGGGGCTTAGAAGAACTCTATACCTTCTACTCAATTTTGTCATGAACCTAAAACTAGTTTTAAAAATAAAGTCTAGGGCTGGGTGCAGTGGCTCACACCTGTAATTCCAGCACTTTGGGAGGCCGAGGCGGGTGGATCACCTGAGGTCAGGAGTTTGAGACCAGCCTGGCCAACATGGTTGAAACCCCATCTCTACCAAAAATACAAAAAATTAGCCGGGTATGGTGGCAGGCACCTGTAATCCCAGCTACTCAGGAGGCTGAGGCAGGAGAATTGCTTGAACCCTGATAGCAGAGGTTGCAGTGAGCTGAAATCATGCCACTGTACTCCTCCAGCCTGGGCAACAAGAGTGAAACTCTGTCTCAAAACAGTAACAAAAAAGTAAAGTCTAGGGTTTTATTTAAAGTTAGTCACCTATTACGTCTACTAAAGTACTACATTTTATGATCATTTTTCTGGCTATTTATTACTGAGTGAAAACAATATTGTGGAAAAAATACATTCCATAGTTAACAATACACTTTTATTGAGATTATTCTCATGCTTAATTAAGTAATCTGGAACTGGTAAAAGAAAATTATAGTCTTTGATGCCATGGAAGTAAATGTAGGTTGGAAAGACATATACCTGATGATACTGGTGTGGGGCTGACTCTGAGGTTCCATTTGAATTCTTCATTAAGTTATCTATCACCCAGAAGAGACAATCTTTCTTTAAAACAATAGATATATCAGTTTGGTTTGTTAAATTTGTATTGTACTGTATCAAATTTTACTTCCTTGATCAATCAAAATGTTTAAACTTCCACTAAAACTATTAAAAAGTTTGCCAAAAAATAATTTCTGCACTAGATAATATTTTAATATGTGTTTCCTTAAGAAAGAATGGCCCAGATAAAAATAAATGAATGAATGAATGAATGAGTAAATAGCACTGTGCAATACTGAAGGAACGTATTAGCCACATCTCATTTTAGAAGTAGTGTTTCTTACCATATACTATCAAAAGAACTGAACTAATCCTTGACATAATTTCCCTGACTGTATTTCAATATTTTAAATTTATATTATTATTAATAACATCAATAAAATGTGCATAGTGACATTTCCTGCTTTGAGATTTAAATTACTTTGCATACAGTTTCATCATCTCAAATACTTTTCTCAATCTATTATCAATGAAGTAAAAACAATTGAGCTAGTTCATTGCTAAAAAAACTTTTAAGTGACCTCAGCATTTATCCTTGCTATAATTTCTATTGTATATATATTCGGGTGTATTCATTTTTATGTCTAAAATCAAATGTCCTCTCATTTGCAGTTTGGTTTTGGACACCAGTTTATAAGTTTCTGCTTTTTTTTTTCCTGTAATTTTACAATATCCTAAATCATGCAAACATATGCCTTAAATTTAAAAGTAGATACATTTTGGTACATTTAATCTAATTTCTTGACTCTGTCAATTTACTTTTGCTTACAAGTAAACTTATATTATTGTTATAATTCTAGTTTGAAATTAATTTTAGTAAGTTTTTCATGAAGGATAATTATTTTAAAATATATTTCATTGATGTCTTCATTCAGTTATAGCATAATATTAAGAAGCTACTTGATAGCAGGGTTATTCCATTTCACCTTGCAATTCAATAATTGCTTAAAGTGGCCACTTGTCAGCATAGCTCCATATTACCGCAGGACAGAGTTTAGTATCCAACTACGTAAAAAAAAAAAAAAAAAAAAAAGAGGTATCTAAAAAAAAAAGAATATTCTGTCAATATGGGAATTCTTTATGATAGAAAAAAACAATGACAGAGGTTTTATTAAATTGCAAACTTTTTCGATTACCAAGCTACTTTAGAGCCTTGTGTATGAGATGGAGGAATCTTTGGTGTAACTTGTATTTGAAGTGGGTTAAGTGCTGAGACAGAATTTTTGTTGATAAAATTCTTATCATATGCAAACTCTAAAGTAAAATAAATCCTTGGTTTTCAAACAATTTTCACTCTTAAATGTTAGTGATCAAAGAAGAAAAAAGAGGTTTTTATGAAATAATGTTTAAACCTTCAATGTCCCATGTCATTTAAAAATTCTATAGGAATTTCCATTACAAACACACTTTGAAGGCTTTAGATCTTTGTAGCTGAAATTTGCAGCAGAGATCCTCAGTCTCCAACAGTTGTTATTTCCTTAAACAAGAAAGCAAGAAGACTATATTATTTTTCAGTGGCAACAACTACAGAAAATGTAAATAAATGAGATTCCAAATAGAAGTAGAAAAGTCTAAAAAACATGATTCGGTTTGAATCCTGGGAAACATGAAATGACATGAATTTCAGTTTCTTATGACATTCAAGTATAATATAGAATTCTCAATATCATTGTTTATCTCCCATTTTTGTTCATATCTTACTTTATCTGTGAATATTTGCCTATTTATTAAAATCCTGAAATGCACTGTAGATGCCAGAATATGCCACCGGTATATTTGTAATGATATATTTAAGTCACATTAAAATCTGAGAGTATTATCTGAGATTTGAAATCTTACAGGACCTGAATAATTTATTACAAAACCTCTTTCTATATCTATTTGTGTAGTTTCATGATTTGGAGTGAATAGATGAATAGTGATGGCTGAATAGTATTTATGAGTTTGTTGAAATTAGATGACAATCCGTAAAGCTCTAAGAAATAAACTATTAAGCTGAAAATATTTGTTCCTTAACTCCTCTTTGGAAACGAATTTCCTATGCATAGGGACTTCCAATCCTCCCCAGGTACCCTAAATTCAGACAAACTCCAGCTTTGCCTGTGGCTTTTAATAATGGAAAATGAACCATTTTTTTTAAGAGGACAGACAAACGTTGAGCTATTTATGAAAGACTAATCACCTTGGTTGGAGTGCTTGACAGCAGATCAATGGTTCAGGACATTCTCTTAAAAGGATTTTACTTTTTAAGGCTAGTGTTAGTGAATCTACTTTTTTTTTTTCCCAATAAAAATAATTTGGCCGGATTTGGCCTAAGATTTCTCTCCACTATATATTTGTTACAATTAAACATTTATTTTTGTGCTCATTTAAAAATAATGTAACTAAGAAAGAAATTTATTGTTAGTCCAGAAATTTTATTTATTCATTAACTCATTTGAAAACAATTTTTGAGAATCTATTGCTAAATCCTATTTCAGATCCTGAACATTAAGAGATGTAAAGTGTAGGGATTTGCTTTCATTACCTTATAAAGAATGAAGCAATACAAAATAATTTGTGTTATATTAGTTCATTTAATATAAACTATAACACAAGACAATTTGTGCTATATTAGTTCATTTAATCATTTTATTAATGCAATAGGTATCTATGGAATGGTTTCTATGTCTGGTACTGGGCCTAGTGTCAGACATACAAATGCATAAATCATGTATAGCTTACAGTCTAGTGAAGAAGACATCTATGTAGACAAATAATAATTACAACACAAGGTGTTCAATGCCTTCATAGAGTTCTCAAGTCTGCAGCATGTTGCAGACCCAAGAATGTGCGAGATGCCTCAAGTGAAGTAAGTTGATGACTACCTTGGTTCTTACTGAATGAGTAGAACCTTGAGAAGCAGATGGCAAGGGGAAAGGAGGAATTCTAGCTGGGAAATATATATGAAATTGTATTGAGCATTACAAGGATTTTTGATTAATCTGGTACAGTTGTAACATAGAGTGTTATGAGCTGACCAGATGTGAGGCAGGAGATGTAGGTCCACTTTATGAAAGACCTTGATGGGGTTCAGGGCATGTGATCCCAAAATATGGCATCTTGGCATATGAAGTATTTTAAGCTAAAAGAAATTAAGAAAACCACAGAAACAAAAAGATAACTCACTTTCCCCATGCCTTTCTTCCCTGAAGCATGCTATGAAGAATTCTCTGACCTGACCTTCCTCTAAAGAAAATCATAAGACCCTCATTCATGAGTATCCTTCTCCATACCTACAGGCGATCAATGAAGACACAGGGATGCCGAGAAGAAACTGAAGAAACAGGCTGTGCTAAGTCTCTCCCTCTGGAGTTTATTACCATCAGATAGTTAGTGGTGGCAAACAACGGAGTTATGGTTGTGAATCCCTACGGGTCTGCAGCGACCTCAATTCTTGTCTCCTTAGAAAGAATTTGACTGAGGGGCATGAGGCAGAAAAAGACACAGAGGCAAGTTTCAGAGCAGTAGTAGAAGTTTATTAAAAAACTCTGGAGCAGGAAACAAAGAAAAGTGCACTTGAAAGCAGGCACTTTGGAGGTCAAGTGAGGCACTTGACTTGGGGTTTTATATGTTGGCATACTTCCAGGACCCTGCATCCCTTTCCCTATGATTCTTCCCTTAGAGTGGGCCGCCCACATGCAAGGTGGCCTGCTAACACTTGAGAGGTGAATATGCACAGTGTTTGCTGGAGTTGTGTGCATGATCGCCTGAGGCATTTTTCCCTTTTCTGGTGGAATGCTTCTGGAAGGTTATACTCTGCCATTTTGTCTCCTAATGCACACGCTGGAGTTCACTCACCCAGTTCCTGAGATTTTATTGGAAGCTGCTGATTACCAATTTCAAATGTTTTTATCTCATGGGAAATTCCCTCTCCCTGGTGCCTGAGACCAATTATCATTTTAGTGTGACAAAGGCTGGATCATCAGGAAATTGCCTCTCCCTGGCACCAGCCCAACCAATGATCACTTTTAGGCAGGCAGTGTAATAACTGCCAAACCATCACCTGATTGTCACCTGACATTTCCTTGTGGGTGGGGGATCCCTCTCCTGCCCTGTGCATCCCTAACTACCTACTGTAACAAGAGTGTACTCTCTTTGTCCAATTACACTTATGCAC
Source organism: Mandrillus leucophaeus (assembly GCF_000951045.1). Classification (NCBI taxonomy): domain Eukaryota; kingdom Metazoa; phylum Chordata; class Mammalia; order Primates; family Cercopithecidae; genus Mandrillus; species Mandrillus leucophaeus. The sequence goes on along the minus strand of NW_012108563.1, from coordinate 430,505 downwards.
AACTGTCTGCTCTCCATCAAATTTAAGCATGAAAATACACAGTTTATCTTGTTTCTTTTAGGTCTTTGTTTCTGAAGGCTACCATGTCACATAAAACTTGTAAGAAATAGATGTATGTGTTTTTTTCTTGTTAATCTGTCTTTTGTTATAGGGTCTCAGTCATAAACTTTTTAATTGGTAAGAAAAAGATATTATTTTCCCCCCTGAAGCCTTGTAATTCCATATTTTATCTTACAGGTGGTGAAAAATTATTTTAAGAAAGTCATAATGAATACATATATATATATATGTATACACACACACGTGTGTGTGTGAGTGTATGTGTAGAGAGAGAGAGAATAAAATGCTTAGAAGAATAACTAGAACAAGCATAAGTAGAAGGCAGAAAATATCTCAATGTCATTGACATTATTTGACCAAATTCAATTATTCTTTCTTCTAAACACACAGTAAAATTCTACCTTTTGATTCTTTGTGATTTATTGGAGCTTTTAACTAATTCTCACCACTCAGTCATAAGTGAAAGTCACATGCCATTTCTAGCTGATTGCATTTAATTCCTGATGAGAAACTATTCATATTATCTTTTCTCTTTCCCACAATAGTACCCTTTCCTTCTTTCCAGATCTCAGAGAGAGGAGAACAAGACGAAACCAAGTGGCCAAGCAGCCCATGTGGATATATACAATGAGCAAGAAATAAACCTTTGTTGTTTGATGTCTGTGAGATTTTTTTTTTTCTTGTGTTTGTGGTGATTGGCGTTGTTACTGCAGTATAACCTATGCTATCCCAGTTCACACAGGTATCACTATGTCCACAAACTGAAGCAAATGTGTCCCATAACTAAAGCAAAACAAACTTCTAGGTGTCAGTAGATTTTATCAAATAATTCTTAAATATTTGCTAAGTATGAAACACCATCTTATTGCTTCTGAGTTGTCAAAGCAAATTTGTGACGTGTCTTGATGACAAAGAAGCATTTTGATTGGCAGGGTATTATCAAAGTTCAGGATGGCTCTGAGGAGTCCTGGAGTTAGAGACCAATTTTCCCCATCTCTTGGACTTTGCTTGTTAGAGGTACTCTTGGGAGGTTAGGACATACCCACCTCAATTCTGCTTCTTTAGCACTCTTCTGATAACACGGCATTTGTTTGCCTATAAGTTTGCCAAAACTGGATCATGTCAGAGAGATAATCTAACTACAATTCCAAGTTCCTTCACTCCATCTCTGGCAAAAGGATGTGCCTATTTTCTTGGTGATAACTCTTGCATTTATTATAGTTCCAAAGGCCATTCATGCCTTGACTCACCATGGTTAACAAAACACCACTGGATCTATTACAGTCTTGTTTGACATTCACCACTCTCTTTTCTTTTTTGAAATTCTATAGTGTTTTTCAACATCAACAACGAGTTCTCTGATACTCTGGATACTAACCAAGTGTTCAACAATTTTATTCAATTCTGACACTAACTACCCTGAGTTAATGCAGAGCTTACAGGTTATGGACTCGATCCCACGAGATTGCCAGATCCCATTTCAGGTGCCAGTCATAAGTCCTGGGTCTCTTATAACCTGGCTATAAATTAAGGGCTCCAAGACAATCTCCTCAGGTTCAATAATTTGCTAGAATAACTCACAGAACTCAGAAATACTCAGAAATGGTTTATTATAAAGGATACAAATGAACAGGCAGATGAAGAGGCACATAAGTTCCCAAGCACGGTAGTTTCAATCTCTGTGGGAAGAGGGTAGTATTCACCATCTGGAAGTTCTCTGAACTCCATTATTTAGGGATTTTCATGAAGGTTTCATCACATTGAAATAATCAATTAATTTAATCTCCAGCTCCTTTTCTCTCCCCAATGGTTGGAGGGGAAAGTTCCAGGCTTCTAATCAAGGCTTGAGGTTTCTGGCGTCCAACTCCCAATCCTGAAGCTATCTAGAGGCTGGCAAGAGCCATCAGATTAGAATAAAATCTCTTCCTATCACCCCAATAACACAGGAAACTACAAAGGTTTTAGCTCTGTGACAGGAATCAGTGACAAGAGCAAATATATATTTCCTCCTGGAAAAAAATATAAAAATGTTTAAAGATCGCTTCCAACTGTTGCAGAACTTTCTCCAGGGTTCAGCTAAAACTGGGTTTTTGTCACAGATCAGGAAAGATTAGGCTTGTGGACACAGAAAGGTGAGGAGTGGAATTAATTGGCAAAAAGGAGAGGAAAAATAACTCTCGGCAAAGCCAGAGAGAGTCCTGCCTCGCAAATTGAATCCTAGGCCACCACACAGGAACTGAAGAGGCCAGGCTCCTCCCCCATGCAAACTGCGTGAACTACCAGAGGCTCCCCTTCGTCCTTCCAGTGTGTAGGTGGGCATTGTTCTGAGAGGATCAGTCCGGAAAGGTGGGCTTCTTCCGGGACCAGCAGTCCAGGTTTTCAGACTTCAGGCCAATTTAGGCTTGAAGGCAGGGTTTCCCTGGAGACCCTTGGCTGTCTCCCGTCTCTATCATAACTAGCCAATATTAGACATCCTCTGGTGAGCTCATGAAATTCTATGTACAAATAGTTCTTTGTGTTAAATACATCTAACCTCCACTTATATATTCTCCCCGAACTATAAAGCTCACATCAGAATAGTGTTATTTCCCTTAATTTGTAGACTTATTCCAAGGTTCATCATGGCTCACGTCCAGTTGACTTTAGTCACTGCATGGATGAATTGTTACAGCAAATAGTACACCTTTGTTTCTTTCTATTGTGATGACATTTTCCAAGTGCACTTTAGGTCCAATATCCTGAGAAGTAGGCTCAAAATTGAGACTCAGAAATAGACTTTTTATATTTGATTTTCCCTCCGAGAGACGTTTTTTTCTAACTTACTGTTTCTCGAAATATATGATTTCCCAAAGTGGAAAATTTTGCAGCCTCATTCCCCATACTGGAGACGCAATTTCCTTGCCACTGACAGGAGTGGTTATCAATAACCTGTAGGTAATTCATCACATTTCTCCTCAGTCCTTCTAGTTTTGAATAAACTGAATTGCAGACAAAGGAATCAAACAGAAATAAAGTTAAGAACTGTGCATGCCTTCAATTTAGGTGGGAAAAGCTGTATATCACTGAGTTAAGCAACAACATAGTGTGAGAACTAAAAAATGTTAATTACTCTCACTGCATGACTTTGACTTTTCGCTGTGTAGATCTTCCTGGTACTTCCTTACTAGTTTAGGCCTAGGAATGTTGACAATTTGCAGAGCAGACGTACTTTCTCTGAATTTCTCTAATTTGTACCATACTAAGCTACTGCCCATGATAGCAGGGTAGAGAAAGAGTATACAGGATAAAAGTTTTTATTTATTTATTTATTTATTTTATTTAATTACTTAATTTATTTACTTGATTGAGAGGTAGTCTTGCTCTGTCTCCCAGGCTGGAGAGCAGTGGCACGATCTCGGCTCACTGCAACCTCGGCCTCCTGGGTTCAAGTAATCTGCCTCAGCCTCCTGAGTAGCTGGGATTACAGGCATGCATCACCACACCTGGCTAATTTTTATATTTTTAGTAGAGACGGGTTTTTGCCATGTTGGCCAGGCTGGTCTCGAACTCCTAACCTCAGGTAATCCACCTGCCTCGGCCGCCCAAGAGTGCTAGGATTATAGGCATTAGCCACTGCACCTGGCCAGGAGAAAAGTTTTTAACACATTAACTCCATCCACGTGTAAATGAGTACCAATGGATGACAATTTATTAATATTTACCAATTGTATAAGTTATTTTTTCTCACACTAGAAGGAATTTATAAGGCCACAAATTACTGTATTCCAATGGAAGAAATTTCTTGAAAACATAATATGTCAAAAAGTATTATCCTCTTCAATTATTTGCAGCCATCCCATTTAGTGTAAGCATTGTGTGCATTTTTGTCTATCATCCTGTGATTTGCATTCCTTTCTCTCCCACTGTGGGAGAAGTACACATCCTCCCCCATTCCATGTGGAGTTGGGGGCAAACATCCTGTGGTTTGAATTCTTATTCCTGAACTTACTCTTCGTGTGAATGTTGGCAGGTTCTCAACCTCAGTTTCTAACATATAAAATAAAGAAAGTAACAGTAACTTTTCATAAGGTTCAAATGCTAAGGTAAATATACAGCTTTTGTAATCTTTTTTACATCTATTTTTTAAATTAAGCATTTGATTTTACAAATTTTATAAAACATAATATGAGTTGTCTTGGATAAGTGGCCCACTATTGTATCATCTCATAGAGCAATTAAAATAGAATAAGTTGTTAATTTAAGTGCTTTAGCCAGGCGTGATATAATGTTTGCTATTGTTAAATCAAGCGTAGCCTAGAGCTGCCTCCTTACATATTTTAAGTCTCTGTACATCGTGAACTATAACCTAAAGGGAGTTGTAAACAGGCTGTAGCCTACTCTTATGCCAATCACTGAGTTTTGGCCAATCAAAGGTGGCCAACTGTTCAAATCATGTTCAAAAATAAGGCAAACACAGAGCTTAACCAATCTGGTTCTTTCTGTACCTCACTTCCATTTCTTGTACATCACTTTCCATTTTCTTAAATCTTTTTCCTTAAATCTCCTCCCACCATGTGGCTGCACTGGAGTCTTTGAAATTCCTCTGACTCCAGAGGCTGCCCAATTTGTAAAGTGTTCTTTGCTCAATTAAACTCAGATAAATTTATTTTGGCTAAGATTTTTCTTTTAACACATTGATGTTAAGGATAATGATGAAAAAAAGACATTTATTTCTTAACCCACATGGGTTATATTTATATTTATTGCACAATCCTTTTCGTTACCTCATAACCACAAATAATAAGGCCCTAACCCACCTTTGAGTTTCCATCTTTATCAGAAGAATTAGAGGTAGGGGTGTAAGTTCAGATGAGTTGGGAAGCTCTAGTAGCATTTTACACAGGTTAAGCCATCTTAGCCATTTATCTTGTATGAAGCTTCTTTTTTTTCTGAAAATAATAGAGAATGTTTCATACGAAACCTAGAAGTTCATCTAGTGTCAAAGTGAAAAAGCAGTGATGACACTGAAAGGCAGGAAGATCCTAGGATTTGTATGTAGAGGTGTCACTTTTCGCTGGATCTGACTCTCCTTGCTAGGAAAAAAATACTAGTTTAGTTTCCATTAGATTTCAGTATCTTAGTACAAGCAATAAGCATACTAATATAAATACAAAATAATATATTTCAGTCTGGGGAGATATGAATCATATGAATGATTTATCTGCATAGTCACACTGAGCTTAACACACTTGATTTTTTAAAAGGTTAACATTATCTGCCAAATGAGTTTTCTCTTCCCCTTGAAAAAGCCTTGTAATAAAAGAACTGTTTGCATTCGTAGAGAACAGGATCCTATGGGAAACAAAGAGCTCACTGAACTCCTTTACATTATAGTAATCTGAAGAGAAACACAAGTCAATATTTTTAAGGCATAATATATGGGCTGGAAACTGCTATTTCCCTTTGGATAAAATATTCACTACTACTAAAATCTAGGCTCAAGTGCAACTTGATGCAAACAACCAAAACTATTCTAAAAATTACTCTGAGGGATTTATTTATAAAGCAGAATGGACAATAGATTTACTTGTCACTTTTATTGAAGACAGAACTGTAAAATGTAGCTTCTAGAATCGTGGGATTTGGTAATAATTTTTACCTGCAAGCTTTTTGATATATCCTTTGGCAGTTGCCAGTCTCCTTCTAGAAATTGGATGACAAACAATAATTTATTTTTTCTATCATTAACTTTGAATAAGTTTGTCAAGGTAAAAGTGAGGTACACATTTAAGAAACTTGTATCTAGATTTAATGAACACAAGAGTCACTTTGAATGAGGCAAGTACCTTTTCAGAAATCTTTAATGGAAACTTTCATCTCTGAATTCCGTTTATGCTTAGCTCCAATGTGCCACAACTTTTGATTAGCACACAATGTTTATCTATATACATGTGATCTTTTAAATTAAACTCTGCTTAGGTCATATTTTTTCTAGAAATAAAATGTCTTTTATATCTCCCAGAAATAAGGTAAGAATAAATTTGAATAAACCAAGTGGATGCAAAATATGAAGTTTGAAAGTGGGGTAATAAGTATGCTTCTTGTTAAATTTAAACTGTCTTAATTTCATCACTGTCAGCACCTATTATTTTTGCATATTTGAATATTTTCTAAGCTACTACGCACTTTCCCAATCTCCAGCCTGCATCTTTTGAACATTTTGCCTCCATGTTTGTTTCCCAAAATTTGACTAAGCTTCTGACTGATCAACTTACTCTAGCATCAATTATACTATAGTGCTAAATATTCATTTGTTTGACACTTTTTTGATACACAGATTTCTAATGTGTTTATTCTTCTAAACTATGTGTTAGTTATCGAAAATCAAAACTTGCCCTTATTTGACTTTCTACTAAGTAATGTGATATTGGCTTTGTGCATATAATAATCGATAATTACTTATAATTAATTTAGTACTAATTTTGATAGCAATACTCTGGCAGTCAAATTACAACAGAAGAATAACACGACAATTTTAGTTGTATTTCCTTCTTTTCAGAAAAGCATTTCACTTTCTCTGTTGGCAGTAAAACATTTTAAATTGACTGCAAATTTGTGCAAAATCATTGGGAATTGTTATGCTTCTATGCATTTTTAAAGAGTGTATTTTTGTTGTGATTCTTTGGATCAGTAATTTTATATGTTTATTTCCCACTTGTTATTTTCAGGCTAATTTAGAGCATCATTCCTAACATCAGTAATGGAGTTTGACATCCCTGGAGTTGTTTTGTAAATAGAAACTTAATTTGGAGACAGTTTTATATTTAGAGAACACTTTCTAATTTATAGACTATAAAATGGAAGACAAACTTAATTCTTTTCTGTTTACACATTCTTAACAAGGATCACAGTTATTATTGTGGACAATCTGAATAGGTATAAATGTAAGTCCTATTAAGAATTTCTCAGAAAAAAAGATTAACCTGAAGAGTAGCTTAATTATTTTGCTGTTTTTATTCAAAGTTCTACCCCTTGGGTATTTTAATGTGGAGGAGGTGTGCATACATTTATAGATAAAAACTTTTGAAAAGGTACTTTAAAATTAGGCTCAATTACTAGAAGGTATTTTCCTTTAGATTAAAATTTCCATTGGTGAAATAAGTATGAATTTGGAGACAACAACTTTGCCTTGCCGGGTAGACTATGTATGTAATATCATTCAATGAAATGCCTTCAAGTTACTAATTTAAAACATTATGTTGTGCAAAAGAGCATAGGCGACAGTTAGAAAGTAAGTGAAAAATGTATTAGGATACTTTCAAATCAATTCCAGCAATATGCACCTAAATAAATTATATGATGCATTTAGAAAACTAAAGTGTATGGTAATAGCCGTTACTCAATACACCTCATAGGTGATCTTCCTAGACAGATGGTCATAATCAACTTCAGATATGATTTGGATTTAAGTATTATCATTAAGGAATATAGTATATGTAATAAATGTATATTATCAGGAGTAAAGCGAGATGGTGCTTTAAAGTCAAATATTTAATAAATATAATGCATTAGAAAAGAATGCAATCACTTGCCCTCATTTTGGAAAATATTCACTAATATTACTGGAAAATTATATGGTTCTATTAAAATAAAATACTCTTTCTATAAATATACACACAATTCTAAGTAGCTATTACTTTGTCACTGAAGCAATGGATACAAATCTCTGGAAATAGTTTCTGACAAGGTAAATAATTTCCTAAAATAAAACTTACACTCAATAATTTAAGATGGAGTATGTTATTTTGTTACTTACATTGAAGGTGCTGTGCTATGGTTTGAATGTCCCCTCTAAAACGCATGTTGAAATTTAATTGCTATTGTGATGTTGTTAAAAGTCGGGACTATTGGCCGGGCACGGTAAATCACGCCTGTACTCCCAGCACTTTGGGAGGCCGAAGCGGGCGGATCACGAGGTCAGGAGATCAAGACCATCCTGGCCAACGTGGTGAAACCCTGTCTCTACTAAAAACACAAAAATTAGCTGGGCGAAGTGACGTGTGCCTGTAGTCCCAGCTACTTAGGAGACTGAGGCAGGAGAATTGCTTGAACCCAGGAGGCAGAGGTTGCAGCGAACTGAGATGGCGCCACTGCACTACAGCCCTACAGCCTGGGCGACGGAACCAGACTCCGTCTCAAAAAAAAAAAAAAAAGAGGGGGGACTATTAAGAGGTGATTAGGCTACGAGGGCTCTGCCCTCACGAATGGATTAATGTCGTTGTCACAGAAGGGGCCTGACCCTTATCATGAGAGCCCGTGGTTATACAAGTGAGTTAGGCCCTCTCTTGCTCTCTCCTGCCTTCTTACCCTCTGCCTTTCCTCATGGGATGACACGGCAGGAAAGCCCTTAGCACATGTGGGCCCCTGGATCTTGGACCTTCCGATGTGCAATACAAAACAATGTCAAATAGACGGAAATAATGCAAACGCCAGTCACATTTATTTGATGATTTTAAACATAGAAAAAGACCTATTTGGTTTAATTATCAGTTTTGTTTTTTTTTTTTTTTTTTTTGAGACGAAGTCTTGCTCTGTCACCCAGGCTGGAGTGCAGTGGCCGGATCTCAGCTCACTGCAAGCTCCGCCTCCCGGGTTCACGCCGTTCTCCTGCCTCAGCCTCCCGAGTAGCTGGGACTACAGGCGCCTGCCACCTCGCCCGACTAAGTTTTTGTATTTTTAGTAGAGACGGGGTTTCACTGTGTTAGCCAGGATGGTCTCGATCTCCTGACCTCGTGATCCGCCCGTCTCGGCCTCCCAAAGTGCTGGGATTACAGGCTTGAGCCACCGCGCCCGGCCAATTATCAGTTCTTATTAATATTCTGTTTATAATTCCTGCCTATAATGTTCATTAACTTTGAAAGTTCTACTTTTTAAAGTCAGAACAAATTTCAAACAAATCAGTAGGGAATAATAGGCTATTATGCCCTCATAAACTTACTAATTATAAAAGAACTAAAAAGTGTGCAGCTACCATGAAAATCTTTGACATGAATTCTAAAAGGTGTCTAAGGGTGACGGGAAAGTCAGTATCATTCAAGAAGAAATATAAGAATGACTAACCAATATTGATAAGTTGTTTAAAGAAATATATATTTAAATGCACATAAAAATATCTTAAATATAATACATGTCTGTCGTCAATTATGTTGGACATAATACAGTGACCAGGTTTTTCAAATTAATCACAATTAAGGACAGACATAAAGATATGTTGTAGAATGTTATACTTACTGCTACCAGTGTGTGGCAGATGTGGTGCTTGTAAAACTGCTCCTGTGAAGCATGATTATATTAGTAGGAAGGCCTTCTTCATCATTTAAGAATAAGAAATGTGGCCTGTCAAAATTATGGTGAAAACTATTTGCAATCTATTGAATTATATACTTAGAAAGCCTCATGTATTAGTCCATTTTCATATTGCTTTAAAGAACTGCCTGAGACTGGGTAATTTATAAAAGGATTAGGTTTAACTGGCACACAGTTCAGCATGGCCTCAGGAAACTTAATATCATGATGGAAGGCAAAGGGGAAGCAAGGCACCTTCTTCACAAGGAGGCAAGAAGTGCTGAGCAAAGGGAGAAAAGCCCGTTACAAAACCACCTGATCTTGTGAGAAGTCACTCATTATCACCAGAACAGCATGGGGAAGACTGACTCCATGATTCAGTTACCTATACCGGGTCTCTCCCTTGACAAGTGGGGTTAGGGGGATTATGGGGATTACAATTCAAGATGAGATCTGGGTAGGGACACAAAGCCTAACCATATCACCATATAAGAAGAGTATAGTAAGAGGCCCATAAATGTGTTATTTGCATTTGGTTCAAAGAGTAATATTCTGTTGTTTATCCCTTCAAAGTTGGACATTTTATCCAATTAAAGAGAAAATAGAAATTATCTTCCTGATCACCATTGACATCATTATAAATATCGTCATGTTCAATACCATCATCCACAGTATCATCACTATAATGATCATCATCATTATTAACTTAATCACTATTATCAACATGAATTGAGTCTTTGCCAGGTAAAATGCACTTTGCTAAATTCTTCAAGTGCATTTTTTTTCTTTTAATCTCTGTGATAATTCTGTGGTATATGCTCTATTGTTGCTGTTAAAAGATGAGGGAAATGAAGCTCAGGAAAGTAATTTTTACATGACCAGCTAAAGAATTCAACTCTCTAATGTCATCTGTGTTCCTAAACACTACAGCAGGTCATAGCTCACATATTGAATTGACTGCTGAACATTATAAGAGTAATTGCATTTATCATAATGATTTCCAAACATCTCTTTTCAACCATCAGCTGGTAAACGTAGTAATAAAGCCCAGTATACAACTCTCTGATTTACTTCTTATCAGAACACAGAAATCCTTGTATCTTTCTGTTTCACAGAGCCACCAAAGGGAACTTGCAGCCTACTTCCACCAATTATTCTGGGTTAAGATCTGTTAAAGGGTTGACTAACTGCGAACTTTACCCCATAGGTGGGAATTTTGTGATTTTTTTGTTTGTTTGTTTCTTCAGTACTTCATGTTTATTCCTACTGTCATTAACTTGGTTTTAGAAAACATTTTATCTTACATATGCTATTTTAAAGTATCAAAATTTTTTTCCAATCTTAACTCATGTTTCCAAATAGGCTTAGTTTTCAGCCTATTATGTCTAAACTACTCGTCATGACTATTCTACTCCAAAATTTCTAAGGCTTTTTTATCTCTAATAAGCTAAGTCCAAATTACTTACCATTGCATTTGAGGATTTCCGTGATTTATTCTCAGCTTCATATATTGAACCACAGCTAATGTGGTTCATTCAACACTTTGACATGTATGACATGATTTTCTAAATCTGCACCTCCTGGGTTTTTTGCTTTTGCTTTCTCTGACATCCTCCAATTTCTGTTTGTAAGAATAAAGTTACATAGCTTTCCCTCAAAGACTCCCAGTGAACTTTTTATAATTTTAGAAAAATTTAAGGAAAATGAAATTCTATGGAGCTATACAGAACTAGGAAAGATTAGTGCTTGCATTTCATAAGTTGTAAAGAGTGTATATTAGGCATAATGCACACAGGAGAAGTTTGCAGGAAGGTTTTCTGAACTTAATCATAACTTTCTACTAAAAGAGAGTAATATGTCCACAAGGAATGCCAAATAAACATCATTATTATCACCTAATTGGAGGTAGCAAAGGCAGGAAATAGAGATGACACATGGAGTACGTTGGGAGCACGCATTTTTACTGCTGTAGTCAGTAGCCATTTAAAATAGTGAAACAAAAAGCTGCAAGGTCCTTGGTATCTACACAAGATAGAATAATGTAAGGTTGTCTCTAACTTGACAGTATGTTTGTTGGGAATAAGCAAACTGTGCTTTCCTACAGCTAGATATGCCAGATAAGTCCATCAGGATATTGACTCAGTGACAGTGACTTCACACACACACACACACACACACACACACACACCCCATAGCTCAAAGATAAATTATAGATTGTCCACAGGTCCATTTCTCTATCTAAACCTTTCAGGTGGTAGTATTGCTGACCTGTTAAATTAATTCACCATATTCATTTATACCCTTAAAATCAAGGGCAAATATTATAATAGTATTCAGAAAAAATATCAAGAGAAAGTACCTACTCTAAGAATAGACCCTAAGACAAGGATGCTAGCTCAGGTATTTTATTTGAGAGGTACAGCAAAGGCCGATAGAGGAGTGAGGAAATGTAAGGGGTAAGTGTGTTGTCAAGTTAATTACAGTGGCAAGTGACTAAAGCCTAATTCTGCCTAGGAAACTGTTTAAACACCTAGCTCAATGTTATATGACCATGCTAGCCAAGAAATTGAAGAAATCACACATCAACTCTTGTCATTCTTGGTTTAGGGATAGGGGGTGTTAAGTGTTAATTTCTTGGCCTCTCTCTTTTGAGGCTCAAACACTAATGTTTGGGAAAAGCCCTGAGATGAAGAGAAGCAGTTCTGGCAGTTTGAATTCTACACACACTGAGGTATAAGCCTGGAAACCTGTAGATGGGAGTATCCACTGTCTGTCCTATGGACAGGGGACTTGTAGAAATATTCTGCAACGTAAAGGAAAACGGGTTACTCATGAAATTAAAAAAAAAATGCATTTGAAATATTAGCTAAAGGAAAACAAAACAAAATTTGTGCCTCATTTAATTTTTTTCAATAGATTATCAAAAAGCAGGATTTTTTTTTTTATCAAAAACTTAAAGGAATCACACTGAAAGTCTTTCACCAAAAAATGGAAATCTGAAAAGAGAGAATGGATCAATAGTTTCCTACTTTTCTTTCTTGCATCAGAAATTTCTCTCTCTACTGTTTCCTGTCCTTCAACTTTTAAATGTACCAAGAATCTCTTTTTTTATACAAAAACAAATACATAAGTAAGAAACGCTCTGACTCCCTGGCTTTCTCCAGGCAACATGGCTTCTCTATTCTCCCTGCGCTTGGAGGCTTCGGGGAGGACCTCAAACCAGTCACCGTATTTATTTCCTCAATCGAGTTCACTTTTAAAATTACCTCAAGGTAAATTCTACTTTGATCTCACTGAAAAACTGCTGGTTACAAAGAGCCAACATTAAATAAACCCACAGGACACTTTTCAGTCCTTAACTTATTTGACCTCTGCATAGCATATGACATTGTTCAACACTCCTTTCTTCTAGAAACAATCCTTCTAAGCTTCTTTAGTGTAACACCTTTTTTTTTGTTTGTTTTTTTAAATTGTTTTTCTCCTATTCCTCCTATTATTGTCGATTCCTTTGGTTAAAGCTACTAAATCTACTGCCAGGCGGTCAAGGAGGATCTGACTTATTATTTGGGATAGTGACAGCGATCTAGAAATCTGATTGTTTTTCTTACAGACTTTCCATGGAACTTTTGCTTTTCAGCTTCATCTAAGCCTCCATCTTTAGCAAAAAATTTGAATTTCGACCTCCTAAAACTTTCAGGCTACCAGCATGCAAAATTTCTTTCTTTTTACTTTCTCTCACTACGAGTTCTTAGTTTTTCATTTCCTCTGCTCTGTGGAGTCCTTGGCTATTATTAATATGTTTTCATGCTTCTTAAAAAGTTGATTATTTTCTCACTGATTCTTTTTGTATATGTAGGTATAGACTTTCATTTTTAATCCTTACCACCATTTTTATAGTATATCAGAAAAACATAGAAGTGGAGGTGTATCAGTCAACATTTCTTGAGTAACAATCACACAATGGAAACTGTATATATATATATAAAATATTATGTAATCATATATAATTGTTATATAATAATAGAATAGAATAGAATATATATATTTCTCATGCACACAACTGCAGGTCAGTTGGTGGGCTCATCTATAGTCTGAGAGCCACTTCTACTCTGTGAAACTCAAAGCATCCCTTGTAATGACAGATACACATGAAAACAAGTCAAAACTCTGTTCTTGCCAAGTATATTAATATCCCATTGTGACAGCAAGTTGCATGACTATGAGCCATCTGTAAGGGGTGCTGTTCACTAATACAGAGAAATGAAAATTCTAAACCAACAATCCTAGCTGCTATAAGAATTACATACTTGTGTTCAATATGCCATGTCTATCTAAACATCCAAATAATATTATATATGCATGTATTTATTTTGTTTTTAGCACTAAATAAATCACTTGAATGCTCAATTGTAAACACTCTCTATACTTCTACTTCTCAGTAACCCCAAAAAGGCATTATTCAAGGCTTCTGACAACTTTTCCAGTTCATTCTCCTTTTCTTTATTTCTTTTAACACACATATCATGCACTCAGCACCGTTCTTAACTCAGCCATTCTTAACTATCAGAATTCCTAGAACATAATATGATCCACATCAACTTATGGAATTTGAAGGGAATTCCCTTTCATAGATTCTGAGAAAACCATTTTTAAGTCAATTTTGCTTAATCAGCCAAAAGTATTAATAGAAAAAGGACTTAAAGCTTCAATGGCTCAAAAGAATTTTCAACAAGCAGTGTTATTGAGCCTTTGAAAGCTTCCTGACTAAGCAATCTCCTTCTGCCCTTGCTGATATATGTTTATCTGAGCATCTTTTACTTAGCCCAAAATAGGCTAATGTAATTTACATTGAAAATCCATTGATAAAGCTAATGACCTTTTCCTTGTTTCCACTTCCTCCACATGATGATACGCCTCAGAGTTTCAGAAAACACCTCTCCAACCGATATATCTTCATTTTATCAGAGTCACATCAGTTTGTCACAAATGCAAGTTTCCCTGAGACTATGGCATTCTTCTAGTCTTTTTTAAATCAACAGCAACACTATCACTTCAGTTTTTAAAGAAATCCGGCAGGTAATAGATATAACATTACTAATTTTTTTCTGACAGCTGAAAAAACAATCAAGTACTACTCTGAGTGCTGACAATCTAGAAGCAGCTAATGTTAAAAATAAGTAATGCAAAAAATATTATCCGTTACAAAAATAGATGAGCAAACAGATAAATGATAAGCCATTTGAAATCAAAATGCCACCACCTTCCCAAGCAAAAATAGCAAAACAAATCAAAATAAAACCTATTTACAAAGAGTTTATATTACAAGGAATAAAGTGCCCATTGGAGTATATCATCACTTTCAGATACTGGCAAAAAGTCTGTTAACTGTGTAATTTATTTGCTGTAGTCTCATAATCAAGTTATGTCAATGTAGAGAAGGGAAAACAGTTATAGAGTAGGCAGTTCACATTATCTAAATATGAATCTAAAACACCCAACAAATTTGAGAGAATTATGTGATCATATGTTTTGGTGTCTATGTTATCAGGTGTAATGGATATATGCTGTTTGTGTCTGCTTGGCGTATCTTTGGGGTTGACAATACTTTAATTATTTTTCTATTTCTGAACCACATTTAATCATTCTAAGTTAAAGAATCCAGCTCCATTGATGAGGATGAGACCCAAGTTATTCAGGAAAAGTCCACCTGTTGCCTATGCAAAGAGTTTTACTTGGATGACAGAAAGGGAGGAGAATTTTTATTTCCTGAATAAGTGAGAAGTAAGATTTCCTAGGCCACTTTCCATTCTTCGGTAGTAAATATTTCTGGTTTTTCCTGCTACCTTGAATTTAACTGTGTCCTTGGCAAGCTTAGACTTATCTTGGCCAGTAAAATATAAGTTAAATTGATGTAAGAAGATTGTGAATGCAAGTGTCATAGTCACCGTGCTCTTTAGCCCTGCCATAGGGACTGGTGATGTGCTTTATGTTGGTGGCCCATTGGCCTGTGACCTCAGGTAAGGAACGCTGTTGACTACTGAGGGACATTAAGTATGAATACATTGTTCTATACCACTGAGATTTTGAGATTATCTCACAGCACTGTCTAGCCCATAATGACTGATACAAATGCTAACTTCTGACAGTTTTCACTTCTACTGACAAAACTTATGTGGTAACCGTTACCAGGATGTGGGACGTAACATATGAAATCTGTAAATTGTGGTAATGGATGAGCTGAAATATGTTAGGGTCAGGGATGACATTCAGTTTAAATGCAATGAATGCATAGAATGTGAAATATTACATATCAGTGCTAGTTAATAACTATCTCTTGATCAAAACTTCCTCTATACTATCCTGATCTGGCTTCCTTGGTTCCTTCCTCTGGGATCCCTGAGCCTCCTCCATGAGCCACCTTATTAATCCAATAATGCCTAGAGTTAGAGGCATCCTCTAGAACTCTGTTTCAATGTTGTGGTCAGTATCTGTACTCAGGTTTTGAATATCAACCCTATGGAAGTATGGTTTGACACCTCTATCCAAAGCTGGCAGGTTGTAAAATATAGTGAATTATTGCTATGGTAAAATGTAAAAATTAATCAACCAATATAACTAAATAAGACTAAATGTTACACTGTCTAAATTATGCCCATGAATGTTTGAACTCTAGGATGTGAGGAAGAATTTTGCTAGAATGATAGTTTTCGTTACATAACCCTTAAATTCTGGAATAAATTCCTACAAGGAAATGACAAGCTTAATTTGGAAGTCTCGCTTCATAAAACAAAATACCTGTGAAGTTACTAAGATTTATGGTGCTCACAGGATGGGAGACTTTAACTTTGGTGATGCTTTTCAGTATTTTTCACATCTATAGTACAGCTCACAGTGGTTCATCTATAGCAAAGTCTCTTTTTATAGAAGCAGCACTGTGCAGAGGCTGAGTGACTTGCTGAATGGTCTGCATGCCTAAAGCCTACAGCAAAGGCAAGAAGCCCTCAATAAAGCAACATGAATGATTGGACTTTAACAAAGTATCAAAGCCAGCATAAACTGAAATGAAACACTGATCAAGTAGATCTCAGCAGGTAAGTAAAAATGCTACCTACATGACCACGTCAGCCAAGCAAACATATAGAGTTGACGGAGCCTCAAGCAAGCATAGACTCTGAAGATTGCTAGCTTATTCAATTGGCCCAAAGGTGTCAGTTGCGTGATTCAACCTTAAATTATACTTGTTCGGATTCTCAGAAATAAAGGGTATCAAGAGAGACTGGAACAACAGAGATATTAATAGGCAGATTTAGTTGAGGAAATGATTTAATTGGGGATAAGAGAGTGCACTTATATCATACCTTAAAACTTTAAAAGGCTGACAGATAATGTTAGCTGCCTACTCTGTAACTGTTTTCCCTTCTCTTCATTGACATAACTTGATTATTACCTTAAAAGCTGGTGCACGCATCCTGGCTAACATGGTGAAACCCCTTCTCTACTAAAAATACAAAAAAAAAAAAAAATTAGCCGAGCACTGTGATGGGCGCCTGTAGTCCCAG